>NW_023270807.1:96436152-96592881 GCF_011800145.1 Mirounga leonina | reverse complement strand
AAGGAAAGGAAAGGAAAGGAAAGGAAAGGAAAGGAAAGGAAAGGAAATTATCAGGGCCTCAGAGATCTGTGGAACACCATCAAGTGTACAGTCATGTGAACAACAGGAGTCCCAAAAGGGGGGCAGAGAGAGAAAGGGACAGAGAAAATTTTTGAAGAAATAATGGTCAAAAATTTCCCAAAGTTAGTAAAAGACACAAATCTATATATCCAAGAAGTTGAATAAATTCCAAGAAAGATAAACACAAAAAGATTCACACTGAGACACATCAGGTATGAGATGCTATTCTGAACTGAAGGATGGCAAATATATATCATGTTATTGCTAAATCTGATCGTTAATATCCAGCATTGGTCTGAAAATTCTTCTCAATCATTGTGTCTGATTAAATCCTTAGTTTCTAGCAAAATATCTGGAAGGAACTGGGAAAGTAGAGCATACGTAAAGTTGAAATAACACTGATATAAAGAGAGAAGCTGGATAGAGGAATTTAAAGACAAAATGGGGATTCAGCTAAGGGTAAAATTTTTGAAATCCGTGGCACCAATCCACATGTTTTTCTCTATTATTGGCCAACAATTTAAGTTAAGGTGATGAAAAGAAAATAGTTGGAGAGGCAGATGGAGCAAAATGAGGAACGTCAAAATGTACAGGAATTACAGCATAGGAGGTATAGTCAGTAATATTGTAATAATGTTGAATGGTGACTGCGCTTATCATGGTGAGCACTGAGTTATATATGAATAACTTTATTTGGTACCTGAAGCCATCTAGAATGATTGAGAATGATATGAAAGATAAGAGACTGGAATTTAGTTCCAAATCCTTGATAAGGATGAAAAGATTAAACACATATAATTATTTATTATGATTATTTCTACAATTTAAAGCTTCAAATGGGGAGAAAAGAACTTGTCAAGAAATCAACTCTGTTAAAAGAAAGTTGTAGGTGAAAATAAAGCATTACAGAGCTGAAAAATAAGATTAGCTTGGAAGAAAAAGACATATATTTGGGGATAAAACCA
This sequence comes from Mirounga leonina, assembly GCF_011800145.1. Lineage (NCBI taxonomy): Eukaryota > Metazoa > Chordata > Mammalia > Carnivora > Phocidae > Mirounga > Mirounga leonina. Next base: position 96,591,856 of record NW_023270807.1, on the reverse strand, counting down.
ACTTAAGTTTGATATGAGTGGGTAGGGTTATCTGTACTATCTACTGCTTCCCAGAAAGTTTATACCTAAATCATCATGATTGCTTTGTTTGTTGTTCATTTGTTTGTTTGTTAAGAGTTCCAAATCAGAAGTTTCACAACATGCTAGTAGCCTGCTCTAGGATATGTAACAAAAAGACAGTGAATATCTCTAAGGTATAAAGGAGTTGCAGTTGGCTCTTTTCCCCCACGCATGTAATTTTGTTCTGCTTTGTTTTTGCCAATTACAGATTTCAACATAGAAACAGCCTGGTAAAGAAAACAGCTTAGGGATATATGTTGTTCTTAATGACTACTTACTAAGTATTTTCAGATCTTAATTTTGGGTCAGGTCCTTGTTATAATTAGTGACTTCACTTTGAAGCTTAAAAATAAAAGTGTTACTGTGCACTCACATATCCATCCTGTATCCAATTTATTAAAAATTGTGTCATTCTATGATCCATGTTTTAAAGCATTCTAATAATATTGCTAAATGTCTGTTTCAATAGGAAGTGTTCAAATTTTGACTCCAACATAATAAGGCATAACACCAAAAATTCCAGGAATCAGTCCAGTAAATGACTAAAAGGAGTATATTCATCCATTCATTTATTCATTCAGCAAATATTTGTTAAAGGCACACACACACACACACACACACACTCATACCTTCACACACACATATATATATTCTAAACTCTTCTGCAGGGATCAGTAACTATCAAAACACATGTTTTTAGTTCTACTATGTTGATCTTGCGGAACGAGAAATAGCTAATAGGTGGGTATTTAACTGAATAAAAGCCCGTTGGTCTCCATTCCTTTCAAAATTAAATTGCATGTTATATTAACAACATACCTCATTCCTCTTCAAAAGAGGAAACTATGATGGAAATACCAACTTATTGAGATTTCATTAAACTCAGATAACCCTTACATTAAAATACAAAGTTAGGAGCCAGGAGAAAAATCCTAAGGGTGCCTTGTAAAAAAAAAAAAAAGTGTAATGTTTATCATAGGTGATACACTTATTTTTGTAATCAAAATGGCTACTGTTGCTTTACTGCATCCAAATTTTCATTTTTTATACAACCTCAGGAAACTTGTCACTGACTCTTCAGCAAGGATGATGTTAAGGATATTGTTGTTATAGTACACAGTGTTCTTTTGAGACACTCAGGGAACATCTCTTTGTGGTTTCAGTATTAGTGATGGCCATATTTTCAAGCAACTATTTAACTTCTATATTATATCTCCTTGAATCACATATAGAAATATGCTTCTGCTTTGCATTGGCTTCTAGAAAACTCAAAGTTAAATCCGTGATTGACTCATAGCATATGCTCCATAAGAATAATGCTTACTTTGTGAGTAATGTTCTAGAGTATTTGGACAGACTTTGGTCTAAATATTAACTAACTACATCAATTCCTACTAACTACACCAATTCTCCCCAGTTAAATTCATTGGTGGCCTTGCTTTTACCATTGACCTTTAGTTGATTTAAATAATTTGCTATCCTTTCATATAAGTTTTCTATTTTCTATTTTGAACTCATAGCTGAAAAAATATATTACTTCATTCATATCTATATACTTACATAAACACACACACTACAGTGCAGACATGACAACCGTGTACTTGACAGTTACAAACATATATCTGTGAGACTGGTTTATTTAGTTACAAAGATGACATAGTTGTTTTTGTTTTTTTGTGGAAAAGCTATACCAAATGTCTCCCATTGGGCTTCCTTTTCCTCCTGAGAAACTACTCCCTCACCATCATATCCAGAAAATATAATTTTTTAGCTATTTTAGTTATTAGAAGAATCTAATCTCAGTTTTGTAGACTTAGTCCTCTGCATTTTAAAAATTTTATTACATATCTGATTCAAAGACCTTCTTATACACTCATCCTAACCCAAGTTAGGTCTGTGACTCTAGAGGCTTAGATTTGGAGCAGGGATATCTGCTTTTCACATTCCTCTCACTTCTCTAGCCTCTTCCCTGTGTTGATTCCTCCATTCTTGAGTATACATGAACCATGTGAGGAGTGGAGACAAATAGAATAGGGTCACTGCTTAGGGCTTGAGTCTAAGATGCATGTCCCAATTTTACTTTACCAGGGGTTATTGAAAGCCTGTATGATCATTGATAATGTGGTTTTTGGATGCCTATTCTGCTATTGTTTCTTAGATGTGTGGCTTGTACAGAAACTTGAAGAAAGGGGAGAGGTGAGAAGAGGTAATCTGTATTTTCTTTGGTCCCTAGCTGAAGTACCACCAAAATAGCACCATTAACCTCTAATAACTATGTTCACATAACTCCAGAAGCATTGGGCACAGAAGTCAACAAAATCATCCTACATAATAAGAATCTATGCAGAGAGCAGAGAATAAGGACATAATAACAAGTAGTTTCTGTGAGTTCACTTGATCACTTGTGTCCATGCCACCAAATAATATAAAAATTTGAAGAGGCAGATGTGAGTGGGTATCATTCAGTAAACTAAATCCCAAGCTCCTTCTAACAGCCATCACAATCTTCAAATCATTCTCTTGGGGGCCCCTTCCCCTAGCCTTGAGGAAAGAGAACAGCCTTTCTTCACAAACATTGCATTTTTCCAAATTCCAATGATTGCAATGACTGCAAATTCCAATGATTATGAGTGATGAGACAGGTGGGTGGCATCAGAGCCTCTTCTTGGAACTGGCACATATCAGCAAGCCCTAAAGGACGATGGCTAGCCCCAACTGCTGGTGGGTATGGATTGTAATTGGTGGGATACTTTTTGTCTTTATTGTCAGCTTTGGTTCTTAGCCAAATTAGCCAATTCCAAAAGAGCAGAAAAAAATGTTTCTCTATAACTTGTCAAGTCTTCCCTAACTGAATCTTAGTTGTATTCAGGTAGCTGACTAAGATTCCTTGATCTCAGGAATGGTAGGCCTTTTTGCTAACCCTAGAAAATGTCTCATGAGTAATATAAACTTGTCACAGAAATCCCATTATTCCATTCTCCTTCATTGGATACTCCTCCCTATATTCCATGGAGATAGAGGTGGCCATATGACAACAGTCATGTTTAATGAGGCATAAGAGAAAATCTCCTGGAAGCTTTAACATAAAAAAACGTTGTTCCCAGATAAAAAGATAGTACTTGCAAGAAGAAAGTTTTATATCCTGGCCTCTTCCTTCCTACTCAGGATACTGGTCATGTGGCCCTACTGCCTAAAGTGACTGCAGTAGATCATGCATTGAGATCATGAAAGGAAGGCCAACGAAAGCATGGAGATGCTAACAAAGTGCAGTGTTCTCCTTGACCTACTGAAGCTGCTATTGCCAGCCTGTAATCACCTTTTCCAGATTTCTTGCCTTTATTTATTTAACTTAAGCTACAATCCATCAGGAATTCTGTTAGTTGCATATCAAAGCCCTCCCATCTGATAAAATTAATGCTTTAAAAATGTACAAATTCTTAAGGGCCATGCATTTTTTATTAAAAAATTATATTTACCTCCAGATAATGCTCTCCCATATATTAGGACAGCCTGTCTTGATAACAATCTCTCTATCAGTGTGAGGGGTTTTTAAATACTGCTTTCTGGAATAATTACTCATTGGTCTCATTATCTTCAATCGTTGTGATTTCAAGAGATTGGGAATAAAGTACAATTTTTCTTTAAAAAAAAAACTAAACTGTTTATTATCAATGTATTGGACATCTAGTTCCTGTGGTTGGAGCTAGATATGCAATAAAATAAATGAAGTAAAGTTCTAAAGGGTGTTACAGTGAAAAAATTAGAGTTAGACTAACTTTTAGATTTAAAATAGACATGGGCGCCTGGGTGGCTCAGTTGGTTAAGCGACTGCCTTCGGCTCAGGTCATGATCCTGGAGTCCTGGGATTGAGTCCCGCATCGGGCTCCCTACTCAGCAGGGAGTCTGCTTCTCCCTCTCCCGCTCCCCCCTCTTGTGCTCTTTCTCTCTCTCACTCTCTCTCTCAAATAAATAAATAAAATCTAAAAAAAAAAAAATAGACATATCACATTTTAAAAATCCTATAATTTGAACAACTGTCCTTGCAGATATATAGACAGTTAAATTTGGGAGAAACTGCTATATGGCTTTCATTCTCACTATTATTTGCTGAACACGTAAATTCAACAAAGTCTTACAGAACAGCTTAGAAGAACAGGTTCATGTCATGTATATTTTTGCAAGAAAAAGCTTTTTAAAAATTAAATGTAGTCTTATCATACATGTGAAGAGAACAATAGAGTTAATTCATTATATTGATGATATATTTTCAGCTTGTGTTATTTTCCATATTCTCACTGATTAATGATATAATTAATATCTTCCTAGCAAATGAAACATCTTCTATATCCAGATTTACTTTCGAGACAGAGGAACATATTCTTATATCCTGAAATCTAATTCTTTTATATTTAATCTTCCATTCACAACACATGTTTCAGTTACAAAATCAGGTTTATTTGATTTTATAAAACTGATTAAATGTCACAGATAACCATAGGTAGAATTTACAAAATACAGCTTCCTTCTCTTTCTGCTCAAGGGAGCCTCCCCTGTCCTTTAGTTGCTCCATAGTCTAGTCTAGTTATTGTAGCTAGAAATAAATGGTTATTCCCTGGCGGGAGATTTGATCTTTTCAGGGAGAAATAAAATATTTCTTTGCTTATACGGGTTCAAATAGCTTTGTTTCCCATAAGATTTATAAGACAGATATTTTTGATGCTATTAATCACACACTAAATTTGCTAATATTTCAAAAACAAAATTGGTTTGGGATTTTCTTATGTTACCATTAAGGAATCATTAGGCTGTGTATCACAGAGTAAATGTGCACATTCCATAATAAAGGCCCCTAGTCTTCCAGGATATCTATTCCCATTCACTCTTATTCTCAAATTGATTGTATGGGATTTTCCCTATTGTGTGCTCAATGCATAAACCTCACATACACAAATCTGAGCATGACTTAAAAAGTAAACCAATTTTTCTGTTCCTTAACTGGTGTCCTAACCAATCAAACACAATGTTCTCTGATTATAATGTTCAAACAGGGACAGATACAGATAAAATTATGACTTAAGGCAATGCTCATTTTTAATGCCTTCTTTACCTCATCCCTGGAACCATGCTTTCTATTTTCTACAGCCCCAACCAACAAATCATTAATCCAACTGGCCACTCTCACAAAAGCACCTGAGTGTAACGGACTTTGCAGGGTCATTGTTTATCAAATGTGTATGCCCTTTCTCCCCGTCCCTTAGGGTTCTACTGTCCCAGGAGAATCTCATACTAATCGGGTTGACACAAGTTTTTGGAAGAGCCCCCAAGCCATTGCCATATTTATTAAAGCCTCCTAAAAATAAAATCAGTGTACTTCTGAAACTCTAAATTGTTATGGAAATATAAGCAACCATTGTCTTAGCCTATTGGCTTTCTTTAACAAACTACAAGAGACTGCATAGCCTATAAACAATAGAAATTTATTACTCTTAGTTCTGTAGGCTGGAATTCCAAAATCAGTGTGCCAGCAGGTGAGGGCCTTCTTCCAGGTCACAGACTTGAGGTTGTATCCTCACATGGCAGGATCAGTGAGAGATCTAAATGGATCCCCTTTTATAATGGCACTAATCCCTTCATAAGGTCTTCACCCTCATGACCTAATCACCTCGTGAAGGCCCCTCTTCCTAAAACTATCACCTTGGGGATTAGGTTTCAAAACATGAACTTTGGGGGCACACAAACACTGAGACCATAGCAGCCACTGCTGTTGTTGTTAATTCAACAACAATCAATATCTATTGAGTGCCTACTATGTGCCAGTCACTTTTCTAAGTGATTAGAACACATCAGTGAACTAACTACTAAAAAAAATCTCTGATTTCACCTTGCCATTTGCAACAACATGGATGGACCTAGAAGTATTATGCTAAGTAAAATAAGTCAGATAGATAAAAACAAATAATATATGATTTCACTTGTGTAATCTAAAATATAAAACAAATCAATAAACAAACAAACAAATAAAAACATATCCATAAATACAGAGAATAAACTGACAGCTGCCAGAGCGGAGGCGGTGGGGAAATGGGCAAAATGGGTGAAGCGAAGTGGGAAATAGAGGCTTCCAGTTATGGAATGAATATATCACAGGGGGGAAAAGTACAACACGGGGAATACAGTCAATGGTATTAAAATAGGGTAGTATGGTGTACACTTGTGGTAAGCATAGTGTAACATATCAACTTGTCAAATCACTATGTTGAACACCTGAAGGTAATGTAACATTGTGTGTCAACTACACTTCAATTTTTAAAAATTAAATTAAATTAAATCATTTTTTAAATCTCTGATTTCTTTTTGCCAGAGACAAAATAAATAATAAACATAATAAACAAGTAAATTATACATGCCACAAATGCCCTGGTGAATATAAGAACTGCAGATTCTAGGGAACAGAAGTGTAAACTGAAGACTAAAGAATGAGATTTAATTTTAAATGGGACAGTCAGGCCTCATTGAGAAGGTGACATTTGAACAAAGATTTGAAGGAAATGAGCCCTGAAGATGTATAGGAGTGTTACAAGCAGAGGAAACAGCTGGTAAAGGCCCTAAGGTTTGAGAGTTCTCAGTAGGATTGAAGATACATAGGCATTAGGCTGGAAAAAAAGTGGATGAGGTCAGAGAACATACAGGGAACTGGTTTATACAGAGCCTGAGAGGCCATTGTAAGGAATTTGGTTTTTATTCTGCATGAAATGGGGAGTCATTGAACAGTTTTAAGCAGAGAAGTGGCATGATCAGATTTATGACTTAATAAGATTACTGTGGGTACTTTGAGAAGGATATACTGTGGAGGCAAGAGTGGAAGCACCAAGACCAGCTAGGAGACTACTGCAATAATACAGACAAAAAACAATGGCGGCTAAATTAGACCAGGCTGGTAGCAATACGAATGGTGAGAAATGGTCAGCCTCTGGATGTATGTAGAGCCAATATGATTTTCTAAAGGAATAAATGTGGGATGGAATTAAAAAAAAAAAAGAATCAAGGATGAGTCTAAGATTTTTGGCTTGACAAGGAGTTTTTGAAAGGATGGAGATGTCATAAACTGTTACTCCCAGCAGGCTTCAAAAGTTGCCTCATTACCAGGGTCTGGAACAAATTTTGGCTATTGTTTCTTTTCTTTCTTTTTTAAAAATTTAAAAATTTTAATTTTTTAATTTTTTTAGTTTAAATTCAATTAATTAACATATAGTGTATTATTAGAGATACAGTTCAGTGATTCATCAGCTTCATATAACACCCAGTCCTCATTACATCACATGCCCTCTTTAATGTCCATCACCCAGTTACCCCATCCCCCGATACCCCCTCTCCTCCAGCAACCCTCAGTTTATTTCCTATGATTAAGAGTCTGTTATGGTTTGTCTCCCTCTCTGATTTTGTCTTGTTTTATTTTTTGGCTATTTTTCTTAGCTAGCTTCTCATCTCAAACAACATAAGGAAGAGTTGATTCTACATGTAGAAAAGGTATCTATGTGGAATAATTTCTAGGGTGCCAGGAAGGTACAGTGCCCTCCAAAATCCCCCACCCCTTGTTTGTATCTGGAATCTAAATTGTTAGAATTTTTCTTAAAGGTTTTGGATACTATTAAAACATGAATGATCCCAAAGACAGATGCCATTTAAATTGTTACCAATCAACAAATATGTTTACACCTTTGTATGCAAGAGTTATCAAAGAAACATAGAAATATAGAGCTGGAAAGGGCCTTCTCAATGGTTATAGTTTAAAAATAAGTAACCCAAGGGGTGCATGGGTGGCTCAGTTGGTCGTGTCCAACTCTTGGTTTCAGCTCAGGTCATGATCTCAGTGTCTTGGGATCTGGCTCCACACTCAGCACGGGGTCTTCTTGAGATTCTTTCAACCTCCCTCTCTCTCTGCTCCTCCCCCCATTCACTCGCACTCTCTCTCTCTCTCTCAAATAAATAAATAAATAAATAAATAAATAAATAGAATCTTTTAAAAAAATAAGTAACCTGAGAGACAAAGAAATTATGTGACTTGTATATGTTCATAAAACTCTTTGGGACGAGACATAAGATTGTAATCCAAGTCCCCTTGTTCCTAGTTTAGTGCTTGGTTTGTGTAAATTTGATGGAGGAACAGAATGAGTAGTGCAGAATGAATCCCTATTTGAGAAGACAGTGGTGCTGAAGTCAGGAATGGACACCAAAAACAAGACAAGAATTATAAGTTGCACAGCTTGAACATACACAACACATATATGTCAGTTATACCGCAACAAAGCAGTTAAAAAATAAACATAAAAGAGTTAATAAAAATTCCTCCATTGACTCTCCATCTCTTAGTGTATCTCTCTCCACTTACAACCAACTCCTAAAAAATAAACTCTACACTGAATGACCATTGCTCTTCACTTTATTCACTCTTGAGCCCATTGTAAGCAAGTCCCCCCTTCACTACTACTTAAACTCTTCAATGACCCCTTAAAAGATCCATGGGATCTTTTTAGTTCTCTGCATACTTGATCTCTCTCCAGTGTTTCAGTGCTGCTAATTCTTCCTCAACAGTAGAACTCTGTCCTCACTTGGTTTCTGTGACTTTATGCTTTTTGGGTTTCCCATTTTACCATTCAGCCCATATATTCTCCGTCTCCTTTGCAGCTCTTGTTCCTACATTTGTGCTTTAAATAGTGGTGTTCCCCAGGATTCTAATCTTGGTCTTTATCTCTTCCTGTTTTATAAGCTGTCTTAGAGTGATTCTATCCTCTTGATTTCTTCTACCCCCTATGGGCTCATTTGTTTCTAGGCCAGACTTTTTCTCTAACCCCATTCTCATGTAGTCATTCATTTAATCATTCAACTCATTTAAATCAAGTGCCCCTTACATGCATATCTATCCACAGGCATCTGAAACTCAACAAGACTGAAACTGAAATCATGTTACTGTCCAAACTGTACCTGCTGATATACTCATTTTCTTTATAAGAGACAGTACCCAACTCATAGATGCTCCCCTTCTCTCCATTCCTCCTGATACTGCCTTAATCCAAAACCTTACCATATCTGAGCTCAATAGCTGCAGTGCTGTTCTAATGGTCTATCTCAACACTCCCATCCATTCCATTCTCAATAGCATAACTAAAATTGCCTAATACACAAATCTAACCGTATCATTTCCCTGACAGAAATCATTATATGCCCCCCATGTTGACAATGGAGTAAATTCCAAATGCCTATCCGTATAAAATGTTCCAAATAAGGAAACTCTTGGCTACTCTCCCATTTTACTTCACTTCTTGCTCTTCCCTCACCACCTCTTCACTTTCACTTTTCATTCCTTTTATGTCCAGCAGTCTGCAATTTCTTCAAATAACCCAATCTGCTTTACATTTCCAGGACTTCATACCTAAGGTGCTCTTTTTACCTGAGGATACCTTATCTCCTTGTCTACCTGGAACATACCCATTAATTCTTCAACATTCAATTATCCTTTCCTCTATGAAGCAATTTCTAACCATCCCAACAAATAGGATTTGTCATTCACTCATCTGTGCCCTCACATTAATCTGCACTCTATCATAGCACATACAAAAGTTCCTCACGCTATATTTGACATAGGTCTATATTTTCTTACTAGACAGTGAGAAAATTGGCAAGGATTCTACCTCATTCATCTTTATATTCCCAAAAATTTGTAAAGTGTTTGACACACAGTTTTGTAAGATTTTCACTAAGCAGAATTTATCATATGTAGTTTTTTTTTTAAGGGATTCCTGCATATATGGTATCATTATCCAAGGAAATAAATATTGAATTATATATTTTCAAGAACCAAGGCAGATACGAGAAGATATTTTAGACATGGAAGAGTCGGGGTTGGGGGTGGTGTTTTCCGTACCCTTTAAATTATTCTCACATTACTATTTTTCCTACTGTGTCTGCCCAGGATACATCTGCCTCAAGGGCTTCATAAATTTCCTTCACATTATATTAGCAATAAGGTGGCAGAGAAGTCAACTCTGTACAGAGATTGGTCTCTATTCTGACATTTTCTGTGGATTATTTGAAACCTCATCCAAACCAGCAAAGCTTCCCATAACTTTCAAGCAGGGTCTCTACCAAGCCACAGAATTTTCCTTTAAAGTGTGGGTGATGACAGTTTTCCTAAGACTTGATCCCACAGTAGCAAGGCACTCATGTTTCTACAAGAAATGGAAGGATATTAAATTATAAGGAGTTCAGACTAAGTTAGAAAACCTGTCAAGATTGACACTGTGGTAACTGCCACAAGTGATTTTAGTGTTTTTTTAAAAACACTCTGAAACAGCAATGGGACCCATAACAGCAATAAAACATTTTATGTTCCTTCTATGTAGTTACACTTATTTCTAATTAGAAAATAAAGCATATGGTACACAGAATCTAGAAGCAAGGTTTATTTACATCCACAAACATAGTTTTTTCCCATTATTCATTTCAACATTTTGAATTTTCTAATGAATTCAAATGGAGAAGCCACTACAGAAGTATTCCATTATATCTCCTTTAAGTGTGCAGCATAAAAAGGATGAGGACGATGAAAAACTTAAAACTGGTCCTTTAGAGTAGAGGAACTTCAATAAACCTGAAGAGTTTTCTATACATATCTGTATTCAAAATTATTGAAAACACACATTCATAAATATTCTATTTTACATAAGAAGATGCCTCTTTTGTAATCAGGGCAATAAACACTGATGATTTAAATTTATTTTAAATACCTGATTAAATATTTCATTTCCGCCAACACATCCATTATGAATTACCCTCATTAATGATAGAAAACTTATACTTTTCAGTTTGATTTTAATATATCACACTCATCTGGAAAGAAACTAAAGAAATATTCTGCACAGGAGAAAAGAGGCACTGAAGCAATAGGACTCCTTCATTGGTTTCTGGTAAAAACAGGAAAAATACTACCTCCCACCACTTTGTCAAGCAAAATATAGAAAACAGCCCTTTGTTCAAAATATTAGGGGCAGGCAATGCATTATAGATAGCTATTGTCATATTGTTTGGCTAAAAATTTCTTCTACATAATCATCTTTCAAAGGATCAAAATACAATGAAATATATAATACCCATTTGACTACAAATGAATCATTTTTTGATGAGGTCAGTTCAGTTTGTTAAAATTTTTCAATGATCACTCTTTTTCTTCAGTTTTATTGAGATATTGACAAATATATATATTTAAGGTGTACATCCTGATGGTTTAATATACATATACATTGTGAAATGATTACTATAATCAAGTTAATTAATGTAGTTACACAGTTACTATATATTTTTTTTAAAGATTTTATTTATTTGACAGAGACACAACGAGAGAGGGAACACAAGCAGGGAGAGTGGGAGGGGGAGAAGCAGGCCTCCCGCGGAGCAGGGAGCCTGATGCGGGGCTCGATGCGGGGCTCGATGCGGGGCTCGATCCCAGGACCCTGGGATCATGACCTGAGCCAAAGGCAGACGCTTAACAACTGAGCCACCCAGGCGCCCCTCACAGTTACTATATTTTTGATAGTGAGGACACTTGAGATCAACTCTCTTAGCAAACTTCAAGTATACGATACATTATTCATTATAATCACCATACTGTACGTTAGATTTCCAGAACTTATCCATCCTGCACAATTGAATCTGTAAACTCTTTGAACATCTCCCCATTTGTCCCATTTCTCACTCTTGGAAAACACCTTTTTTTTTTAAGATTTTTATTTATTGAGAGAGATAATGATAGAGAGAGCATGAGAGCAGGGAGAGTCAGAGGGAGAAGCAGACTCCCCACTGAGCAGGGAGCCTGATGTGGGACTCGATTCCAGGACTCCAGGATCATGACCTGAGCCAAAGGCAGTCACTTAAACAACTGAGCCACCCAGGCGCCCTGGAAAACACCTTTCTACTCTCTGCTTTTATGAGTTCAAATATTTTAGATTCCATTTATAAGTAAGATCATACAGTATTTGTCTGTGTCTGGCTTATTTCACTTACCATAATATCTTCCAGGTTCACCCATGTTATTGCAAATGGCAAGATTTTCTTCTGTTTTAAGGCTGTGTATACACACACGCTTACGTTGTTTTCATATATCAGATATTGTGCATAATTGTGCAATGAATGCAGGGACACAGGTATCTCTTTGAGATACTGGTTTAATTTCTTTTGGATATATACCCAGAAATGGTATTGCTGGATTATATGGTAGTTCTATTTTGAATTTTTTGAGCAACCACCATACCATTTTCCATAATGGTTGTACTAATTTACATTCCCATCAACTGTACCAGGGTTCATTTTTCTCCATATCCTTGCAAACGCTTATTATCTTTTATCTTTTTGATAATAACCATTCTAACATGTGTAAGATAATATTTCATCGTGGGTTTGATTTGTATTAACCTGATGATTAGTGATGCTGAGCACTTTTTCATATACCTGTTGGCCATTTGTATGCCCTCTTGAGAAATAGCTATTCAAGTCCTTAGCCCATTTTGAATTGGGTTACTCGGGTTTTTTGCTGTTGAGCTGTTTGAGTTCTTTATATATTTTGGATATTAATCTCTTATCAGATTTATGGTCTGTAAATATTGTTTCCTATTGTGTAGGTTTCTTTTCCACTCTTGATTATTTCCTTTGCTGTGCAGAAACTTTTTAGTTTGATGCAATCCCACTTGTCTATTATGCTTTTGTTACCTGTGCTTTTGGTGTCATATTCAAAAAAATCATTGCCCAGACCAATGCCAACAAAAATTTTCCCTATGTTTTTATCTAGTAGTCTTTCAGTTTCAGGTCTTCTAATTAATTCTTTAATCCATTTCTAGTCGATTTTTTTTGTATATGGTGTGAGAGAAGGGTCCAGTTTCATCCTTTTCCATGTGGTCATCTAGTTTTCCCAAAACCATTTATTGGAGAAAGGATCTTTTCCTCATTATGTGTTCTTAGTATCCTTGTCAAAGATCAGTTGACCATGGATGTACAGATTTATTTCTGGGCTCTCTATTCTGTTACATTGGTTTATATGTCTTTTTTATGCCAGTAACATATTGTTTTGATATATCTTTGTAATATATTTTGAAATCAGGAAGTGTGATGCCACCAGCTTTGTTTTTCTTTTTTTTTTTTAATTTTTTAAAATTTATTTGACAGAGAGAGAGAGAGACAGCCAGAGAGGGAACACAAGCAGGGGGAGTGGGTGAGGGAGAAGCAGGCTTCCCGCAGAGCAGGGAGCCCGATGCAGGGCTCGATCCCAGGACCCCGGAATCATGACCCGAGCCGAAGGCAGACGCCCAAAGACTGAGCCACCCAGGCGCCCCCAGCTTTGTTTCTCTTGTTCAGGATTGCTTTAGCTATTCAGGGTCTTTTGTGGTCCCATATTAATTTAGGATTGTTTTTTCTATTTCTGTAAAGAATGCCATTGGGATTTTGATAGGGATTACATTGAATCTATAGATGGCTTTGGATAGAATGGACATTTTAACAATGTTCAATCCATGAACATATAATGTCTTTCATTTATTTGTGTCTTCTTTAAATTCCTTCATCAGTGTTTCATATTTTTCGGTGTACAAGGCTTTTCCCTTTTTGGTTAAGTTTATTCTAAGTATTTTATTCTTTGTGTTGCTATTGTGAATAGGATTGTTTCCTTAATTTCCTTTTTGGATGGTTTCTTGTTTTGTGTATAGAAATGTGACTGATTTTTGATATTGACTTTATATCCCTCAATTTTACTAAATTAATTTATTCTAACAGTTTTTGTTGTTGAGTTTTTAGGGTTTTCTACATATATGATCATGCATCTGTAAGCAGAGATCATTTTACTTCTTTTCCAATTTGGCTGCCTTTTATTTCTCTTTTCTTGTCTCACTGCTCTGGCTAGAATTTCCAATACTATGTTAAATAGAAGTGGTGAGAGTGGGTATTCTTGCTTTGTGCTGGATTCTCAAGGGAAATCTTTTCATTTTTTTCCCCATTAAATATGGTGTTAACTGTGGGTTTTTGGTTTTTTTTTTTTCAGATGGCCTTTTTTGTGTTGAGGTAAGTTTCTTCTGTATTTATTTCCTTGAAAGCTTTAATAATAAATGAATGTTAAACTTCACCAAATGCTTTTTCTGCATCTATTGAGAACATATAATTATATTATACGTTTATTATATTAGTAGTAGTAGTATATATTATTATCAGGTTGTTTATTTGAGATTTTTCTTGTTTCTTAATACAGGCACTTATTGCTATGAACTTCCCTCTTAGAACTGCTTTTGCTGCATCCCATAAATTTTTGTTTGTTGTATTTCCATTGTCATTTGTCTCAAGATATTTTTTTATTTCTCTTTTGATTTCTTCTTTGAACCATTGGCTGTCAGTAGCATGTTGTTTAACCTCCATATATATTTTAATTTTTCAGTTTTCTTCTTTTATACTATTGTGGTCAAAAAAGATGCTTGAGGGGCACCTGATCAGTCAGTTAAGCGTCTGCCTTCAGCTCAGGTCATTATCTCAGGGTCCCGGGACCGAGCCCCATGTTAGGCTCCCTGCTCAGTGGGGAGGATGCTTCTCCCTCTCTATCTTCTACTACCCCCTGCTTGTGCACTCTCTCTCTCACTCTCTCTTGCTGTGTCAAATAAATAAATGAAATCTTTTTTTAAAAAGATGCTTGATATGATTTCAATCTTCTTAAATTTATTAAGACTTCTTTTGTGGCCTAATATGTGATCTGTCCTGGAGAATGTTCCCTGAGCACTTGAGAAGAATGTGTATTTTGTTACTTGTGGATGGAATGTTCCTGTATATATCTGCTAAGGTCATCTGGTATAATGGGTCATTTAAGGCCAATATTTTCTTATTGATTTTCTGTCTAGATGATCTATTCATTGATGTAAGTGGGATATTAAAGTTCCCTGCTATTATTTTACTGCTATTTCTCCCTTTAGGTCTGTTAATATTTGCTTTCCATATTTAGGTGTTCCTATGTTGGGTGCATAAATATTTATAAATGTTATATCCTCTTACTGGATTGACCTCTTTAATCATCAATGTAATGCCCTTCTTTGTCTCTTAATATAGTCTTTGTTTTAAAGTCTATTTTGTCTGCTATAAGTATAGCTACCCCAATTTTCTTGGTTTCCATTTGCAAACAATATCTTTTTCCACCCCTTCACTTTTAGTCTGTATGTGTCCTTATATCTGAAGTGAGTCTGTTGTAGGCAGCATATAGATGAGTCTTGTGCTTTTATCCATTCAGCCACTCTATGTCTTTTGATTGGAGAATTTAGTTCATTTTCATTAAAGTAATTATTGATATCTATGTACTTATGGCCATTTTGTTAAAAGCCTTCTTCCTTTGAGATTTGATGACTTTCTTCAGTGATCTCCTTATCTCTTGTGTTCCTACTATAGGTTTTTGCTCTGTGGTTACCATGAGGCTTACATAGCTATAACAACTTATAGCTATCACATTCCTAATCACATTCTAGAGCTCTACAGTTTTACTTCCCCACCATTTTTTATATCATCTTACATTTTTTTTATCTTGTGTCTTCTTTAATTATTATTGTTACAGTCCTTTATCAGATGGGT
The DNA here is from genome assembly GCF_011800145.1 of Mirounga leonina. NCBI lineage: Eukaryota > Metazoa > Chordata > Mammalia > Carnivora > Phocidae > Mirounga > Mirounga leonina. The sequence continues at coordinate 96,576,157 of NW_023270807.1, read as the reverse complement.
CTTTTGCAAATATGTTTTCCTAGATTGTGGCCTGTCTTCTAATTCTCTTGATATTGTCTTTTGCAGAGCAGAAGATTTTAATTTTAATGAAGTCCGGCTTATCAATTACTTGTTTCATGTACATGCCTTTGGTGTAGTATCTAAAAAGTTATCACCATACCCAGGGTCATCTAGGTTTTCTCCTATATTATTTTCTAGGGGTCTTATAGTTTTGCATTTTGCATTTAGGTTTGTAATTCATTGAGAGTTAAGTTTTGTAAAAGTAATTTTGGTATTTCTAAGGTATGATATAGGTTTCTGGGATTGGAGTCCTAGTTTACAACATCATGGCTATAGGAACTAAGGGTTTGATTTATATGTGCTTGCTTTTTAAGCATCCAGGAATCAGGTCATATGTTGGAGATTATCTGCTCAAGTGGTTCCCAAACATCTCTCTTTAAATTGGTTTCACTAGAATGAGATGGTTGGATAGTTAGGTTTGTTGTTTAAAAATTAATTCTCAGGAGCAAATAGTCAAACCAGGGGTATTATGGCACATGCACATGATTGATCATTATATGCTATTACTGTGCAGTATTTAAGGTTTTAAGTATTTACGTTTATTTAAGGGCTCAAAGAGGGATTCAAAAATTTAACAGAATTGAAAGGAGATGGCACTCAGACTACTTTTGCCATTGTTTCAAGAATTGACCTAAACAATACACCAATGCTAACATTTGAGCATGGTGCTACCCTTCTAGTGGATGGAAGCTTTGGAAAGATTCTTTCTCCTCTGGCAAGTATCACTTTATGTTAACTGTACTATGACCAAGCTTGAGATTTTAGATTCATTCTGAAAGTGTTTCATAACTACTTTTGTATTTTACAATGACATATGATAGTAACCCTTGAAATATTCAAAAAACATTGTATTTGTATTTTTCAAAACTGCATAATAAATATTACTTAAGTCATAAGCATCAATAGAATCAGCTACAATATTCCTGTTGCTCAATGCCTACAGGCCACATTGACAAAACTGGTTGGAAAAAAAACTTAGAAAAAAGTAACAATTGGGAATGGAGAATGGGAGGGGCTGGGAAAGGGACCAATGATACAGATTATGTCATTTTCATTGAAAAACACTAAATACACTCTCACATCTTTCCTTACCCAACAGACTCAGCTTCAACCTTCTCCTTGTTTTTACCTAGTTTATAAGTATCGCTTTATTTTTTTTTAAGATTTTATTTATTTATTTGAGAGAGAGAGAATGAGAGACAGAGAGCATGAGAGGGAGGAGGGCCAGAGGGAGAAGCAGACTCCCTGCCGAGCAGGGAGCCCGATGCGGGACCCGATCCCGGGACTCCAGGATCATGACCTGAGCCGAAGGCAGTCGCTTAACCAACTGAGCCACCCAGGCGCCCCTAAGTATCGCTTTATTAACAACCAAAACAAACACTTAGAAAGAAATGGTGAATTACCTTCTCCTTATGTCATAAATTCATGTCCAATGCAGCATTTTGTGTACAGATTATAAATTTTGCCTTACAAGTTGTGAGAGGCAGAAGGGACACAGCTTGAATTTTCAGTTTTCAGGTTGAGTTTGCAGCAGGAGAAACCTGCAAATCACCATGGAAAAATTAAATTGAAAATTAAATAATTAAACCTATCCACAGCTATCCTGAGGAAAATCCATGAAGATTTGTGTTTGGGTCACACACCTCCTGCCCCTCAACATATCCTACTCATGCTATAGCAAAACATGCCCAATCCCTTTGATACTAGTTGGCATCACTCCCTCATGCGCAGCTCATCACCCCTGCCAGCACCAATTTTGTTAAGACTGTGTTTCTTTCTTCCACTCTGTTAAAACTACACACATTTTAACAATGGCTTTGGGCATTGCAATTCACTCTGGAATAATGACTTTTACCCTAATACTTTCATTTTTGTCAGGAGGAGAAAAAGCAGTCCCAAGACAAGTTGGTAGTACAGGAAATGGCAACAAAGAGTCATCTTTGGCAAGCCTCAGTCATACTGAGTGGCCATCATTTTCACTTTTAGAGAGCAAAAAGTAAGTAGAATATGGACTAAACTTCCCAAGCAATTTTATCAATGTTCTATTAAGGAAAAAACAGTCCTGGACCTGACTGATCCTTATTGTTGATATACACATCCCTGTGTCACCAAATAATTACAAACTTTTTGCCTTCATTTTTCCCATGCCAACCTAGGAAGTTTGGTGATAAATTGCTTATTTTTATTTGATAGACAAATACATGACTTAGTAATAAGAGGCAACAGCCTAAAAAGAGTAGTCAAGAGGAGTTCTATGTCCTCTTGTCTCTCAGAGCTAAGCAGAGGCAAATCATCAAATTTCTCTGATTCTCAGAGTCCTCTTCTGTAAAATGAGAATTTTAAATATCTCACATTATCATTTTAAGAATCAAATAAAAAAATGACCATGAAAGGGCTTTGCAAAACAGAAAGTTCTACTCACTTATCATCAGTTATCCTGTTTCTACCCAGAAAGGGAGTTAAATTTGCATTAATTCACCTCTTCTCTCTCAACCAGCTCCTCCTCCTTAAGAACAACTTCTTCATTTCCAAAAAGATGACTTGAGTTAGGGTGCAGCTATAATAAAGCTACTTTTCCTGAAAGGAACTGGATGTATAGCTTTGGCCTAGTGAGACCACTCGGGAACAAGTAAGTGGTCTGACTCTCATCACATTTATAGTTTTAAGGGGAAGCAGTTGAACTCTATGAACACTGGGTGGTTCACTTATTAGTTTATATCTTGGTTATACTTGTGAGATGGAATTAGATCATTAGGATCTAATAGATGGATGAACTCAGTTTTGTCAGGGGCTAACAGGTGTTTCACAGCTGGGAGCTTCCAGAGAGCTTAGGTGCAAAAATGAACCATGTTTTCTAAAATTAGCTCTGGTTATGCTAACATTGAAACACATTACTCCATAGAGAAATTTTTCAAAGAATATACAGGGCACTCACTATGCAAATATAGGACTGAACACACCATTGGAATATTCAAGAGGAAGTACTGTAAGTACAGTCATAGTATATGGAATTCCATCCCTATAGTTGAAATTGCATCTCTGCACACTTACAACTGCATCTGTAGTTTACTATTTTGCATAGGCTAACAATAATTATGTCTATAGAGATTAATTACCCCAATTAAGGTGAAGGAAGATGAAACAATGCTGTGTTTATTTTTAAATATTTTTGTCTGGCACCAGCTGGATTCAGTCAAACTATGAGCTTAATTCTCTGCTCCAATGGTAAGAAGTGACATGAACTATCAAAGATAACCTTTTACAGCTCAATATACATTTAAAGGCTTTTCAAATTGCACTTCCAAAAGGGTCCATCCTCTTGTACTTACTAACATGATCGGTTCTCCCTTGAAAACTCTGCTTGCCCATTGCTCCAGCATTAGTACTACTTTTTAAACTTGCCTTATGAAACCTGGGATAACTGATTTCCACCAAATTTTACAGGGTTTAGTTTATGTAAATGGCTTTTTTCAGGCTTAGAGGTCTGTGATGAAGTTCTGTATTGATTAGGATATGGACCACTTTGAACTGTCTCTGCAACTACAACGGATGTTCTCTTAGGCAAGAACTTAACTTTTGTGCTTCTGAAATCACACAAGCCGAGAAACCCCTTTTCAGCATAATGCTGAATCCTTATTAGGTTCTCATTAATCACTGAGTGCCTGATGTTTCCTGGGGGTCATTTTACAAGTTTTTGGCCCTGAAGCCTCTCAGAGTTATCCCAAAGTTAACTAAACGTAACTCTCCATTCATGAGAAAGAGGCTACCTCTCAGCGAGGAAAAAAAAAGATATTGGAAGGCCAGTCTCAGCACAATACATGTAGTTTTTCTCTCCTCCTCTCTCCTCGTAAACTGTTTACTCACATTTCCCTGAAAAGTCTTTTTAAAATAACTTCTCTGAGAGAGATAAGCTTCATCCGTACCCAGTTAGCGGCTACTTTTAAGTAATAAAAAAGGTGCGTCGGCAGAACTCTCTTCCGCCTGTTTACTAAAACCACCAATCATTCCCACCACTCGCTTCAAGTGAAGTTCCGCCCCTTCTGGGGAGCCCTGCCCACACCTAATATCTACTTAGACCCCCGCCTCCTCCTTAGAGCTTCCAGCCAATCCTGTACTCCTAATGTCGTGGGGCAGTGCTATCGCGAGATTCCAACTGTATCCTCCGATAGACTTTAACCGTGTGGACTTGCGCAGAAGAGACTTATGAAGCCATTGCCGGGAAAAGGGGGCGGGGCGCTCCGACGTGCGCGTTCACCTTGACCCCACGCTCCAGCGCGCACCCGGGAGCTGGGAGCTGTGGTTTCTGGGCCCCCCGGGAACCCCAACACAAACCAGCATAAAGCGCGCGTGCCCATATCAGGCGGGTGTTCGGTGAGTGGCGGATGCGTGCCCGGGACCTGCGGGGGCTTTAGAAGAGCCCAGGACCTTGGTGCAGAGAGGCTCAAGAGGCTTGGAGTACCAGCCTAGGTAGGCGCTTGGGTGAGGGAGGGTCAGGGGTCAGAGGTCACGGACCGAAGACGTCTCCACACGGAGATGGAGGTCCCAAGGAGGGAAGACTCGGTTGTTCTGGAGCCCAGGAAGCTAAAGGGCTGAGAGGGAGACGCAGAGCGAGTTTCCCCGACCCTTTCCCATCCCAGACTTGGGGGCCTCTGGACCACCACGGCTCCCCCGGGAGAAGAAAGGGCCGTGGGAAAGTAGTCTGTGCTGCTCTCCCGGGAGCTGGGGCCTGTGGCGATTAGATCGAGCGTCCGAGGGACTGTCGTCGCGCTCCTCGGCCTCGCGGGTAGCTTGTTTGCCCGGCCTGCTGGGAGCGATCTGGCGCTGACAGCCCAGCTCTGACTCCGTGAACCGCTTTTGAGTTTCGGGAGAAAACCGAGTGGGTATCACCGTTCGTCACACACACGCCCCCGGAGGCTGGATCTGGGCAGCTGCCTAGCTTCTTGGTGCGCGGGGTTGTAATGTGGTAAAGTGGAGACGAGGCTTCCAAGTTAGTCTGAAAGTTCTCAGTTACCTTTGGAGTGAGATTGGTTACGTTCGTTCTCAAAACCATCCGTGTAGGTTGTACATTTTGACTCCGTGGTCGTTTACTCGGTTTATGAACAAAGACGTGTTACTTGATGATTGACTGTCTCTTTCAGATACAGTACTATTAATTAGTGGCCATTAAGCTCGTGCCTTTTTTCTAAGTGACTTTACATGACCCAGGAGGTAGAAATACTAGATGTTTGATATTTTCCTACTTGTATTTAAATTACCTTAACGCTTTAACTGAACAAAATAAAATATTTTTAAAGTCATTACAGCTATTTAAAAATATTTTCTTGGGTGGTAGCAAGACTTGAAATTCCCATGAACAGAAATGATCCATAGTATCTGTACTGTCGCCAGAAAGGCTCATTGGTTTATGATCAGAAACCATGCTAGAAACTGAGGATTATTGAGCATCAGAGAGAGAAGTGTGCCTGTATTGGATAACCTTTCCTTCCTAGAGCTTCCCAGGTCGAGTTAGCCAATAAGCTAGCAGTTGAGAATAAAATAGTCTACTTTTGAAAGATGCTACTGTTTTATTTGCCCGAGCCTAAGAACTGCACTTGCAGAATTATTAAAACAAAACTTTTATTAAGAGTTGAGGCTACAAAGATTTGGGGAAACAGTGTGCTGGCTTTTTTTTTTTTACTTCTTTTGAGGGCATTTTTAAAGTTTATGTAACATATTTTGGGGTTCAATAGAAGAAAACGCGCTCATCTTGCGAAGTTATTACTACAGAAAGATTGTGGTAATGCTAGATCATGAGGAGGTTTTCACTAATCCGTAATGATTGGGCTTTGCTTGCATAAGGCTCACCTTGGGCAGCAGTATGGCAGGTGTATACTTCTTATTGTTCCTAAATTCAAAATCCAGGCCTACCATGGATTTGTTGTAAGTCAGGATTTGTGTGTGTCTTTTTTATGAAGACATAATAATTTGGAGGGGAAAAAATCTGAATCTAAGTTTAATTGGTAATCATTTGTTATATTGTCTTAGTAACTTAACATTTTATGTTATTTTTCTAACAACCTGTCTTTGTTTTCTGTTGAAGATATGGGTCAGTCAGTTTTCTCTGTCTCATTCAGGGCCAGAAATAGTAAAGATTAGTTTTACATTACGTGTAATCTTCTCAAATGTGGTTAAGAGACTCTTGTCTAAAAAGAAACATGGTACTTAAAAAGAGGCAGGGTATTAGGTATTTGGGGAGTTAGAGATATTTGTTTCACCTTATTTTGTATGTCATTTCCATCTTGGCACTGACCTGGCATTGGGGGTGCAATGGTGAATAGGATACTGTTCCTGCCCAGCTTTCATGGCCTTCAAAGTCATACAGTTGAAATGAAGGAGGAATGGCCCTTAACTCAGAATGCCTGGTCATGGAAGGTTTCCTGGGGAAGGTTGGGACAGCACCAGGCAGAAAAGTGTGAAAGGGCATTTCAAGCAAAAGGCTTTTTACATTTAAATGTAGGAAGGACAATTAAAATGTGGTCCATGTTTTAAAACTGCAAATAGTCATGTTTCACTGAACTCTGATAGTATTCCTAATAAGAAGTAGAATGACCAAAAGTAGGACTCATGTGGTATGAAGAAAACCAGGAGAAGGGTTTGGAATATGATTAGAAATAGATAGAATTTTGCTAGTACTTGACTTATTAGTTGCCAATTAGCATTATAGTTATAAGTAGTTTTGATTAAGTAATCTCTTCTTGGTTCAAGAAGTTATCCCTGGATAGAAATCCCTTAAGAAAAGAGTCAGTCAGAGTAAGATTTGTGTGTGTGTGTGTTTAATTTTTTTATTAACATATAATGTATTATTTGTTTAAGGGGTACAGGTCTGTGATTCATCAGTCTTACACAATTCACAGCGCTCACCATAGTACATACCCTCCCCGATGTCCATCACCCAGCCACCCCATCCCTCCCACCTTCCTCCCCTCCAGCAACCCTCAGTTTGTTTCCTGAGGCTAAGAGTCTCTTATGGGGGGTGCCTGGGTGGCTCAGTTGGTTGAGCGACTGCCTTCGGCTCAGGTCATGATCCCAGAGTCCCGGGATCGAGTCCCGCATCGGGCTCCCTGCTTGGCAGGGAGTCTGCTTCTCCCTCTGGCCCTCCCCCTCTCATGCTCTCTTTCTCTCTCATTCTCGCTCTCAAATGAATGGATAAAATCTTTAAAAAAAAAAAAAAGAGTCTCTTATGGTTTGTCTCCCTCTCTGGTTTCGTCTTGTTTCATTTTTTTCCCTCCCTTCCGAGATTTTTTTTTTTTTTTTAATCATGGATGTATGTTCAGTTCTGGTTTAATTGGCTGGGGTAGTACCTGGGCATCAGGATTTTTTTGAGTTCCCACAGATGATTTTTTTTTTTAAAGATTTTATTTATTTATTTGAGAGAGAGAGTGAGAGACAGAGAGCACGAGAGGGAAGAGGGTCAGAGGGAGAAGCAGACCCCCCGCTGAGCAGGGAGCCCAATGCGGGACTCGATCCCGGGACTCCAGGATCCTGACCTGAGCCGAAGGCAGTCGCTTAACCAACTGAGCCACCCAGGCGCCCTCCCCCAGATGATTCTAATGTGCAGTCAAGTTTGAGACACACAGATATATGGTCCTCCATCCTGCCACATTAAAGTTTGGTTATTATAATATATAACGTATAATTGCGAGGATGATGGTGATAGCAGCTACCACTCACTGAATATATGCTAAATTTCTGTTAACTGTACTATTGCACGTAGATTATTTCTAATCCCCATTTTGAAATGAGAAAACTAGCACAGAGAGGTTAACTATTCCTGTGCCACACAGTTAGTAAATGCCAAAACTAGAATTAGAATCTTTTCTCCTGTAAGCCACATTGCTTTGCAGATGTGAGACTCTATAGCCAGTTGCTTTGGGGGCTTTTAGAGTTCACAATTCCATAATTACCATGTTATTCATATTAATTTAATATTATGGTTGGTGTAATAACACCAACCATAATGTGACCCCTACCTCATGTCTTTTTTTTTTTTTTTTAAGATTTTATTTATTTTTTGACAGAGAGAGAGAAAGCGAGAGAGGGAACACAAGCAGGGGGAGTGGGAGAGGAGAAGCAGGCTTCCCACTGAGCAGGGATCCTGATGTGGGGCTGGATCCCAGGACCCTGGGATCATGACCTGAGCCGAAGGCAGACGCTTAACAACTGAGCCACCCAGGCGCCCCTGCCATAAGCAGTTCTACCCAGTAGAGAAGTATGGTACATTTCCCTACCTCTTCACTTTGGGTCCATTTATGTGACTTGCTTTAGCTCATGGAACATTGTGCTTTTGCTGTGACCACACTTTGAAAAGTACTTGTGTGATTGGATTTACACTGTTACCCCGCAGCCATGGTGATAAGTACGTGTGTGGGTTGCTTTGCTGGTCCTAGGAGATGAGAACTACATTAAGCAGAGCTGAACTGCTCCAGAAACGTAGGCTAGGTCAGCCAACCCTCAGCTAATCTGCAGATCTGAGAGAATAAATGATTGCTATCTCAAAACTTTGAGTTTTGGAGTGGTATGTTACACAGCATATTTGTTGCTATAGTTAACTAATAAGCTGATATAGCTGAACTTTACAAAGTTCTAGCAGAATGATCAAATTCCAGTATTCTAGCCTATATTCTGATGAGAATTGGGCAAAGATAAACACATAGGTTATTAGGGGCCTCCTGTTATATTCTTCCAAGATAATAGAGGAGATAAGATGCTTATAGTTAACCATAGTAAGAGACTCTTTATAGTTTATTACCTGCACATTCGTAAAGCAGGCACTGGCTAAGGAAACTGAATTCTCATGATTGACTCAGACCAGCACTACTTAAAACCCTTTTTGCAGTTTGGAGAATGTTTTATATTTACACTGCCTAGTATAGTAGCCCCTAGTCACATATAGCTGTTGAGCATTTAAAGTGTGGCTAGTAAGACTGAGGAGCTGAGTTTATGATGTTATTTAATCTTATTTATTTAAAGTTAAAAAGCCACATGCATCATGGCTACTAAGAAAATAAATTTTATTCATTTATATTTTGCCAGTAAATTGCTCATTTTATTTAGATTTTTCAAGTTTATTAGAATAGGGCTGTTTCTAATACTCTCTTACAATTTTATTTTTTTTTTAAGATTTTAGATATTTATTTGAGAGAGAGAGAACACAAGCTGGGGGCAGAGGCAGAGGGAGAACCAGACTCCTTGCGGAGCAGGGAGCCCAACGTGGGCTTGTCTCCATCCCAAGACCCTGGGATCATGACCTGAGCCACCCAGGTGGCCCATTCTCTTATAATTTTAAATCTTTTCTGCATCTACTTTTTGTTTGTGCTTTTAAAATCAGCTTTATTAAGGTATAATTTACATACAGTAAAATCCAACAATTTTAAGTGTATAATTTGATGAGTTTTGACAAGTATATACAATCACGTAAACACCAGTTGAACATTTCTGTCACCCCAAAGCTTTCCCTCCTGCTCCTTGCTATCAGTCTGCCTCTTCCCACTTCCTCACCTCTAGTAACGACTCATCAGTCTTCTATCAGTAGGTTTTTGCCTTTTCTAGGATTTCATGTAAATAGAATCATATGGTCTATGGTCTTACACATCTGGCTTCCTTCACTTAGCATAGTACTTTAAAAATTCATCCATGTCGTTGTATGTTGTATCAGTAGTTCATCATGGAGAAGTATCCCACCTGTTTATCCATTTACCAGGTAATGGACACTTGGGTTGTTTCCAATTTTTAGCTTTTGTTAAAACTGCTATTAACATTCAAGTTTAAATCTTTTTTGTGAATCTATGTTTTTATTTCTCTTTGGTAAATATCTAGGGGTAGGATTAGTAGGCTGCACAGAAAGTTTGTATTTAATTTTGTAAGAAATTGACATACTTTTCCTGATGTTTGAAAATTCAGTTTTAGTTGCTCTTCCTCTTCAGTCTTTTAAATTTTAACCATTATAGTGCATACATAGTTTCCCTTTGTGGATTGTAGGTTGAATTTGCATTGCTTTAATGACTGATGATGGTGAAGATATTTTCATGTGCTTATTTGGCACTTGCAGATCATCTTTGGTAAAGTGTGTGTTCAGAATTTTTTCTATTTTTTCATAAGGTTGTCTTACTGCTGATTTGCGAAAGTTTTTTTTTCTATTCCACATAAAAATCCTTCATCAAATACTCGTTTTACTAGTACTGTGTCCCATCTTACTTCCCCTCTCCTTTCTGTAACAGCATCTTTTGAAGTGCCAAAATATGTAATTTTGTTGAAACTTGATCAATTTTTTATATTCTCTGCTTTTTGTGCCCTATTTAAAATTTTTTTTTTTGCCTAATTTAATGTCACTTATAGTTTCTCTCTTTTCTTCTAGAAGTTTTATAGTTTTAGCTTTTGTATTTCAGTTTCTGATCTATTTCAAGTTAATTTTTATATGTGGTGCGAGGTAAAGCTCAAGGTTCATTTTCTTGCGTATGGCTACCTGTTTATTGAAAAAGATATTTTTGCCCATTGACTGCCTTTGAATTTCTTTCAAAAATTAATTGACCAGGTGCCTGGGTGGATCAGTCAGTTAAAACATTCGACTCTTGGCTTTGGCTCAGGTCATGATCTCATGTGTCCTGAGATCAAGCCCTTAAGTGGGGCTCCCTGCTCAGCGGGCAGTCTACTTGAGATTCTCCCCCTCTGCCCCTTCCACCCTCCACATTCCCCCCACCACCACTCGCTCACTCTCGCTCTCTAAAATAAATAAGTAAATCTTTAAAAAAATCAATTGACCATACATGTATGGGTTTATTCCAGGATGCTCTATTTTGTTACATTGATCTATATGTCTGTCATATACCATTACCACACTGTTTTGATTATTATGTCTGTATATTATTACTACACTGTTTTAATTACCATCAATGTAAGTCCTGGAGTCAGTGTAAGTCTTTCAACTTTATTCTTCTTTTTTGAAATTATTTTGACTCTTGTAGATCTTGAGCATTTTAATATAAATTTTAAAGTCACTTGTCAGTTTCTGGAAGGAAAAAAAAGGCTGTTGGGATTTTGGATAGGGTTACTTTGTAGATCAATATCTAGGAATTGACATTTTGACATCTTGTATCTTCTAGTCCATAAAAATTCCAAATTGAGAATATTCCTTAAACTACCCTGAAGCCAAATTTTAATTGTTTATACATCCTTTTTTTTCTTTTGAGCTACATCATTGGAATAGGTGGAATATGCATAAAACTATCATTACAACCTTATTTTTTTTTTTTTAAGATTTTATTTATTTATTTGACAGAGAGAGACACAGTGAGACAGGGAACACAAGCAGAGGGGGTGGGAGAGGGAGAAGCAGGCCTCCTGTGGAGCAGAGAGCCCGATGCGGGGCTCGATCCCAGGACCCTGGGATCATGACCTGAGCCGAAGGCAGACGCTTAACGACTGAGCCACCCAGGCGCCCCACAACCTTATTATTTTAATCTCTGTGAGTTGTTGTGTGTTTCATATAGGAATTGGCTATTATTTTGGGAAAAGTATAGTTGGGGCCTACATAATACAGGTTGCTGTCAGACCAGTTTCCTCTTCTGAGATAACAAAGCTTTCTCTTTTTTTCCTACATCTTTTCTTTTCTTTCTTCTTTTTTTGTCTCTGCTCCATTTCCCCTGGTTGCCATCACCATTTTATTCCTTGCCCACCTATTCTTGTTTCTGCTAACCCACAAAAAAGAAATATGTTCTTTATTTTCATTTCCTTCTTTTGAAAGAGAAAATATATTTTTAGGAATTTTTTAGCTGTGTAAGGGTCAAGTGAAGTTTTGTTAACCCTTTGGGATTATAAAACAAAATTGAACTTTTGTTGTGATGAAGTTTAAGTGTTACTAAAACTCTTCAAATACGTGTTTCCAGGATATTGGGGAGATTTTACCTTACTGTCATGCTGCTCATTACATGTATTTTTAGAATGTATTTAATTTTATATAGCATATTATCTTTACTAAATTTATCCACTAAAAGACCAGTAAGACCATTAGAATTTCTGTGATGCATGAGATTATGGTCAGTGTGTTCCTTAGCTGTATTTGACTTATTTAAAAAAAATTAACCATTGCTTTACGTACCTCTCTAAGATTTCATATTACGTGTGTGGGCCGTTAGTTACGGTGAATTATTCATCTGGGAGCACTTTAATACTAAAATCCTCTCGTGAAAAGCTTACTTGTTGTATTTGTCTTCTAGAGTTCATATTTCCCAACCAAGAAAACTTGAAAATGAGTAGCCGGCGGAAACGTGCTCTTCCAGTGAGAGTCGATGAGGAAAAGCAACAGCAGCTTCATTGGAATATGCATGAAGACAGAAGGAACGAACCTCTCACCCTAACTGATGATGAGCACCCCTCCGCGGGTTCAGTTTTCTCTTCTGCTCACCGTATCATCCTAGATGATAGTCTAAAGGAAGAAGTGGCTCACAAAGATAAGAAGAGGTGTTCCGAGGCAGTGAGCATCTCAAAATCAATCGATAAAGAAGAGACTGGTGGCATTTTGTCCCCTTTCTCTGTAAAGCTGAATATCGTGATTTCTCCCTATCACTTCGATAATTCTTGGAAGGCATTTCTGGGCGAATTAACCCTTCAGCTTCTTCCCGAACAGAGTTTAATTGAACATTTTTCTGAAAGGAGTTTTACATTGATGAGTTCAGAGTCAAGCAGTCATTTCCTGATCTATGTTAATTCAGAATGTGAAGATGTAGAGAAACAAGAAAAAGGACTCAATGAGCCGATTAGTATTTGTGAAAAGGGTATTCGAGTGGAATCATCTTTCAGTGGTGAAATGTTAGAAGATTTGGGGTGGCTACAAAAGAAGAGAAGAATAAAACTTTACCAAAAACCAGAAGGAAATCACATGATCAAGGTACTCAATTTCTGTGGTGTCTTTTAAGGTTCTGCGTTGGGCAGTCCCATTTTGAAGTTAACTTAGAAGGAAGGTCTAAAAAGCCAGAAATAAGCCTCTCATTATTAAGTTTTGAAGTGCACTTTATTTTGGGCTTTCAGTAACTGTAAAAATATGTATACTATAGCTGATCATTTCCAGGCTGTTCTTTTTCAAGATATCCCGGATTCCTCCTCCCTTCTGGTTCTACTCTCAATGTCTTGTCATCTCTCCCTCTTCTTGTAGCAGTCCCTTAACCATTGCCCTGCTTATCTTTTCAACTCCATCTGCTTTGTCTCTGAATTGGTATAATGTGAATGAAATGGAATTCTGTTACTCATTGCAGAATCAAGTGTAATCTGGCACATAACTCCCTTCTTTGATAGGTCCTTGTCTACTTCTCCAGCTTCATCTTTTATCACTCTGCTTTTTATTTTGTCCCAGAAATTCCAAATTGATATATTTCCTGCATATTTTCTGGCCGTATTTCTGCATCTTTGCTTTTGTTTTCACAGTTCTCTGCCTGGATTTTTCCCTTCCTTTTCCCTAATAACTCCTGGGCATTCTCTGATATTCACCTCAGAGTTTACTTCTCTAGGGAGATCTTCTCTTAAAATTCATGGATGGTATTACATGCCTTTCCCCTTAATACTCTATACACGTTTATTTTTGCCTTGGCCACTTGCGTACTTATATTTTGGATTTTTCTCCTTCAGCAGACTATGAAGTCATTTATCTTCACAGCCTAGTAAAACCCTGATACTGAACAGATTTTCAGCAAATGAATGAGTAGATTTATAATTCATTTCAGGCTCTACTATTTACTAGCTAAGTAACTTTATGTGAGTCATTTAAATGCTCTAATTTCATCGTCTTTCTGTATAAAATGTAAATAATAATCATTCTTTTTACTTTATACAGTCATGTTGAGAATCAGGTGAGAAACTGTAAGTAGATGTCCTTTATAAACTATGAAGCAGGTTAATATGCCTTTATGCCAAAACTTGAAAGGAAAAGAATTCTAAAATGTTAAATTCACTTTTGTTCAATTGAAAACCGTGTCTTGTGTGTCTTTCTCACATTAAAAAGCAATTGTATTAGTATACTTTCAGAACTGACGAAAGGAATGGAGAAAATTTAGAAGCATTAGATTGTAATTAATTCTTCCCTGGAGAATGAAACTATGCAACCCCTTATTCCCTCTCCTTGTGATCATGCATGCCAAAATTGTGGCTCAGTGATAGCAAGTATGTAAAAATTCATGGCTTGTATATCTGTTCTGTCCACCTTCTCTGTAGACCAAGTCTTGATCCATTCTGTTTTCTTATCCCAGTTTTTATAAATATTTAAACATTTATTGCTGTTATAATAAGCTAACTCTAGATGGACACAAGGCAGAGAACAGATAATAATGAAATACATTCTTTGTTACTCGTTCCTATATAATGCTGGGTTGGATTTTTGTTCCTTAGTAAAAGAATACGAGCCTCTCCATGATTACGGAATCAGGTCCAGGATAACATAGGAAAATGAAGGAAAAATGGATTTATTGAGTATCTACTATTAGAAAGTTTTAAAATTGTATTATATAGGCTATCTCATATAGGCTTCTCTCCATTTTGCAAATAACAGCATTTGGGTCAAAATAAATCAGTTACTTTGCCTGGTTTTTTTAGCTCTTAGATACCAATGCCAGTATTCAACTTCAAATCTTTTGACTGCAGAACTTCATACTGCATTGTTTTACCAGAATCAAGATATATGACATTAATCAGGATCTGTTTTCCTATACATTTTAGTGTTTGATCTAGTAATAGGGATTCCCAAGCCTAACTGTGCTTAAGAATCCTGACATGTGTGTTAGAATCTTCTGGGGGAATCTGCATTTTTAACCAACTTCACTGATTATTCTGATACCCATCATGTTTGGAAATCATTGACTTGGTAGGTGGAATTGGTATTCTCATCACATTCTCCCAGGTTCAGTCCCAGTTTAGGAAGTATTTTTTTCTAATAACTTGAATGGTGCATCTCACATAGTAGGCACTGCATTTGTAGAATGAATTTGTTATTGAAAGTAAAAATTTGTGAGGGAGATTTGGTAGGTATGTGTCTAATGTTTGTGGGGCAAATACTGTGAATACATTTAGAAGCAGTAATGGTTAAAAAAGTTTTTTTTTCATGTCCTCATAAAGAATGTATTAGTACAATTAAAACTATGTTTATGTTGATTAATTCTTTGTAGGTTGGAATTTATCTTTTGGAAGGTGGCCTAGCAAAACTTGACTTTTTGAGTGATGCAAATTCAAGAATGAAGAAGTTCAATCAACTCATGAAAAGAGTGATGGAAAAGTTATACAATTTTGTTATTCCAGGTAAATTAAAAATTGCTGTTACTTTAAGAGTTGTGGGTTTTTCCCAAATCGTATACATAACAAGCAGAAAAACGATAAAACCATAATAAAATTAAACAGTCTCTATGAAAGCACTGTGTGACAAAACTATGTCTGAAATGCCCCCACTAATTCATGTCTTTCTTTGCTAAATACTGTGCCTAGCTTAGAGTAAGTACTCAAGAAATGTTTGCAGTCAATAGAATTTAAAGGGATCTGAGCTGATTGGAATTTTTGCATTATTCTTGTGCTTTTATTTTGTCACGGCCAGAGATTCTTGGCTGGCCTTATTCCACCTCTCCTTTGCAGTCTGACAAATAATCTCAAGAGCCTGCTTCCCATAAACACCAGTTAACTTTCCTACTGTTTCTTGGCAAGATGTTGCATCCTTGGTCAGGACTGCAGCTTCAGAGTTGTCTGCCATTGGTTCCCAAGGGGAGAGTGTGGATGGCTTGGTGCAGCCCATCAACACTACTGGAAAAACGGCTCAAATTCTCCAAGCCCTGCTCATGGTGGGTCAGCATTATTTTAGGTGCAAATTACAGAACATTTCATACTGGAATATTTGGGAAATCAGTCTCTGAGCTTGACTGTTGAGTTGTTTCTTCATGCTTTGCAAAGCTTCATAATACTAATAAAAGTAGGGGTGCCTGACTGACTCAGTTGGTAGAGCACGTGACTCTTGATCTCAGGGTCATGAGTGCAAGCCTCATGTTGGACAGGGAACCTGCTTAATTTAAAAAAAAAATACTAACAAAAGTAAATCATTTTGCATGTTGAAGACTTAAAAGGAGGAAAATCTCTGGTTTCAGAATTGGAAGGGATGCTTTTAAGTACATCTAGAATTTTTAAAGTTATGGTAAGAATTATTCTGCATTTTAAAAATAATACAAGTTGGACTTTTCAAAGGAAAATGTCAAAGGATTTCAAAGGAAAACTTCAACTGAGTTATCAGTACTAGATTACACAACTGTAGGAAAAGTCTGAAAGAACCACACATATAACCAGACATTAATTATAAAATTTTAAAAATTATAAATTTATAAATATAAATTATTAAAATTATAAAATTTTGAAAATCTCATGGCATATTTTTTATTGAAAAAAGTAAATTATGTATTTTGTGGTACAGTCTTCATTCTGTGGCATGTGAGGTATGTTCTGTAAAAGTGGATAGACCTTTTGGGAACAGTTGAGAAATAAATCATAAGCTAAAGTGGGTTTGTACATTTATTCAAGATTTTGAATTTTTTTTCATGTTACAGTAGGCACCAGTTCTTCTTCCACAGGGCAGTTGTGCCCAACAATTATATCTGATATTTTTTACAAATTTGTATTAATGGCTTAAGCACTTACCTCCTAGTTGGCTCCTGCTACTACCAAATGCCTATCCTTTTTTAGCATAAGAAATAAAATGGGAACAACCTTTGTCTTAATAGACATAGAAAAATTATGTCTGCATATGGATTTTTTTATGTTAAGATGTAAAAGTGAAATAAATTATCCTTTTATAAATTGCAAAAGATATTCACATTCAAATGTTTATTAAATATCTACAATGGGCAAAGCATGTGCTAGCTGCTCTGAGGAGTTATAAAAACAAAAGACAGGCTTTGCCTAACAGTTCAGTGCATGAGGTAAGAATACATATAAATGATTGCACTGCCAGACAGATTGCAGTGTATCACTATATCCAAAGTAGAAGAGTATTACACGAACACAGAGGAGAACATTAATTCTAACCAGGGAAAACAAAAGAAAATGCCATGGAAAAAGTTGAACTATTTTGAAAGGTAGATTTTTGATCAGGGAAGAATTAAGGATAGGGTCTGCCCGTGCCAAAACACACTGAGCAAGGCCCCAGAGATGGAAAAATGCATAATATGTTCTTAGAATAAGAATTGTTATAGTGATAAAAGGTGGATCGGGTTGTTTTGAGTACATTTATTGTTGGATGTGCAGATGTGTTGGAAGAGGATGAGGAAGATTCAGAGAGTGAGCCAGAGGGACAGGACATTGATGAGCTCTACCAGTTTGTGAAGCAAACACACCAGCAAGAAACACAGTCCATCCAAGTGGATGTCCAGCATCCTGCATTGATTCCTGTGTTGAGACCGTACCAGAGAGAGGCTGTCAATTGGATGCTACAACAAGAGCATTTCAGAAGCACTCCTACTAGTGGTAAGTATAAGATGCTTAAAGAAAGACAGATTGATCAGAGGGATTATGTGAGAGAGAGTTAGGATGGGGAACATTGTTAAACAAATCATATTGAAAAGAAAATAAAATGGGTTTTACTGTGAACAAAATGATAGTCTAAGAAACTCTTTAAAATTGAAATCTAGAGAAATTCATTTGTGGGTTCCCTCATCTCTAAGTGTTTGAACTAATTTTTCCTGCCCAAATAAAGGCTGCCTTGATTGGAATTTTTAAAAACTAATACATTTTCTACATGCCTTTCCAACTAAGAATTGCTTTTGGAACCTGATCAGATGGGAATCTTGTTAATCGTCTGTCTGCAAGAGGCTTCACAATAATGATGAATATTAGCAACAGAAAGCAAATTTACAAAAGTGGGAGACTAATGTGTGACTAATTCTCCTAGGTTTACATTTATTTTCTTTGCTCCACAAACTAAATAATAGAACAAAATGTTATCTATTAAGAGTTTTCGTAGAAGTAAATTTATGGGAGTCATTTATGCTGCTTCTTTATCATTATCTTTAAAGAGAAAGGCACAAGGTGAGATTTTTGCATGATTCTAGGAAGTGAAATGTTGACTATTTAACTCTCTTTCTGTATAGATTTATTTTAATGATGGATAGCTCTTATTTCTCCCATAGGTTCCAGTTTCTACTTTTTTATCCAACAAAATTCATTTTTTTTTTTAATTTTTAATTTTGGAAAATAAATACCTGTTTATAGCCAACATTATTTCTTCCCACTCCCCCTCATCCCATACTCTAAATTATTTTGAAGCAATAATTTCACATATCGTATCATTTAATCTGGTAATACTTCAGTTTATTTTATTAAAAGAAAGAATTCCTTTAAACAGATATAAAATATGTATCTTAATAATGGCTTTTTAAACCCAGTAATTCCTTAATATCACCAAATCTCTCCCCTCTCTCCCTTCTTTTCTTCTCCCCTTTCTGTTTCTCTATTTCTCTTTCTCTCTTACAGTTTATTCAAATCTGAAACCAAATAATGTTCATACATTGGAATTAGTTGTTGTCCATTAAATTTCTGTAATCCATAGATTTTTATCTCCTCACGTTCTGTATTTTTTCTTACAATTTATCCGTTGGAGAAATTTGTAGTTTCTGTAGTTTCCCACAGACTGGACTATTTTTTTCTCCAAAATGAAATAACATTTCTTTAATTAAGTAATTTTATTAAGGTATAACTTACAATAAAATGCACAGATCTTAAGGGCACAGTTTGATAAATTTGCACAAATCTGTGCGTCTGTGTCACCAGTGACCCAATTAAGACATAGAACTAGATATTCTCAGAAGGCAGTAGCCACCCATGCCTCTTGAGACTTGAAGTGGCTGTCCAAATTATGTGTTGTAAGTTTAAAATATATACCAGATTTCAAATAGTACAAAAAAAGGATGCCAAATATCTCATTAATAATTTTTATATTGATTTCATATTGAAATGATAATATATTTGTTATAGTAAGCTAAATAAAATTGACAAAGTTTATTTTACCTATTTCTTTTATATCTGTCTTACAGTGCTGACATGAAATATTTCCATCACCCCAGAAAGTTCCCTTGTGGCCGAGTCAGTTCTCCTCTACTTCAGCCCCTTCAGGAGGCAACTACTGCCACCATAAATTAGTTTTGCCTGTTTTTGAAACAATAGAATGGCAAAATATGGACACTTGAGGCAGGAGAGAAGTCGGCTCTTTCAACATGTTTTTGAGATTCAACCACACTGCATGTATCAGTAATCCATTCTTTTTTCTCCACAGAATGGATTTTCTTGACTAAATCCCATGTATCATTTAATAGTTATGTTCCCTATGGCTCCCATAAATTGAAGCTTTTTATCTTTTAACTTTTTCATTTTATAAACCCTATATATCTATATTCCTAGTGCATCTATTAATCCCTAAAGAAGGCAGCAAAAAATTACTTGCTGTTTCACTGGTGGGTAGAAACATGCTTCCTAATTTGGCATTTGGTTTAAACAACTTAAAATTTTAAAGGAAAGGATAGTGAAAGATTTTGATTGAAATACACTCAGTACTTCAGTGTTTTAGAATACTTTTTCCTCAGCTAAGTAAGCCTTTCTTCCTACTCTCAGACCCATGTAAAAGGTTAGGTCTGATTTAGGTTAATGTATTAGCCCACTAGCATATGTCTGTTGACTTACTAAACTAGGCAACTTCTTGAAGGATTTATAAAGGATAAGCTACTTTCCTTTATTGGGTAGGAGTTGATTACAGGTACTAGTTTTCTTTTCCTGTTAAACCTCTGTGATTTGCTGCACTTTGTTTTTCTAACTTAACACTTATTTATGTAGAAAATATTGGTGTCCAAAGCAAAGGAAGAATAAACATAAGAATAATATCTGAAGAAAAGAATGGAGATCCTAGCCTTTTCCTTTGTGTATGTGGCTTCCCAGGGTATCCTTACTGCTAACTTATTTTTATTTTAATGTGATTATCTGGCAGAAGGGAAGACAAACAGAAACTTGTTCTTATGGTTATATTTCTCTTTAGAAAATGCCCTGCACTTCTTATGGCGTGAGATTGTTACATCTGAGGGTTTGAAACTCTACTACAATCCGTATACAGGCTGGTAAGACAAACTTCATGTGCTTGGTATTAAAAATAATTATTATGAAAACCTGTATGAGATTGGTAGCATATGTCTTTAGCTTTGACAGTAACCTTAAGAAGGAATACTAAGTTAAAGTCTTGTTAGACTTCATATTTTTACCATTTATATAGGTAGGACAAACATGAAATTAATAGTGCTTGTCATTTTTCAGTAAATGAATGCAATATGATAGACTTAAGATGCTTAGTTATTGACATTTAAAGAGATTTTAGTATTATGGGCCAATTTTTATATTTTCATTAAATTTGTTAATTTCTATTATAAAAGTCTTAGGAATCATTAAACATAATAACATAATGGGTGAATCGGTAGTTATTGTCCTCCTTACTTTTTTATTCACAGACACAAAAGAAGGCAGACATGCTTCCTGTTATTTATAGAAGAGAAAAAAAATGATGGGCATTTATCAGTACCACTCCTGTTTCTGCAGACTTAGTTGTCAGCTCGGGCAGTTTTTTATTCATGACCTAGGGTTTCAGATTGTTTCACCCTAAAATGTAGTTTAAAAAAAACTTAGACTTTTATGGATTTCTTCCAGTTTTTTTTAGGAATAGTATAATTTTTACTTGCATTCCTGTAATATGTTTTTCTTGTTTTTTCCTTTAGCATCATCCGTGATTACCCAAATGCTGGGCCACAGTTGCTTGGTGGAATCTTAGCAGATGAGATGGGTCTCGGAAAGACAGTGGAGGTTTTGGCTCTGATTCTGACACATACTCGGCAAGATGTCAAACAAGATGCTCTCACTCTTCCTGAGGTAGGAGGAGTACTGTAGGGCTGAGAAAGCAGGGGACATGTTCTCAAAAAGCATCGTATGGCCAACATTTGCTTGGCACTTAAGCCAACACTCCGTTTACTCAGAGGCTAATGATTTTTACAAGTTATTAGTTAACTTCAAGTGGGCACAGAGAATAGGATGTTTGTGACCTAGCAGGGTTTTTGTAAGTGATGTTGGCCAAGTAGGATGGGGTTATGCTGTCACCAAGCTTCCTTCTAGTTGGCAGGGAAACTCTTAGGAAAGTACTGTTACTTCCTCAAATGTTTGGTCAATACTACAAGCCTCCACATTACCATTAAATTTTTTTGAGTGATTTTTTTTTAATTGTACAAATCACAAATATGTAAATCATAGAATCTAATAATTAGTAATTGGATTGCTAAATGAATCAAACTCTAAGTCCTTGTTCCAAAATATAATTATGTTTAAAAATACAAATTTTAGAGTTTATGGGGGGCAAAAAAAAACAGCTCCACTGAGGCAAATGCAGCTCATAGCTCATAATTTCCAATAACCAAATCTAAAATCAACACACTAGTTAAGGGTATAATTGATTACCGGTAGGGCCCACTGTGCTCACAACTTTAGTGATAATGTGATCTTCTGATAGGGTCAGGTTTGCAAAGTTAACCTTGTAGATTTGAGTACGGAATAGAAAATACCTATTTCATTGTTAAAAAAAAAAAAAAATGAGTTGGAATATATAGCAGTTAACTGTCGGTAACTTCTATATTAATTCCATATTTAAACAAGCCTTTAAAAGTTAATTTCAGAAGTTCCACACTTAACATTTAGGTAATTTAAGATAATATGTAAAATTTTAAAAAGTGATGGCTAGCAGTAAGCCCTGAGATAAAAAATAAGGTTTGTATGTATGAGTAGCATTTTAGCTCTTTTTCTCATCATTTTTTACAACTCTCTTGCATCTCCTTAATAGAAGGAGGGTTAATTTTAATAAGCAACTCCAGTTACTGAAAGCAAAACACTGTGTGACTACTGAATGTTGTTTATATCAGGGAAAAGTGGTGAATTATTTCATTCCATCACATTATTCTGGAGGAAAAGTAAAAAACACAGAAACCCAGAATATGGAATTTGAACCAAAAGAAAAAGTTCAGTGCCCCCGTAAGTATGAAATCTCTTAAAGAAAATACCTTTTTACAGTCATCTTTATACAGTCATCTGTTATAGTTCTTATTCCTTAAATGGAGCTATCTTGTTACGGATAATTGTTTTCATAGTCGTTTATGCTTTGTATAAATGGAGTCAATTACAGGTCATGTTCTCTTAACAAAACTAAAGGTTTATTCTTTCAATTGATTGCTTCAATCTTTTTTAGTCTAGTTAGTTCTTGTTCAGTCTCTTATATTTGAATTTCTTTATCTTACAGTTTAAACCAGGCTTTGTTTATTCTCAAGCATAGCTACTTCAGATTCTGCTAGCAAATGAATGTTTCCCTTACTAATGGTAGCATATACATAGATAATTGGGAGATGTTTTTTAAAATACAATTTTCAATGATAGTTGCTTTATAAGATTAACAAATTAATGAGTAATTCTTCCTTAAATTATTTCTATTACAGTAATTTATTAATGTGTTGAGATAAATTTTTATTACATATTCTTCAAAATGATGGTATACAGACAACATATCTTCAGTAAATCTGTTTTATTTTTCTTAACTTAGTTCTCAGTGCATATTAAGATTAATTGCATTCTATTTTTTTTTAATTTTAATTATTTTGACTGAGTTAATATATCCTTTTGCATGTAGCTACACGTGTGATGATCCTGACAGCTGTGAAAGAAATGAATGGAAAAAAAGGAGTGTCCATCCTTTCCATCTATAAGTATGTCAGTTCTATATATAGATACGATGTTCAGCGGAACAGGAGTCTTCTGAAACGGATGCTGAAATGTTTAATTTTTGAAGGTCTTGTGAAACAGATCAAAGGCCATGGTTTTTCTGGAACTTTTACACTGGGGAAGAATTACAAGGAAGAGGATATATATGATAAAACAAAAAAGCAGGTAACAGAACATTTGTTAAGTTGCTGTATGGGATGCCTTATGGAAGGCATTGACAGATCCCACTTGATACGGAGGCTCTTAGAGACTGAAGGTAAAAAACAAACCAAGAAAATCACATATGGCTGTGACTTATCTTTTCTACTTCCTGAATATAAGTTTCATCAGAGTAGAAACATTATTTTGTTTACTAAATGCAGAGAGGAGTGCTTGGCACATAGCAAATACTCAATAAATATTTGCTGAGTGAATTATATTAGTGGGTTAAGCATATTATAAAGTTTAAAATAACTCTAAAGAATATATTTCTCGGGCGCCTGGGTGGCTCAGTCATTAAGTGTCTGCCTTTGGTTCAGGTCATGATCCCAGGGTCCTGGGATCGAGTCCGCTTTGGGCTCCCTGCTTGGCAGGAGGCCAGCTTCTCCCTCTCCCACTCCCCCTGCTTCTGTTCCTGCTCTCACTCTCTCTCTGTCAAATAAATAAATAAAATCTTTTAAAAAAAGAATATATTTTTTAAAGAGGAAAAAGTAAGTAAAACAACTCTATTTTCATCATGCTGTTGTCAGCAGGTAAAAAATCTGTCCTATAGTTGTTTGTTTGTTTGTTTAAGATTTTATTTATTTGTTAGAGAAAGAGAGGGCACAAGCAGGGAGAGCGGCAGGCAGAGGGAGAAGCAGGCTCCCTGCTGAGCAAGGAACCTGATATGGGCTCAATCCCAGGACCCTGGGATCATGACCTGAGCTGAAGGCAGATGCTTAACTGACTGAGCCACCCAGGCATTGTTCTATAGTTTAAAAATATCAGATACCTTACATTTGCTTAGCTCTTTATATACATTTTCAGTTTTTTATGTAAATTCTCTTTTTTCCCATATCATCATCTTACGGTAGCTATGCATACATAAATCAGGTAAAGGGGGCACTTGGCTGGCTCTGTCAGAACAGCATGTGACTCTTGATCTCGGGGGTCATGAGTTCAGGCCCCACGTTGGGTATAGAGATTACCATAAATAAATAAACTAACTAACTTTAAAAAAATTAAAGGGGCGCCTGGGTGGCTCAGTCGGTTAAGCGTCTGCCTTCAGCTCAGGTCATAATCCCAGGGTCCTGGGATCGAGTCCCGCATCGGGCTCCTTGCTCAGCGGGGAGTCTGCTTCTCCCATTCCCTCTCCCTCTATGATCTCTTTCACTTTCTGTCAAATAAATAAAATCTTTAAAATAAATAGATAGAGGGCGCCTGGGTGGCTCAGTTGGTTAAGCGACTGCCTTCGGCTCAGGTCGTGATCCTGGAGTCCCAGGATCCAGTCCCACATCAGGCTCCCTGCTCAGCAGGGAGTCTGCTTCTCCCTCTGACCCTCCCCCCTCTCCTGCTCTCTCTCACTCTCTCTCCAATAAATAAATAAAATCTTTAAAAAAATAAAATAAATAGATAGATAAATTAATTAATCAGGTAAAGACCAATGACAACAAGTCAGTGTGGGGCTACCAGCTTGTCTACTGTGAAAGAAATGGCAGATTAAAAAGTTCATTTTCTGGAGGAGAGAGTCTCCCAACATTTTCCCCCGCCAGAGTAGAAGGCTGTAATGAACTACTGTGTTTCTAGTAATCTTTCTATCACCAAAAAAGGAAAATCTTCTATTAATGCCATTCATTTCATTTTAAGTGTCCCTACTCCTCTGTTCAACCTCACCTCTGACGACATTTCTGGGAAGCTGTTGCTGGCACCTACCTCCCCATCACAGCCCCTCTGTTATATATCCCCCTTACACATTCCTATACCATCATTTCACTTTTTATGTTCTTCTGTTTCCAACAGACTCCCTTGGAGACCAGGAGCTAAATAGTCCTCATATTTCTATCCCCAGCATCTAACATTATGCCTGGCACAAAATTGGCATCCAGTAAATAATTTCAGGAGGGGACACAGAAAGGACAAAGAGGAATTTATTTGCTAATTGCAGTAACTAGTAGATTAGTTTTCACTTTCTTTAAATGCTATGTATTAGTACTTGGTATGTGTATATGGCCCTAGTTTGTATATTTATGTATTATAAACTACTAGTCTTTAATTGATTGACAGACTATAAATTATAAGAGGTTAATGTCAAAATATTAGTAGCTCCATATCTTTCTAATTTTTATT
The DNA here is from genome assembly GCF_011800145.1 of Mirounga leonina. Lineage (NCBI taxonomy): Eukaryota > Metazoa > Chordata > Mammalia > Carnivora > Phocidae > Mirounga > Mirounga leonina. Next base: position 96,550,957 of record NW_023270807.1, on the reverse strand, counting down.
CTCTTCAAATTTTACTTACGTAGTAGTAGAGCCTTCCTTTTTAGACCTACATACAGAGGGCAGATTGAAAGCCACTGATCAGGAATGATTCGCCCCTGGGAAAATGATAGCAAAGAGTGGCGATTGGATTTTTATGGAAAACTCATAAATAAGGTTGGGAATTTAATTTCAGAAATGTAGTTATATTGAAATAAATTAATTAAATAATATTTTTCATAGGCAGTAGGGAGTCCAAGGAAAATTCAGAAAGAATCCAGAAAATCAGGGAGCAAAGACACAGATTCTGAATACTTGCCCTCAAACACATCTGATGATGATGATGATGATCCTTACTATTATTACTATAAGGCTCGGAAAAATCGGAGTAAATTCAGGAAAAAGCCTGTTCCATCCACAAAAAAGGGAAAAGGTCAGCCTAACATCAATCTTAATTCACAAGGTCACTGTCCAGCTACCAGTGACTCTGGAATTACTGATGTTACCACATCTAAAAGTACATGTATCTTTGAAGGAAAGCAAGAACATGCAGCAGAGGACCAAGCTGAATCTCTAAACTCTGCTGATGGTGATGTGCCTCAGTCTACGGTCATGAGTCCCTTTAATTCCTCTGATTATCGCTTTGAGTGCATATGTGGTGAACTTGACCAGGTAGACCGTAAACCTCGTGTTCAGTGCCTGAAATGCCACCTGTGGCAACATGCAAAATGTGTGAATTATGAAGAGAAGAATCTGAAGATTAAACCTTTTTACTGCCCCCACTGCCTTGTTGCGATGGAGCCGGTATCAACCAGAGCAACTCTGATCATCTCGCCCAGTTCCATCTGTCATCAGTGGGTGGATGAAATCAACAGGCATGTGAGGTCGTCATCTCTTCGAGTCCTGGTAAGGCAGTTTGGGCTCTTGAAAGGGATAGGAAAATGGCAATTGTTGCTTCCTTGTGGTAATTTTTAGAATCTTTGTCACTGTTGTTTATCCCAAAAATTAACTTAATGAGATAATATGAAATCAGAACTTGAAGAGGAAATTGAGAATAAGAAATAAAACAGATTCTGTATTCTTGTCTGACATCAGAAGTTCAGAAGTTAAAGCACTTTGAGTGAAAAGATGTGAAAGCTTTTGAAAAAAATTCATCATGTAAATAAACAAAAAAGACCTCATGCGCGTATTTATGCTCTCAGACAAAAGTACAGTCCAAAGGCAGCATTGTGTAACAGCAGCTACTTGTCTGATCGCTACCCCTCAGCTCCAGAATTGGTCTCTGAAGCCTCAGTTACCTCATCTGTAAAATAAGAATTTACTCATTGAACAAATACTTATTGAGCACCTGTAATGTACTAGGAACTCTGCTAGGTTCTAAAAATAGTACCCCCTCACAGACTTACTGTGAAAGTTAAATGATTTGCTAAAGTGCTGGTACACAGTACATTGTAATTTACTAATGTTAGTATTCTCTTTTTGTTGTTGTTGATGTATAGTTGACATACAATGTTTTATTAATTTCAGGTATATAACAGTGAATCGACAATTCTGTATATTACACTGTGCTCACCATAAGTGTAGTTACCATTAGTCACCATGCAACGTTATTACAATATTATTGACTGTATTACCTATGCTGTACTTTTCATCCCTGTGACTTATTTATCTTGTAACTAGAAGTCTGTACTTTTTAATTCTCTTCACCTGTATCACCCACTCCCTCAATTCCCTCTACTCTGGCAGCCAACAATTTGTTCTTTCTATTTATACTGTTTTATGTTTGTTTGTTCATTTGGTTTTTTAGGGTTCCACATACAAGTAAAGTATGGGATTTATCTTTCTCTCTGTGACTTACTTCATTGAGGCTAATACCTCTAGGCCCATGTTGTCACAAATGGCAAGATCTCATTCTTTTTTCAGCTAATATTCCACTGTATATATGTATATACCACATCTTCAGTTTCTGTCATCAATGTCTTAATAGTTTTCAGGTACAGGTTTTTCACCTCCTCGGTTAAATTTATTCCTAGTATTTTTTTCTTTTTGGTATAACTATAAATGGATCATTTTCCTAATTTCTCTTTCCGTTACTTTTTTATTAGTGTATAGAAGTGCAACAGATTTCTGTATATTAATTTTATATCCTGCAACTTTACTGAATTCACTAATTGGTTCTGATAGTTTTTAGGTGGAATCTTTAGGGTTTTTTATATGTATACTATTATGTCATCTGATAATAATGACAATTAGACTTCTTTCTTACAAATTTGAATCAATTTGAGTGCCTTTTATTTCTTTTTCTCATCGGATTGCTATAGCTAGGACTTTCAGTACTATGTTGAATAAAAACAGTAAGGACAGACATCATTGTCTTATTCTTGACCCTAGAGGGAAAGCTTTCAGTTTTTAACCATTGAGTACGATGTTAGCTGTGGGTTTGTCATATGTGGCCTTCGCTATGTTGAGGTATGTTCCCTCCAAACCCATTTTGTTGAGTAATGTTAGTATTCTTCACTCCCTTTATTCTTCTTTCCTTCTTTCCACACAAATGTCATTTAAGGTTTTCGATGTTTCTGCTACTATCATAGACATGGAGAGAGAATACAGTAATAAGTAAAACATCATCTTTGCCGTTGAGGAGCTCTGTTTTGTGGGGTAGATAAACCTTGGTTTGAATCTAGGCTCTGCCAGTTTTGAGCAAGAAACTTCATGTTTCTTATGTGTGGGATAGGAGTAATAACAAGTACTAACAATATTGTTCCTGAAGATAGGAGATAAAGCTCAGCGTAGTGTCTGCAACATAAAAGGCATTCAGTAAATTATAGCTTTTATTGTTCTACTTTTTCGTACCTTTGTGCTTTTGCATCTACCTGCCTACCTGCCTACCGTTGCTCAAACCTGGGAGAACTCCTAAATGTTTTTCAAGATCCACCTCAAATTTTCACTCCTCTCTGAATTTACCTTCTCAGTTCCAGCATTCGTCTTTCCACTGTGCTACCGTTTTTACTTCTGTTATATTTCCTTTCACATTGCTTATGTCATTGGTCTTTCACCCTAAAATGTATCTTTTCTAGGCATGTGTAGAATGTATCTCATAGCATGTTTGGTACTAAACAAATAGAAAGGGCTCAGTAAGGATATAAAAGAATGAATATTGTAGTTATTTTTGATGAGCCTTTCTGCAGTAATGGTGTCTGTGCTGATTATTTCCCAGGTATACCAAGGAGTGAAGAAAGATGGTTTTTTACAACCTCATTTTTTGGCTGAACAGGATATAGTTATCATTACCTACGATGTCCTTCGTTCAGAACTAAACTATGTAGATATCCCACACAGCAATAGTGAGGATGGGCGTCGCTTACGGAACCAGAAGCGCTATATGGCCATTCCCAGCCCCCTAGTAGCTGTGGAGTGGTGGAGGATCTGCCTTGATGAAGCCCAGATGGTTGAATGTCCTGCTGTAAAGGTGAGAATTTTTGCAAAATCTTTTGAGCACTGGGGAAGAAAAAAGAGGAAAGAGATTGGGGAAGTAGTCCATAAAAAATTTAGTAGTTTAAGTGAAATTGACCCACAGTATTGATATTGGTCAAAAGTTGGCTGTTAAACACACGACATTTGCTTTTTTCTTGTGCCGTGAACTACATAACCCTTAGGAATTATTTTGGTACTATGTGAGTTATTACTCTATATGCAATGGCTGTGTGTCTTTGAATAAGATGGAAGTTTATGTGTGGTGCAGAGGAAGGTAAACTCTGTTTAGGGACTTCTATAAGCATTTCTGCTAAGTGGAAAGCTCATCATTGTAGGCTCTGATAGCTTTGGGCCAAAGTTAACTTCGGCAGTTTTTTATCAGAGAGACCATATCATAACAGACCATGCTACTTTAAAGGGAGTATTGATTCAGCCTTTGGTCGTCATATATCTTTATTCCATCTTTGGGCAGTTTGTAACCTGAACTCAATTTATGAATCTCATCTATTAGTACATTGTTCACATCTGAAGGATAGGGTGGCTTAGGGGATGTGTCATTTAGATTGTAGATTTTCATTCTACACGAACTTGAACTACCCTTCCTCTTTTGGGGAGGGCACATGGCAGCCTGCTACTAACAAGAGCCACTGTGCTAGAAGATGACCCATTGAGTTTGACATTCAAATTTGAGTGTGATAACTGTTGAATAAAAGCGAATGTGTCTGACCTGAAGTATAGCTTGTCATGGGCTGTTCTCAGGAGTAAACATATTCCTGATTTTCCCTTTTTTTTCTTTTCTTTTTTATTTCATATTTCTCTTTCATTAGGCTGCAGAAATGGCTCAGCGCTTGAGTGGGATTAATCGCTGGTGCATCAGTGGTACTCCAGTGCAGAGAGGACTGGAGGGTAATGTGTGCTTTCCTCACATTTTGCGTGTATTTGAAAAGCTTGCTTTTCTGACGATCAAGTATGTTTTACCTTTGTTGAGATCCTTTTTAAGTGATTGTACAATATATTTGTATTTCACTCCTAGTGGTTTCAAGCATTTGTCTATTTAAATGGAATTAGGTGGTTTTTGTTTTTATTTATGAGGACAGATACACAGTGAGTAGTCCCATAGTCCTAATTCAAACAGTCATTGTGCCCTCCTCAGCAGTGGAGATGCAGGTCTCAGTTGAACTCAGAGTTCCAAAGCGGTAGGTAGAAAACAGAGAGAACCTAACAAGAAAGAAAGAGAGGAGAGGGAAAAGGAATTAATTTCAATTGGCTGTATCCATAAAAATAAAGATCATAATTTTCATTGGCTGATCCATAAGTAGTGGGATCACAATTTTATTAATTATAAAAGTTATGGGGCGCCTGGGTGGCTCGGTCATTGGGTGTCTGCCTTTGGCTCAGGTCATGGTCCCAGAGTCCTGGGGTTGAGCCCCGCGTCGGGCTCCCTGCTCCGCGGGAAGCCTGCTTCTCCCTCTCCCACTCCCCCTGCTTGCGTTCCCTCTCTTGCTGTGTCTCTCTGTCAAATAAATAAATACAATCTTTAAAAAAAAATTATAGAAGTTATAAAGTATCCATAGCTTTACATCACTCCTTATGCTTACACCATCATTCCTTCAACTATTCCTCTTGGACGTTTACATTGTGTTGAGTTCTCCCCACCCCCCCACACATTATAACTCATGCTTCTACATTCATCTCACTCATATAACTTATTTTTCTAAAGAGCAGACACTGCATTTTTACAAGTTTTATTCAAGTTGTGAGTATTTAAAACAAAGTTTTATTAAATGTTTTACATAATAAATTTTCAGAAAAGCTGTCATTAAAATGTAATTATAAAACGTAGGTATTCTGGAAGTCCTGAACAAATGTTCATCCTTAAAACTTGTCTTTCTTTAAAAAAAAAAAAGTCTTTCTGAAAATTCAGGTTTTCATACATTGTTTTCAACAGGATAACTTACCACTTTTTTAAAATAATATCAATGTTCATTACCATGATCTGAAAAACAATAATTTTTTGATGATTATTTTTAGGGGCAAAATGTTTTCTAGGAAGATTTTAAGTATGTATTTAAATATTTGTATAATTTTAGTAAATTACATTAAGATATCTATTTATACGATAGTATCAAGCTAATTAAAAGGCCAAATTTAGTGGTCTCTATTACATTTGGAAATTGGCCAAATTATAGATGTCTAGTTGTTAATAAGATCTCATTAGACTCAAACATTAGCTGAGAAGAGGGCATAGAAGAAAAAGAAAATGACTATCAGAGTTACGCTTTTCTAATTTTAACATTGAAGGAATATGAGCAGTAATTCCTCAGTTTCCTGGGTAGGTTATTTTGGATATGTAAGGTGTTGGCAGGTGTTTAAGCACTTATCACCATTTAACAAATTCTTGAATATTTTTTTTAATTCCAGTATAATTATCATCTAGTGTTATATTAGTTTTAGGTGTACAGTATAGTGATTCAGCAATTATATATGTATACATTACTCAGTGTTCATCTCAGTAAGGGTACTCTTAATCCCCTTCACCATTTCACCCGTACCCCCACCCACCTCCCCTCTGGTAACCATCAGTTTGTTCTCCATATTTAAGAGTCTGTTTTGTTGTTTGTCTTTTTTTTTAATTTGTTCATTTTTCATTGTTTTGTTTCCTAAATTCCACATATGAGTGAAATCCTATAATATTTATCTTTTTCTGACTGACTTATTTCACTTAGCATTATATACGCTCTAGGTCCATTCATGTTGTTGCATATGGCAAGATTTCATTCTCTTATGACTTAATAATATTCCATTTTGTATATATACACGGATATACACAGAACATCTTCTTTATCCATTCACCTGTCAATGGACAGGCTGTTGTAAATAGTGCTGCAATAAATATAGGGATACATATGTCTTTTTGAATTAGTGTTTTTGTTTTCTTTGGGTAATTACCCAGTAGTGGAATTAGTGGATCATACAATAATTCTTTTTTTCATTTTTTTTTTTTGAGGAACTTCCATACTGTTTTCCACAATGGCTGCACCAGTTTGCATTCCCAACAACAGTACACAAGATTTTCTTTATCTCTGCATCCTTGCCAACATTGGTTGTTTCCTGTGTTTTTGATTTTAGCCATTCTGACAGGTGTGAGGTGATATCTCATTGTGGTTTTGATTTGCATTTCCCTGATGATAAGTGATGTTGAGCATCTTTTCATGTGTCTGTTTGCCATCTGTATGTCTTCTTTGGAGAAATGTATGTATAGCTTTATCTTTTTTTTTTTAAAGATTTTATTTATTTATTCATGAGAGACAGAGAGAGAGAGAGGCAGAGGGAGAAGCAGGCTCCAAAGGAGCAGGGAGCCTCATAACGGGTCTCGATCCCAGGACCCTGGGATCATGACCTGAGCTGAAGGCAGACGCTTAACCTTCTGAGCCACCCAGGCACCCTGTATAGCTTTATTGAGGTATAAATGACATATAATAAAACTGTAAATATTTAAAATATAAAATTTGTAAACTTTTGACATACATATATACCCATGAATCTATTTACACAGTTATGATGATCAGCCCCAAAAGTTTCCTCAAGCCCAAGTTACTTGAAAAAGAGCTTTTCTAAACTTTCTGGAAGTATAGTTTCTTTCCTCTTTGCTTCCATAATTCTCTGATGTCTTTATGGTTCTTCATTGTATCTCTTCTTTTTATAGTTGTTGTGGTAGAAATCTTAGCCTGCCAGGACTTACTATGTTATAGTTGGAAGTGGAAATCTCATTTGTTTTCTTTTGATGTTAGAGCAGGGTTTCTCAACCTTGGCCCCACTGACATTTGGGGTTGGATAGTTTTTTTGTTGGGACCTGTCCTATGCATCTTAGGATATTTAGCTTCCACCCACTAGATGGCACTAACACTCCTGAAATTGTGACACCTACAAATGTTTTTTGGACATTGCCAAATATCCCCTCAGGGGCAAAATTGTACCGCTCCACAACAACCAGGTTGACCACATATTGAGTTGTATGTCCATAAAGAAATTACATAAACATTCACATTTTTATTTTCCCTAATTTGTAAAGTAAGATGTTTTAAGATTAATTATAATAAAGTATACAAAGCATTTGCACAGTACCTGCCAGGTATTAAATATTCAATGAATGGTAGCTGCTTTTGTTCTTCTTATTATCCACTTATATATTCATGTATTCATTTTAGCTTCTTTGGAAGTGTTGACTCTAAATTACTTAAGTACTTTGTGGTGCATTTATTGGTTCATTTATTCTTTGTGAAGTGTAATAGCAAAAAATAGACAAGGTCCCTGACCTTCTTGAGCTTAAAGGGGAAGATATATTTATTAAGTACTTAGACAAATACGAGATTGTGGTCAAGATTGTGGTCAAGATGACTTTAATGTATGAAATAAATATAAAATTCAAACTATAATAGGCTTTGGAAAAGATGTCTGGTTCTGTAATATCACCTAATAGGGATACAGAAGGAAGTGATGGCTGAGCCAGGATCTGAAATATTAATATGAGCTAGGTAAAGAGGGATTCTTAACAAAGAATTCTCTGTTGTTAAGGGAGTAAAATATAAAGATGATCAGGCAGGAGGAGAACAGACAATAGGGTAAAGAGAATTCTTAACAAAGAATTTTCTGTTTTTAAGGGAGTGAAATGTAGATGATCAGGCAGGAGGAGAACAGAAGGAAATCAGTGTGGCTATAATACAAAGAGCTAGGGAAAATACTGTAGGTTGAGAGACTGAATAGATGGATGTAGACCAGACTATGGAGCATTCTGTAGGCCATGATAAAGAATTTTATTTATTTTCTTACGAATAGTAGGAGCTATTGAAAGGATTTAAACAGTGGTTGGGGGTCATCTCAGTTGGCTACAGTAAGCGATCTAGATAAGTGATGCTTGCGCTGTGGATTTGAAATAGGACTGTCCTGAAGAAATGGAAAAAAGCGGGTAAGAAAAAAATTAATAAGGCTTAACGGTGATCAGGAGATGCTAAGACTTCTGACTTGCATCCGTGGACAGTGACAGTATTTACCAATGAATAGCACTGGAAGAGAAGCATGTTTGGGCAAAGAGATTATGAATTTGATTTTGGCAAGTTGAGCTTGAGGCACCTTTGGGACCTCAAAGAAGAGGTAACACATAGGCAGCTGGATTGATTTGAACAGAAATATGTGTATAATATATCCATCGGTTTCTGCATATAGGCAGTATGTCTTTCAGATGTTAACTTACTCTCAGAAGTCATCAAAGTAACTTAATTCAACCTAAATATTTGTTGGGTGTATTCAGAATAAATTCATGGCCTTTTTGTAAAAACAATTTTCATGGTTTCTAAAGAGAATACAGCCCAATGTGAACATGTTTAACAATATAGAAAAATATAAAGAAAATATAAAGATTACTCAACCATAATCTTCATGTGAAGATATAACCACTATTCCATTCTTTTCTATATAAATATATATATATCCTCAAAACACATCATTTTATATTCTTTTTTTTCATTGTATCCTAAGGCAGTTTTCCGTGTTTTAAAAATTCATCATAAATATGAAAACTGCATAGGGTATAATGTTAAGTGAGTAGAAAATGGCATATAAAATTGTGCCTAATATACAAGAAGTACCATGCAGTAAATCTAACAAACATAAGACCTGCTGGATCAGAAAAAGAAAGCTTTTGTGTTATGGAGAATACTACATAATTTATTTTATCATTCCTTTATTTGAGTCATTTTTCTTCTGTTTGTTGTTGCTATGAATATCACCATGTGGCTTAATCTTGTCTCTATTTTTTATCGTTTTAGTCTTACTTCCCCAAAGTAGAATAATTAGACCAAAAAGTGTAGTGAATATCAGATCAGTGAATGTTCTTCATATCACCTATGTCATTCAAACTTATTTTAAAATCCAGCAAGTCTCGCATCCAGTAGTTTCAGTGTCTGACTCTTCTTATGTAGCTCTTGATCAGGCTCACACAAGTGAGTCATTTTCTAGTTCCCACTTCTGATGGAAATTCCAGACTTTTGAATTAAGTAGGTTTGTGTAATGGTTTCACATTTTAGCTCCTAGCACAAAATCTAGAGGAAAATAAATACCCAATAAATGTAAGTCAAAGTGGAATTAACTTTCAGATGCAAGAGTCTATACAGTCTGCATTTTAATTCATGGAAAATACTGTGTACTGTATAATGTCTGTTAAAGTGGCTATTCAAAATAATGAGGAAATATAGAAACAATTTTCAATGTGCTTTTTTCTTGTTTTCTCAGATCTTTTTGGGTTGGTGGTCTTTCTTGGTATTGAACCTTACTGTGTCAAACACTGGTGGGTTCGACTTCTTTATCGCCCTTACTGCAAGAAGAATCCTCAGCTCCTCTACAGCTTTATTGCCAAGATACTATGGAGGTCTGCAAAGAAAGATGTGATTGACCAAGTCAGTAGGATTAAGTTTTTACTGATTAAGGACATTATAAGAGGACAGAAGCAAGAGTTGGGATGGAAAGTTAAATTTTCAGGTGAAATCATTTTTTTCTTATCCCTACAGATCCAGATACCCCCTCAGACAGAAGAAATCCACTGGCTTCACTTTTCTCCAGTGGAAAGACATTTCTATCACCGTCAGCATGAAGTGTGCTGCCAGGATGCTGTAGTAAAACTCAGGAAGATTTCTGACTGGGCGCTGAAGCTCAGCAGCCTGGACAGAAGGACTGTTACCTCCATCCTGTATCCATTGCTGAGGCTCAGGCAGGCCTGCTGCCACCCACAGGCCGTTCGTGGGGAATTCTTGCCACTCCAGAAAAGGTTTTATTATCAGTTTCCTTATACTGCAATTGATAATATAGTAGTGATAGTGTTTAAGCTGTTAGCCCACAGTTTCATTCAGGGTGTTAAAACAGAGTTGTCAGTTATTTTTAGTAATGTGGTTTTTCTTTGGTATGGGGCCCCATTTATGAAAAAGAGTCACATTATCAAAATTATTTTCATGGTTTTGGACATTTAAAGTAAGGACTATTTTGGGCTTTCGTTTTGTTCTGGGTTTTTTTGCTACACTTCAGGCTTTTGTTCTTACTATATTTTTTGGTTCCCACATCAGGGAATTAGATGAGTTAGATTACCATTACATATTTTCTTTGTAATTGTGCTAAGTCTGTCTGTTTGATTATTTCATCCTAATATATTAAGGTATTTATGTCCACAGTAGTCTATTATCCCAGAAAGTTTTCATTCATCAGACTGTGACTCAGCAACTTGCCTTTTTCTTTTTTTTTTAAACACCTGGTGTTAAAAAGATGAGGTGTTATTAAAAAATATGAAGAGGAATTATATTTTTGTCTTTGCCCTTACACAGTTTGTGGACAAATAAAGGAGATGACAGAGATTATAAATTTCTCTAATGTAAGGCAAACAAACATATTTCATAAGAGGTACATATAAATGGCTATAGACAGTTAGAATGTGGAAATAATTTCTATATAAATGATTCATGTTAGCCTTTTGGTAGAAATGGCATTTGATCTGAGCCTTGAAGAATTGTCTTTTTTTTTTTTTTTTTTTACAGATAAAAAGAAATTAAGGCTCATGGAGATTAATTAAATTATAATGCTAGGGATTCAGACTTAATCTTTTTTTTTTTTAAGATTTTATTTATTTATTTGAGACAGAGAGAATGAGAGAGAGAGAGAGAGAGAGAGAGAGCACATGAAAGGGGGGAGGGTCAGAGGGAGAAGCAGGCTCCCTGCCGAGCAGGGAGCCCGATGCGGGACTCGATCCCGGGACTCCAGGATCATGACCTGAGCCGAAGGCAGTCGCTTAACCAACTGAGCCACCCAGGCTCCCCAGACTTAATCTTACCTTCTGAAACCCGTACTGTTTCAAATATATCATGTTGTACTTTGTATTTTAGGAAAATTTTTCTAGTTCCCTTCTCTATTGAGATAAACTGGGAAAAGGAAAGAATGATGGGATCAGATAGAAGAATGCTTGCTAAAATAGTAAGAGGTAATTGAATTAAAAGTGATAGTGCTAAAAATGAAGGTGAAGAGAAAGATCCTGAAGATTCACAAAGACTCTATAAGGGTACTCTTGATATTGTGTATTATGAAATACTCTCACCCATAGGATTTTCTTTTCAGTTCTGAACAATCTGCCTTTTCTTTTAGCACCATGACAATGGAAGAGCTGCTGACATCTCTGCAGAAGAAATGTGGAACTGAATGTGAAGAAGCACATCGGCAATTAGTTTGTGCTCTCAATGGCTTAGCAGGCATCCACATCATTAAAGGTAGAAGGTGATTGCTTTGTTATCTCTGAATCTTCTAAATATTTAATGAAACAGATTAGTTATAGTAGAAATCAAAATCCCCTGAAGAAAGACATACTCACACACTACTGATCTTCATTTAGATAGGTTCGACCATATGGAAAGCACTTATGCTGAACATTTGAAAAACCCTTCAAAGTTTACATATGCTTTCACCAAACACTTCCACTTTAGAAGTTTGTTGTTGTTGTTTAGGGAAGGTAGGTTTTGAACAAAAATTTGGCAATAAATTATTAACCTTAGTCTATAGTAGTGAACAACTGAAAACAAGCAAAATATCTAGGAATGGAAGAATGGTTAAATTTTGACACATTTAGGGGATCTTAGTCATCAATTTACAAAATAATATTGTTTGTAAATTCATTCTTTCAATACATATTAGAGTGTCTGCTCTGCACCAGTTGTGATCTCAGTACTAAAGTACAATAAAGTTGAGTAAGGTCTTTGATCTCGTGGACCTTAAATTCTTAACAAGGAGAGATAGACAAATATACAATGTGTATGGTTATAGTTATACTGTTACACATCATGCTCAAAATTTAAGCATGTTAAAAGGGAATCTTATATTTCATGGAAAAATGTTTAATTGGTCTTTCTTATCTCTCAGGGGTTACCATTTTTTATTACCTAATGTCCAGTGTCTGACAGTCTATTGTTTCATATATTTTGTATGTTATTTTACTTGTTTCAGAAAGGAGGGCAAATTCATTTTCCCTGTTATTTTGTCATGACCAAAAGCAGAAGTTATTTAAATAGCTCTTTTAATGAGCACCATTTAGTAAACCCCTTTCCATATAAATATGAGAATCATCAGGCTGTATTTTGTAGGTTCGAGAGTAAAATCTAAACATGTTAAGTGGAGACATTGAAACATAAATTTAGACTTCTAAAGATGCAAATTTCAGTTTGATATAGAAAATACACTTAATAAATAGATTAGACACTGTAGAAAAAAATCATTAAAATTAAAGAATAAAGTAGCAATAGAAGCCATTCATCATGAAAAACAGAGAATTAAGACTGAAAAATTTGAAAAGAGCATCAGTGAGATTGTAGATAACTTCAAGTAGTATAATATAAATGTACTGAAGTCTGTGAAGAAGAAAAATATATGAAGAAATACAAAGTTATATTATGAAAGTGTATATTATATACAAAGTTATAACATGAAAATGTAAAGTATAGAACAGTAATAGCACAATATCTTGGAGAATATGTGGATATATATAATGTAAAGTTTTTATACTATATATATGAAGTGGCATAATATCATGACAGTAGACTGACAAATCAGTAGACTGCTATATCCCCTAAAACAACTACTGAAAACACAACAAAAAGTTAGAGGTAATAATCTAAAAGATGAGATAAAAAGTAATAATGAAAAATTCTTAATCTAAAAAAAGAAAAAAGTGAAACAAAGAACAGATGAGACAAATATAAAACAAACAGCAAGATAATATATTGAAACCCAAGCATATCAGTGGTCACATTAAATGCAATGGTCTAAATGCCCCTTTAGGCAGAGATTTTCAAAACGGATTTTAAGAAAAGTAATATCTGATAATACACTATCTACAAGAAACCCTCTTTTTATTTAAAGATGCAAATGTAAAAGGTTAAAAAAGGATATGCCCTATTAACACTAATCAAAAGAAAGCTGGAGTGACTGTATTACCACCAGGCAAGAATATTACCGAGGATACAGTGTTATTCTGTCACGGGAAAATAATCCTAAATGTTTATGCACCTAAAACCAAGGCTTCAAAATAAAACACAAACTGTGATAGAACTACAATGAGAAATAGGCAAATCTACAATTATAGTCAGAGATTTCAACATCCCTCTTCCAATTATTGACAGAACAAGAAGACAGAAAATAGAGGCATGGAAAACTCAACACTAACAACCAATTGACATAGTCAATAGTTATAGGACACTTTACCCCACCAGAGAATACACATTCTTTTCAAGTGCACATGGAATGTTTACCAAGACAGAGCATGTTCCGGGCTGTAAAACAATTCAGTAAATTTAAGAGGATGCAAGTCTTAAAAAGTACATTCTCTGAGTACAATGGAATTAAATTAGATGTCAAAGATAACTGCAAAGTCCCCAAATATTTTGAAACTAATTAAAATAATTCTAAGTAATCTTTGGGTTAAAGAATAAATCAGAAGGGAAACTGGCAAGTACTTTGAAGTGAATTAAAATGAAAACAACATTTAAGAGTTGTAGAGTCTTCATCAGTAATTAAAGGAAAAGTGATAGGACTGAACACCAACTTAGAAAAAAGTTATAAATCATTGACATCAGCTGATACCTTAAGAAACTAAAAAAAGAAAGCAAATGAAATACCAAGTCAGTAAAAGACAGAAAATAATAAAGATAAATGCAGAAATCAATTAAAAGGAAAGCTAAACCAGTAGAGAAAAACAATGAAATCAAAAGCTGATTCTTTGAGATGAAAAGAAAGTTATAAACCTCTAGTCAAACTGCTTAGGGAAAAGGAAAAGACACAGATTACTATTATCAGGAATCAATAATGAACAGAGCTGTAATCATCAAGACAGAATGGTACTGGCACAAAAACAGACACATAGATCAATGGAACAGAATAGAGAGCCCACAAATGGACCCTCAACTCCATGGTCAGCTCATCTTCGACAAAGCAGGAAAGAATGTCCAATGGAAAAAAGACAGTCTCTTCAACAAATGGTGTTGGGAAGATTGGACAGCCACATGCAGAAGAATGAAACTGGACCATTTCCTTACACCACACACAAAAATAGACTCAAAATGGTTGAAAGACCTAAATGTGAGACAGGAGTCCATCAAAATCCTAAAGGAGAACACAGGCAGCAACCTCTTCGACCTCAGCCCAGCAGTTTCTTCCTAGAAACATCGCCAAAGGCAAGGGAAGCAAGGGCAAAAATGAACTATTGGGACTTCATCAAGATAAAAAGCTTTTGCACAGCAAAAGAAACAGTCAACAAAACCAAAACACACAACTGACAGAATGGGAGAAGATATTTGCAAATGACATATCAGATAAAGGGCTAGTATCCAAAATCTGTGAAGAACTTATTAAACCCAACACCCAAAGAACAAATAATCCAATCAAGAAATGGGCGGAAGACATGAACAGACATTTTTCCAAAGAAGACATCCAATGGCCAACAGACACATGAAAATGTGCTCAACATCGCTCAGCATCAGGGAAATCCAAATCAAAACCTCAATGAGATACCATCATAAAAAAGGTATAGCTAATGCTATACTTAATGGTTGAAAACTGAATGTTTTCTAAGATCATCAACAATAAAGATTCTTTTCACCTGAATTCTGTCCAGTGCTGTTAAGACAATTAAAAGAAATAAAAGTTACCAGTTTGAATAGGGAGAAAAGTAAAAGTGTCTTTATTTGCTGCAATATGATTGTCCATGAAGGAAAACTACTAAAACTAATAAGTGAGTTCTGAAAAGTTGCATTATACAAGAAGAGTATATAAAAATTTATTTTATTCTTAAATGTTAGAAATGAATGATTAGAAATTATGACAATACCGTTCATAGTAGTATCAAAAAAATAGGAAGTACTTAAGCATCAACTTGAAAAGAGATGTGTAAGACGTTTACAAAAGTCACAGAAACATTGAAAATTACAAACGTGGCTGAAATTAAAGAACACCTACTTATACCATGTTCATGGATCAGAAAACTCGTTATTAATATGTTGATTCGCCCTAAATTGATGTATAGTTAATGCAATCAAAATTTTCCAGTCAGAATTTCAGCAGGCTATTTTATAGCAGTTGACAAGCTGATTCTAAAATTCACCTAGAATAGCCAGAACAACTTCGGAAAAAAAAGAACGATTGGAAGATATACACTACCTGAATCAAGACTTACTCTAAAGCAACAATAATCAAGACAGTGTGACATAGGCATAAAGATAGGCAAGTAGACAATGGACCAGAATAGAGTCCAGAAAGAGTCCCACTTATTTATGTTCGTTTGATTTTTCAGCAAAGATGCAGAAGTATTTCAGTGAAGAAAAGTTAGTATTTTCAGTAAATGGTGCTGGAACAATTAGATATCCATATTCAAAAAATAAAACTTCAACATTGCACCATATAAAAAATTCATAATATAGAGGATATTAAACCAGAATTAAAACCTAAAACTATAAAACTTACAGAAAAACACAAAGGATAAAAAAAATTTTTGATTTGGGATAGGTAAAGATTTAGAGATGACACCGGAAGCACAGTCCATAAAAAAATTGATAATTTGACTTCCTCAAAATTAATAACCTCTACTTCTCAAAAGGCATTCTTTTTTTTTTTTTAAGATTTTTATTTATTGAGAGAGAGAGAATGAGAGACAGAGAGCATGAGAGGGAGGAGGGTCAGAGGGAGAAGCAGACTCCCTGCTGAGCAGGGAGCCCGATGCGGGACTCGATCCCGGGACTCCAGGATCATGACCTGAGCCGAAGGCAGTCGCTTAACCAACTGAGCCACCCAGGCGCCCTATCTTTTTATTTTCTTAAGAATGCCTTTTGAGAGGGGTGCCTGGGTGGCTCAGTTGGTTAAGCGACTGCCTTCGGCTCAGGTCATGATCCTGGAGTCCCGGGATCGAGTCCCGCATCGGGCTCCCTGCTCAGCAGGGAGTCTGCTTCTCCCTCTGACCCTCCTCCCTCTCATGCTCTCTGTCTCTCATTCTCTCTCTCTCAAATAAAAATAAATAAATAAATAAATAAATAAAAATAAAATAAAATAAAAAGATAAAGTATTGAATAAAGAAAGTATTTGCAAATCATATCTCTGAGAAAGGATTTGTATTCAGAATATGAAAAGAACTATTAAAAACCAGTAATAGGAAAACAATGCAAGGAAAATAGGCAAAATGTTTGGACAGAGTTCAATCAATATACAGAGATGCCAAAAAGCATATGAAAAGGTAGATATTCATCATCATTAGTCATTAAGTATATGCACATTCAGACCACGTCCCTATATGCCTTTATTGAATGGCTTAAATTAAACAGATTAAATGTTGGCAAGGATGTAGAAACAACTGGAATTCTCATTCATACATTGATATTGAGAGTATAAAATTGTACAGCCATCTTTCTCTTACTTCATTTACTCATTAGCTTCATTTCCATGACCTCAGCTTACTTTTATAATAAACTTGCAATGAGCTTAGTGCCTCTATCTCTATTTTAGAATTATTCTTTGCAGAAATTTATTCTAATTTTTTATGATAACTTTCTGGCTATCTGAACTAAACTGTTATTTTTTTGCAACTTTAATGAATCATTGAATACTCTCTTGAACAGAGTCTATTGTTATTCATCTATTACTGCATTTGTGATATAATAAGATTGCATAGTTTTATAGCTTTTATACCATAATGACTTTTAGGAGCTTTCTTGTAAGTAATGAGGGAATTACTGATGTAAATGTGCCTTTTTATAAAATCTACCTTTAAAACCTTCTTTAGTAGCTTTGGTTTAGATAATTTGATTTTAGTCTCTTCAAAACTTCAAAACTACTTAGAACATAATTCTTAAAATCATTTAAGTATTTCATAATGATGAAATAATGTACAGTTTTAAGCACTTTTATAACTTAGTATATACAAATGCTTCTTTATTTCTACATTCCTCACAAAATTTGTATATTTAACTCTTCATTATATTGTTAGAACTAGAAAGGCATTTTGTGATAAATTCCAATTCTTCTGACCTTCCCACAAAGCTTATTAATCCATTCTACTTGGGTACACAGTCATGGAGAGAATTTACCATTTTTCTTGTAATTTACCTAATAAGACCTTAAAGAAATTAGTTGCCCAGAGAAATTTGTGGTTTTGTCTGATACAAGGAAATGTTCTAACCCTCTTGGAACTGACTGGTATGTCTAGTTATTAGCTTTTCAGCATAACAGAACCAGAACTAGAAAGTGTCTCTTGTCCTGAACACTTGCCTGGAGTTTGGAAGGCTCACAGAAGCTGAGTAGAAGTAGCTCTAGACAAGAACTGAAAAAGATGGGCTTCTTATTTGCTGTAGTTGTAGCCCTCTGAACTTGTGTATATTGTTGAAGGTTTATGAATCTGTTTCTTTATCAATAAAATACATATAATACCATTCGCTTTGCCTCCCTTGAGGTGTTGTTCTTAATGTGAAGTGTGAATATACATTAAAAACTTTATAGAAACATATAAATGAAGAGTGGTGTTACTGATAATATGAAGTAACCTCAGATTCTTACCACTTTCAATCTGTTTAGAATGCAGTTTTTATTATCAATAACTAATGATAGGAGAAAAGCCATATTATTACATATTCCTGATAAATTGTACAAATATAAATAGCACATGCAACTTTGTGTGCAAATCTTCTCTCTAGGACATTGCCTAGGAAATACTTCATTTAGCTGGCAGTGTTTACAAATATGGATTTTCTCAAATAATTCTTAATTATCACCATCATTATCATTGCCCTTTCAGTTGCTAAGTGTGTCTGTGACTATAATATTCCCAGCATCAATCGAAAATATGAAATAATCTCTGCTTTACAATGCATAGTGAAAGACTAAATAGGGCAGCATTTTTTTTAATTGAACTATAGTTGAGACACAATGTTACATTAGTTTCAGGTGTATAATGTAGTGGTAAGACAACTCTGTGCTATGCTGTGCTCATCAGAACTGTAGCTAGGGGCACCTGGGTGGCTCACTCATTAAGCATCTGCCTTCGGCTCAGGTCATGATCCCAGGGTTCTGGGATCGAGCCCCAAATCGGGCTCCCTGCTCCACGGGAAACCTGCTTCTCCCTCTCCCTCTGCCTGTGTTCCCTCTCTCGGTGTCTCTGCCTGTCAAATAAATAAATAAAATCTTTAAAAAAAAAAAAAAGTGTAGCTAGCTAGCATCTGTCACTATACTACTTTTTAATAGAAATTTAAAAAAAAAATTAAACTTTATTTCAACTTAGAAATAATTAGGCAAAAGGTGGCAAATTATGTGTCCTACCTAATAATAGTTTCTCGTAGTCCCAAATTAATTGAGTGAAATAATTGTGATTAAAATCTACAGAATACTTGAGTGTCACAATTAAGAAATATGTATGCTTCTTCTTAGAGATACATAAATAATGTACTATTTCAGATTAAAAATCTAGCATCATATCTGAGAAACGATCATTTTCCTTTTTTTTGATTCAGAAAGGTGTTTTTATTTTCCAAATTATTAAACATATTTATCCACTCAAGAAATGAGTGTGACTTTGCAGACCACCGTATTGCTAGATTGTTGTACATATTAAGTTACAGCAGAAAATATTTTTTAAATTCCCTAAAATTTGTGCCATTACTTAAAGTATTTATTAAGAGAAATTCTGGAAAGGCTGAAGATTAGAAATAAGTCTAAAAGAATGGATTAGAACAGGGTTAAAACACAAAATAGTTAAGATTTCCTATTCTGCCTTCTTCTTTTATTTTCTTTTATGACCAGCAAAACTGCCAACAAAGCATACAAGCAGTAAAGATGCTTTACTTTACTTTTACTTGCTTTTCTTTACGAACATATTGACTGTTAGACTGTAAAATAAATATAAAACTTTAGAAAGGACTGCAGTTCTTCCCAACTCTGGCTTTCTATGGTTTTTCAAATCACCAGTAGTGGTTTCTTTGTTTTTTGAATCCTGTAGCTCATACTTTTTAGAACTACATTCCTCAGAAACAGAATCACTTCATGTGGCCTCCCTGAAGAAATGATCATTTTCTATAAGCATTTTGTATTAGACCTAACATTTCATGTATATATTGTTTTTCCTCGTTATTGCCCAATGATTGAGGTATTATCCCCATTTTACGTAAGAAAACTGACGTTTGGGCGCCTGGGTGGCTCAGTTGGTTGGGCGACTGCCTTCGGCTCAGGTCATGATCCTGGAGTCCCGGGATCGAGTCCTGCATCGGGCTCCCTGCTCGGCAGGGAGTCTGCTTCTCCCTCTGACCCTCCTCCCTCTCATGCTCTCTGTCTCTCATTCTCTCTGTCTCAAATAAATAAATAAAATCTTTAAAAAAAAACAAAAAACTGACGTTCAGGGGCACCTGGGTGGCTCAGTCATTAAGCATCTGCCTTCGGCTCAGGTCATTAAGCATCTGCCTTCGGCTCAGGTCATGATCCCAGGGTCCTGGGATCTAGCCCCACATTGGGCTCCCTGCTCAGCAGGAAGCCTGCTTCTCCCTCTCCCACTCCTGCTGCTTGTGTTCCCTCTCTTGCTGTGTCTCTCTCTGTCAAATAAATAAATAAAATCTTTAAAAAAAAAAAAAAAAACTGACGTTCAGAAGGCTTAGTTGGTTTCTTAAGATTATAGCTAATAAATGACAGATAATTTGCCCTGGATCTTTTGATTTCAAATTAATTTAATTTTTTTTATTATACTATGCTTCTTTATCAAATAGACATTTTAAACCTCAATATTATGCTATCTTTGGTAGGTTGAAGCTCTTCATCAAAAATTTCTAAAATGGAGTGCTATATTACTTGCAGATTATCACAATATTAAAATAAATTTCATATTTCCCATCTTTGTTGTAAAACTGGAACCCTCATTTTATTCTATGTTTTTATGACTCAAGCTTGGAGAGTAAATGAATTTCTTCCCTTGGCCTTTTTTCTAGTCTCCTTTTCAGATTTATTCCCTCCTTTTCCCTGCTATGTTGTTATGCATGGTATGAAGATTATGATAAAGAATTATTCATCTGATCCTTTCTAAGCACTGTATATAGCACACTAGAGGGTCAGTGTGGCAAAATACCAAGCCAGGGCATAACAGGAGGTGCCTCACTGCTCTTTTCAGATAGTTTCCACTGCATTCCCACTAGGGTTCTTTGTCTTTCTGTGCAATGAAAACTTTGTTGATTGTTAAGAGAAATTCCTATCAGAAGGTCCCTTAATAAAGGATATGTCCATTCTTAATTTAATTGTAATTATAAACATAATTGTGATGGATTTACTGCTTTTAGTTTCCATTGCTTCATAGTGGTATGTTAAACATTTTCAAAAGTTACATTACATACTAACTTGATTTAATCTCTTCCAATATAGAAATCAGATAGTAAAGATCTGACTTCTAAAAGAAATCTAAAATTAACTGCAAACTCAAGGGATTTGTTTATATTATACACAAACATATATGTATGATATATAATGCATATTCTAAGGTCCTCACTGATTATGGTTTTAAAAACGTGGTATTATTTCAACTTTGTACAGTGTGTTTTCTGCACATATTTTTTGGAGAAAATTAGCTTGGAAAGTATCAAATTCAGTACTATTTACTACTTGGAAATGTTAGTGCCATCAAGTGGCAAAGAATGGATATTTCTAAATTTGGCTTAAACTTGTAAACTTACTGAATATGCATATTTTTGTGTTTCCTAGAAGGCATGGGATTATAGTGAATAGTTCAAATTCACCTGCTTATATTATAGTTTACTCATTGTACCATCTTTAAGAAGTATGGTAATTATGAAAAGAGAATTATTAAATGAATTATTCTCTATAAATGATAGCATAAATACTAATAGAATCTTTTTTAGTCTTGAAAAACTTTGTGAGAATCTTCAAAACTAAGAAAGAAGAGCTTTTTGGTGTGAAGATAGTTGAGTGTTACTCCTTCATTATATTGTGATATTATTTTTGCAAAAATAATGTTCACCTTTATCAAAGTGAATAGAAATTGACTGTAAAATACTATGAAATGTGTGCTTTAGAAAACTATGTAATAGGTAACTTGTAGAACTAAATATAAAACGGTATAAAAGCAAGTGTTTTACACAAAAATGTGAATATACTTAATGTCACTGAACTGCATACTTAAAAATGATTGGTATGGTAAACTTTATGTTAGGTGTATTTCACCACAATAAAATAAGTGTATATATTTATATATATAATCAGCTTTAACAAAAAGAAAGAATCAACACAGTTTACAAAGGTATATATATATTTCTTTCATTGTGGCTATGAACAAAATCATAAATCCACTGATGTTAATAAAATTGGTTTGAAGTGAAAAAAAGGCAAGTGTGTAATGAACATGAAAAAAGCTTTCTCAGCAAACAAAAACATCTTTTTTTATTTTATGATTTTACAGCTGTTAGATTTTTATTTTAATTGTATTTGTAAATTACCAGTTTTGAATTTTTCCCCACGCAGCAAATATGATAAGTTCTATTATTTAAGCCACTTAATGTTTCATGTCTCCTTTTATAGAAGTGTCAGAAAACTTTTACTGAAAGAATCAGATGATAACTATTTTAGATTTTGATCCAGAAGATCTATTTTAACTACTCAGCTCTGCTGTTACAATGCAAAAGCCATCACAGACAGTACATAAACAAATGAGTGGGCTGAGTTCCAATAAAACTTTATCAATGGACCCAGAAATTTAATTTCATATAATTTTCACATCACAAAATAATGTTCTTTTGAATTTTTTTCAACTATTAAAAATGCAAAAACCATTCTTAGCTCATGGACCTTAGAAAAATGCAGAGGGTCAGATATGACCCATAGGCCATAGTTTGCCAACCTATATTTTAGTTGATACTTTTTAAATTACTTTATTTGAATGAGCTGCTAGTTATCAATAATAAAAAACAGCATGAATCTCAGACTAATTGTGATTTATGTGACCAGAAATGGAAAGAAGAATCTTGAAGTTTTTGAAATGTAGTTTTTAACTGCAAACCATTTTGGCCTTTAAGAAGGATCTATTATTTATCTGAGAATTATGTGTAGGTTGATCAGTGTTTTAAGTATTTATTTATAAATTTGTTTTTAATTTCAAACATCAAAATGACTACTAATCGGCACCCTTTAACTTCACTAAGAGGAAAATCATCTAAATTAAAAGTATATTCAGAGTTTGCTTTTCAGTATAATTTTAAAACCTAAGTATATCTGATTGGTGTTCAGTGCTACAGAATTAGCAAATGGAGTTATCATCGGCTTTTTTACTGGCGCAGTCATATTAATACCAAGTCACATTCCTTTTCTTTAAAAGATGGTAAGGTATAATCGTTGTTATATTTTTGCAGTAGACATTTTTCTATAATAGATAACTAGATCACATTGGGAGCTAAATACATGATTTTCTTATGCATTAAATACATTTTAATTCTTCAGGTGAGTATGCCTTGGCAGCAGAGCTGTACAGGGAAGTGTTGCGTTCATCTGAGGAACACAAAGGGAAACTCAAAACGGATTCACTCCAAGTAAGTAAGCACTAAACAATTTCAAGTATATAGTCTATTTATTTTTTACAAAATAATTTTTCATGATGATCTTCTGATTTAATTTTTGAAGGTCTCTTAGGAAAATCTGAATATTTGAACTATAGCATTTAAGTATTGAGTCTCTTCCCTTTCTTAGCCCCGTCCAGTGGATCATATACACAAGGCGTTCTAGCTAAATGGTAAATAAGGACCACTTTTATTAATCTTATTAAGTTTAGGCTTGAGTCCTTGGTGGGACTTCTTTATCATTCACAATCTAGACCTTGGGACCCACATGTTCACGTGTACCTCAGCAAGTATTGTAGGAGTGTTTGGGGGAAAGAGGAGAAAATTAAATGCAAGCCTACTTATATTCTGTATGGGGGAGGATTACAGAAGTTAGACCTTCAGTCTTAAGCAAATGTGTTTGCCTCATGGAAGAAGGCAGAAATATGCTCCTGAAGAAAAGAAGCAGAAGTAGAAAAGTGGATGAGCAAACGGATAAGTCCAGTATGCCTGAGTCCAGGAATGAAGAGTAAGCCATCAGCCTGTTTCTTCCTTTTGGCTTTAATAAACCATGGCCCACTGACTGTTTTGCTCTATTCAGTCAGATTAGCCACTCTGCTCCCTTGGGATAAAAATAAGGGGATGAAAGAGACAGGTGTTCTCCCCAGTCTGTTCTACCACCTTGTTCAGGAAGCCACAGAAGGAGAAGAGGAGCCGGGTTTCTACCACTTGGTTTCCGTAGTGCCATTTACAGGTTTGTTGTTGCTACTCAGTGTGATAGTGTTGCTGATTGTATTATCTATGAAGCCATGTTGAAAAGACCTAAGACATTTGAGGTGACTCTTCAAAGATGAACTCTACAAAGATCTGTGTCATGACATAATCTGTAGCCAGAGAGAGTAAACCTTTGTAGTCTCAAACCACTAGCACCAAATCAGATCTTACCAGGACTCTTTCCTGATTATCCTTTAGTCCTTAGCTGTCTTCCCAGGTAAAGAGTGAAGTTAACAGAAATTACTTATTTCTTCTCAGCCCTTGACTCCAGAGGGAGCCTCTAACCAGCTGCAGATTCAGTATCGTAGGGAGAAGCCTGACTTATACTGAATACAGAGATAGAAGATACAGTTTTCTCCTTCCTTATATCTTTACCTCTAGCTCCTCCCTTTTTCACCCCTTAAGTTCAACAGATCCAGGTCACAGCCCTGTTTTCCTATGTATTTAGTTATCCTTATTTTTATGATAATTGCTAGGCTTATGCAGACTCATTTCCCAGAAGAGGAATCAATCAAGTCTGGGCAATCAGTCTTTCTACTTTACTGGACTTGGCATAATCCTATACAGACAAAGGCACATATAATAGAAGAAATATACCTGTATTACACATTCAGCTAAATGCATAGACATATTTCATAAGACTATTTTCTCCCCTTAAGACTGTGTATTTTTAATTGAAGAAAGTTTATGCCATTATGAATTAAGACCTTATGAAACTGATTTTGGTTTTCTCTGAGGAGGTTGGTGTTCAAATTGTATTAGAGGAAAAGTTTTCAATGATCTGATCTTAACGTGGTGTTAGTATTCTGTATGCCATACTAATAGTAGATTCTCCCTTAAGAGTTCACTCCATTGACTCTCAAAATGTTGCCTTTTGTGTGTTTGTAGAGACTTCATGCTACCCATAACTTGATGGAATTGTTGGTAGCCAAGCACCCAGGAATACCTCCTACCTTACGAGATGGCAGACTTGAGGAAGAGGTAATTATTTTTTTATTCTGTCTGTAAAGAAATCTTTTTTTCAGACTTTATCACACATCTCATTAATATTTCCTAGGGCATATAACATCTAAATAAAAGTAATCATATGCTTTCCTGCTGCTTTTATGTCCCAAATTAGCTTTGGTGATTTGGTGATAGGAGAGAATTGCAGTACTCTGTATTATTTTGCTTCTCTTGTGATCTGCTTGTGGTTATATGGTAACTGCTTTCATAGATATGGCTGTTGGTAGCCAGCAGCACATAGAAAGAAAAAAGGAGCACATAGAAAGAAAAAGAAAGGAAATGAAGGAAGGAAGAAGACCTTGTTGATCTCATGGCAGATCTGCAAAAGATGCAGTTTAGTAAAAATAAAAAGTTTTGTGCTTACTCCACCTTTCTGTATATTACCGAGGGCAGTAAATAAACTCAATGTTTTGGTGGTATTTCTTATGTCCTCTCAAAGAACTTCCTTCTGCAGTAAGTTTTGCCTCATTGGAAAGAATGGTATAAATCATTTCACTGTAAATTGTTGATGAGCCTATTATGCTAATTCCCTCAATGGATTTTTGCCTTTTTAAAAGTCAGATATGGCAAAGCTAAAATCAAAAGAGTAGTAGTATGTTTGAAATGAATTGAACCTGTAAGTGGGACCTTTTTTTTTTTTTTTTAAGATTTTATTTATTTATTTGACAGAGAGAGACGCGGTGAGAGAGGGAACACAAGCAGAGGGAGTGGGGGAGGGAGAAGCAGGCTTCCCGTGGAGCAGGGAGCCCGATGCGGGACTCGATCCCAGGACCCTGAGATCATGACCCGAGCCGAAGGCAGTCGCTTAACCAACTGAGCCACCCAGGCGCCCCAAGTGGGACCTTTTTTATTTGAATTAAGATACAAAGTGAGATTGTATAAGTATGTACAGCCCTTTCTTAATGTTAGATGACAGTCTAAGTGTTGGAGATTTTTAAATGAAATCTCATTCCCATTGCAGGCGTCTAATCTTATATACAATCAGTCACTTGTTTAAATGCCATGAGCGACAGGAAACTCTAGGAGACTGTCCAGTCTATTAGTAGATAGCTCTAATGACCAAATAATTATAGCCAAGGAATTTTAATGGAAATTAATCGGAAGGTTGTGACAGGAAAAGGAGAAATGCATCATGGGAGAAGAAGAAAAAATGTGTCACACTGGATAGATAGATTTCCAAGGAGACCACATAATTTTTGCCTTTCATAGAATATGAAGCCACAGATCCAAGAAATCATCTACTTCAACCACCAGCGTTTGCAAATGAAGTAACAGAAGCCCAGAGAGGTGAAATGGCTAGTCCAAAGAGATGTATCTGTTCAGTTGAACCTCATGAAATTGCCATTTTTGTAAGTCAAAGGGTCTAGTGTTGGCAACTTCACATAGGTCAACCCACCTCTAAGTGGAAGCGTTAGGATTTCCTGTTCAGGAGTCTTTCTGGTTTTCCTCCCACTATCCCATGTCCACAACACCTATGTTACTGTATATTCTCAAGTATTATTTCCAAACTGAAGTAATTTCAAAAAGTTGTAATAACTAAATCAGACAAATTATAAAAGATTCCTTTGCCTCAGGATTTGAAATACGGTTGTTCTTCCCATTCCCTTTTTTTAATTAAAAATTGGATAGAAATTTAGGAAGCAGACCCTTGGGATTTCTTAAATTTTGTGACTTACGAGTAAATGTGGTCTCTTTAATATCTGTCTTAGGAATTTCTAGCTCGGCTCTTATGTTCTTGACAGTATACTTAGAGAATTCTGTGCTTAAACTGTGTTAAGTAGCTTTACGTACCTAAAATATACCACATTGTTCTTGCAACATTATACTGAATTATTTTCCAGACCTGGAATGAAAGTTTACGTTTGTTTCCTGTTTCAACACAGGCCAAACAACTGCGAGAGCATTATATGAGCAAGTGTAACACAGAAGTCGCTGAAGCACAGCAAGCTTTGCAGCCTGTGCAGCAGACCATACGGGAGCTCCAGAGAAAGGTGCGTCCCCAAAATGACTTGGCTTACCTGTGTTTGTCTCCCTGTAGCATTTTGGACTTTGTCTTGGTTTGGAGAAAAACTTGAACTTTCTTATTCGTCTTGGAATTCTTAGCACCTAGTAGGGTGCCTGTCCCATAATAAAAAATGTTATTTGCTGTTCGCAGTGTTTGTTAATTGAATGAACAGGTGTGTAGATAAATCACCTGTTTGGAAGCTGTTCTCTTTCTTTTTTTTAAGCTATGATGGGTTTTTTCTGACCTTGTGTAGACAATAAGTTGTCTTTTGAAGAAAGTAAAGACTGGGCGCCTGGGTGGCTCAGTCGTTAAGCGTCTGCCTTCGGCTCAGGTCATGATCCCAGGGTCCTGGGTTCGAGCCCCGCATCGGGCTCCCTGCTCCGCGGGAAGCCTGCTTCTCCCTCCCCCACTCCCCCTGCTTGTGTTCCCTCTCTCGCTGTGTCTCTCTCTGTCAAATAAATAAAATCTTTTAAAAAAAAAAGAAAGTAAAGACTTCCATAACCTCCTTTTGATCTTAGATATGTATGTTTCCAAAATCTTTTCTTTTAAGGATGTCAGAACATTAGAAACACAGGTATTTTTCTTACGGAATACATGCCATTTGTCATTTCTAAAATTTCTCTTTATGAAATCAGTAGCAAGCCTAAAGAGGAGGCTATCACAAAACACATTGTCTTTCTTATTTTAACCAGTTACTCCATCACTTTATTCTTCCTAATACACTAATTATTTAGTATTCAGGCATATAATTTTGCTAGTAATCATAGAGTATTATTGAGTAGAATCTAGTTCAGTTAGTTGAAGATTAGTAGGATGTCTTTATTATGCTGAGAAAGAGACCTGTCACCTTTTCAGATATATACAGTGAATACTGAGTTTTCATTTTGGTAATGTATTTTTTTAGCACAACTGTGTTACACAAATACATACAGTAAATTTTCAGTCATCCACAGTAGTCAGGAAACAGGTGTTCTCTTTAATTATGTATGCAAAACTTGTATGCACCCATTGTATATAGAGTATGTATGCTTGTCTTCCCCACTGTTATAATTCCCTTGAGACTAGCATTTATTGCTTCATTTGACTTTTTCACAGCACCTTTCCTAGTGATAGGAACATAGTGAGCACTGAAAAAAACATGAATTGATGAGCTGTTGTCTTTTTTACAGATTTATTCTAATTCTCCTTGGTGGCTGAATGTGATCCACAGAGCAATAGAATTTGCTATTGATGAGGAACTTGTTCAGCGAGTGCGAAATGAAATAACGAGCAACTACAAGCAACAAATTGGCAAGTTTTCTATGTCAGAAAAGTAAGAAAATAGTACAAAATAGGATAACTTTATGAGTAATGACCCCAAATATTCAGATCATTTCATGTTAAGAGGTAGTTAACTATCAGAACATATTATGGTTATGAACATCTGGATTTTACATATTGTTAAGAGTACATTTCAAACAAATATTAGCTATAAGTCTGAAAAAACAAACCTGTGTTTCTTCTGTGTATTAGTCATTTTTAAATAGTCCCTTTTTAGTGTTTTTTTAATCTGCTTAAAGTATATTCATTGTATCTTTGTTGGACGCACCGAAGCCAACTCTAAGCAAAGTCTTGAAATAGTCTTTGTTTTGGAGAAATTTGTCCTTGAGGTAAAGCATTCACGCTTCTACTGTGTAAATCACCCTCAAAGAGCTAAGCATCATAGCACCACAGTGGCCCAGGTTTTATGTTGTAGAGTTACCTGCTGTCTCCCCCGTCTTTCTTTGTTCTCATCAACACTCACCATTCTTTAGGGTCTTGGTCGGTATGCTGGATTGTTGCTCTTATTGTATAAATGGTAAATAATTCTTCCCAAAGACCAAACTTACTCTTTATCAAAAGTATCTGCAGTGATTTAACCCAAAGGAATGTCAGTCTAATGTGGGGACTTGAGGAATTGTGGTAGGACTATTGATTCTAGGTAGGGGACAGAGAGAAATCTTTTATTGCTTCTCAGATCACATCCCAGTATAAGGTCAGCCTTGGGATTAATGTTGGTTTTCAGTGAAAAATTCAGCATAAGAATATCTTTAAAATGTTTTAAAGTGTTCGTTTTACTCTTTTAAAGCCTTTCCAAATGTCTGCTAAAACCCTAAAGAGATGTGCTACATTTTCCATGTGTCATTACTAATTTAGATGTACAATCATCATCTTTTTCACCATACAGAGCTTGACAGGCTTCATTTCTGAGGTATATGCAGTACATTAGACTCCTGAGTGCACTTCCTTTTTCTCTATTTAACCCAAGAGTCACCATTCCAGGATAAGTTGTCATTTAAGTCATGATTCATTTTATCCAGTTTTAAAGTTATGTACTAATGTGTTCTGCCAGCATTGTGGTATCAGCCGAAAAGAAAATCTTAAAGTTATTTTGAAGTTGTTTTTCTTAAATCACATAGAAACTACTTAAAAGTTGCAAATTCCTATATATGAGAACATAGTCCCTAGTAATAGTCTTGAGGTCCCAGGGCTATTAAAGGACCAACAGGTAATGTAAAACAAGCCATTCATTACACATATTTTTCTCAGAAACATTAGACATAAATAGAAAGTAACAAACAGTTCTAAAATAAAAATTTTTTTAAATGTTTAACTTAACCATCTGGGAGAGTTAATATTTTTTGTATTGCATATACTTTCAAAGATCATTTTAATGTGCCTCTTTGTTTTTCAGTGAGATCCATATTTCAGAAGCCAAACGATTCATGCTTACTTCTTACCAATTGTTAGGAAAGGAAAACCTTAGTTTTCCTTAGATTAAGAGCACAGGTAGATTCTTGAGTCAGACTGCCTGTGTTCGTTCATATCCCAGCTCCACCACTTACTAGTTCTGTGACCTTGGGAAAGTTAGATAAGCTCTCTGTGCCTTAGTTTCCTCATCTATAAAACCACACAACATTGTTGTGAGGATTAGTAAATTAATATCTGCAAAGTGCTTATGTACTTAAAATAGTGTCTACCATTTTGTGCCTACCACTAACATGTAATTATATATTCTTCTTTTTCACTTAAAGGACCTGCAAGAGAAAATATTGCTAAGACGGTTAAATGCTCTATTATGATAATTTTTTTAGCCCCTGTTGCATAATTTGCAAATAATACTGAATAATACTGATGTGAATAATATTGATACCTAACCTGTGTTCTTGTATCCCCATACAAATTCTTTTAGAAATTATTGAGCAGCTATTCTGTCTATTACGTATTTTTTTAAAGATATGATCTAATTCTTACCTTCTAAAAATTAGCTTAATGAGGGGCGCCTGGGTGGCTCAGTTGTTAAGCGTCTGCCTTTGGCTCGGGTCATGATCCTGGGGTCCTGGGATCGAGCCCTGCATCGGGCTCCCTGCTCCAGGGGAAGCCTGCTTCTCCCTCTCCGACTCCCCCTGCTTGTTTTCCCTCTCTAGCTGTTTCTCTATGTCAAACAAATAAATAAAATCTTTAAAAAACAAAATAAAATAAAAATTAGCTTAATGAGTAGATAAACCCATGAACAATCTGAGAAATAGAAGTATGTATAAACACTTGAGCATGACAGAGTACTAAAATGAATAATATTTTCAATGAACTCTACGGACAGAAAGAAACAGATTAGTGTTGTAAAATACTGGGAAGCCTTCAGGA
The DNA here is from genome assembly GCF_011800145.1 of Mirounga leonina. Taxonomy (NCBI): domain Eukaryota; kingdom Metazoa; phylum Chordata; class Mammalia; order Carnivora; family Phocidae; genus Mirounga; species Mirounga leonina. The sequence goes on along the minus strand of NW_023270807.1, from coordinate 96,520,426 downwards.
AGGAGTGAACTCTTTTGAACAATTTGGAGAAATGAATGTATGGCATTTTAGGAAGGAGAAGCCAATAACTCCTGTTTGTATTTTCCATTTTCTAATTTCTTATTAGTCTTAGGTTTTCTTTCTCATTTCATAAACCCATTTATGTACACCCATACATTTCTTTCCTTGGCACATTTCATTCAGTTTATTAAAAGAGTTAAGAGTATTGTGTTTGAGAGGCGTCTGAGTGGCTCAGTCGGTTAAGCATCTGCCTTCGGTTCAGGTCATGATCCCAGGATCCTAAGATCAAGCCCCACATCTGGCTCCCCTCTCAGCAGGGAACCTGCTTCTCCCTCTTCCTCTGCCTGCCACCTGCCATGCTTGTGTGCTCTCTCTTTCTGTCAAATAAACAAAATCTTTAAAAAAAAAAAAAAAAAAAGAGTATTGTGGTTGGATTTAACTCCTAACTCTGCTACATGATAGCTTTGTAACTTAAATTATTTTAATTCATTAAGCTTCATCCATAACATGAGCACAGTAGTATCTGTTGAGATAATACAGGAAAAGAGCTTGGCAAAGTGCCTGGCATTGTAAAATAAATGCTTAGTAAAATGTATATACATCTAAATAATATATGTATTATAAAATATATGTAATAGTATACATGTACACATCATCATATATATGTATGTATGTATTTATAAACTCTTTGCAGCAAGCAATATAACTCTCAGCTATTTTTCTTCTTTCTTCTCAATTTTTCTCTTTATTTTTCATTCTGCAGTCACCTCTCCATATAAAGCAAGGATTTCAGGAGGGACGTTTGTAGTCAGTCAGCATTAAAAAAGAAAGAATGTGGCAATCTTCTTCTTTCAAAGACATCTGAGACAGAGACAGATTCTGCAGACTCTGTTTCAGTTCCTAGGGACAGACTATCAAAATTTTGATATCTTTTATAGTAAATAACCCGATGTTATTATACATTGTCTGCTAGTATATTGAGCATACTACTAAGGTAAATTCACTCAAGGTAGGCTAGGTAAAATTGTTGCACATTTTCTTGAATATTTTATTTGGCAACCATTTTCTGAATTTGAGGAAATTGACCTACTCTTCTTTTCTTTGTGCTGTGTGTGATGCTGGTGGTGGGAATTAGGTTCCATGATTGCAGAGGTCTTCAGTTCTTACTTACTACACAAATGGAAGAGCTAAATAAATTCCAGAAGCTAGTAAGAGAGGCTGTAAAAAACCTGGAGGGACCTCCATCTCGTAATGTTATTGAATCGGCAACAATCTGCCACCTCCGACCAACCAGACTTCCTCTCAACTGGTAGGTAATAGGAGAAGTCATGCAATGAAATGGAGTCATTCCATTCAGCTAGATTTCTTCTGAGAGAGGAAACAGTGACTCATCTAATAAAAGTTTTTTCATTTAAATTCTCACAGAAGTGGAAAGAAATATATTATTAATCTAACTTTTAAAAAACTCTCAAGGACCACATACTGAAAACTATGTATTTTTTTTTCTTAAATGGCATATGTGTTATAAAGAAAAAGTGAAGTATAAAATACTAAGCCTCTTTTAGAAATAACCTGATTGGTAGTTATGTTTGTAAATATTTCTCTGATCATTTCTTTCCTTTTCAGCTGTGTCTTTTGTAAGGCTGATGAATTGTTCACAGAGTATGAATCAAAGCTGTTTTCCCACACGTGAGTTCTCTGATTGATTACCATCAGGAGAATGAAATGTTTACAAAACTTGGTGTTTTGATTTATAAGACTATGTGTTTTCCTCACAGTAACCTTCCTGTGTTTTTTTAATTACATCAATTCAGTGAACTTTGGCATGTGATCATTTAACATATTCCAGTTTCACTTATACAAAAGTTACCCCCAAATGCTCGTGTCATCTAGTAATGTGTTATGAAGGGACAGTTTAGGGGAGTGACAGACTTTCAAGTCCAACACATTTCAACTCAAATCCCTGCCCACTATTGTGGGCGATTGCTTCTGTTAAGCCTCATTATCCTCATTCGTGAAATGAAAATAAAACAACACTTACCTCATTGAGTTTTTTATGAATATTAGATTTTAAAATGCACATAATTGCTTAGCATAGTGCGTGATACATAGTAAGAGTTCTGTAAAAGGTTAGCTTTCATTATTAATATACTTTCTCCAACACAAATTGGAAGTTCTCATCCTGTGTCAAGGAGTGAGTGCATAATGGTTGTGGTATTAGCAAAATTACTCCTATTTCACAAACAAATTGAAAAAAGGCGAAGTTCTGATTGCCTTGAAAAAAAGGAGATTGACAGTGTACTTTGAGATCATCTAATTTGCATGGTTGGTGGTGGTGGTGGTAGTTTGTGTTTTGTATTATGGTAATTCTCAGAGCTAGATTTTAGCGTAAAAATGTATAGTCATTTTTTATTATGTCAGATTTCTGTCAAGATAATGGACAAATTTATAATGCCTCCAGCATTTTTAGAATTACTGTAGTTTTCCAAAGACTTGCAAGCGTGATCTTGTAGACATGATATTGAAGGTTGTTGATGGAAAGTTATTGACCTTGCTTCTCTCTTGGCTCTGCCAATAGGACTTTTACAATGCTTGTTAACCCACTGACAGTAGTTACTGTTGTTTTGCTCTCATATGTTTTCAGAGTCAAAGGCCAGACTGCAATATTTGAGGAGATGATAGAAGATGAAGAAGGATTGGTGGATGATCGAATACCCACCACTAGCCGGGGTCTGTGGGCAATAAGTGAGACAGAGCGATCTATGAAAGCATTGCTGTCATTTGCAAAGTCACACAGATTTGATGTTGAATTCATTGATGAAGGAAGTACTTCAATGGACCTTTTTGAAGCATGGAAAAAGGAATATAAGGTACAGTATTTCAAGGTTTTTTTCCAATATTAAAAATTTTTCTTGTTTATATTTTAATTACTGCTTTGCTCTTTTCAGACTTTTTAAAAATCTACTTTAGAGACTTGGCATATCATTATTTCTGTTTCCCTAAAATGTAATGATTTTAATGAAGAATAATAAATACAATAATGCTGAACAAATAAGGAACTTCTATAAAATTACTAAAAGGAAGTCATTATTAAAATGAAATTGATATGCCTTTTATTTAGCTGTAAAAGTGTTTCATTCTATTCTTACACTGTAGTTCTGTGAAATTAGAGTTTTGTTTTTGTTGTCTTTTGTTTTACTTTTGCTCTGTGAATAACAACCAAACATCAAGATTGAAGATTGAAGATTGAAGATTGGAGAACATAGTAAATATTTCTCAACCTACAGAGCTGGAAACCATTGCAGTTAATGGAGTAGAAAGTAGCCCTTTATATTTATATTTTGATAATTTTATCATATCACAACTTTGTACTTGACTGAGATTCCAAAATTCATTAATTTTGAATTATTCTTTATATTTGGATTTGTTATCCATTATCTTGTTTTGCAGGTGGGATGGGTGAGGAAATGAAAGAACTGTTTTATTTATAGTATTGTAATTCCATTTATATCTTTTTTAAAAATCTGAAGTTCTTGACTTTCAAAGCAAGATAAAAATTTCTATCCAGAAAAAGAAAATATGCTATCTATAATATCATTTCATATGTTTGATAAATTGGGGAATAATACTTTTGTAGTTGAAATCATTGATTCATAATAATTTTTTTCTTCTCACATTGTTATTCTAAATGCAGACGCACATTTACGCATAATTACAGCAAGCGATTGGAAGACAGTACTATATACAGTGTCCAGTTGCCCCTGCATTTTTCCTCTGGGCATAGTTTGACGACATACTGTGTCTCAGGATTGCCTATCATGAAGTTTTCTCAGATCTTTGTGAATTTTTTTCTCTATAACATTGCAGACTGAGCTCTTACACAGCAATGCAAATTAACAAGCCACTGTTACATCAGTTGGGGTCTACCTCAGAGCATAAAGTTAGTGAAGAAAGCATATCAAAGATTTCATACTGACTGATAATATTTCCATAAGTTTCAGAAACATATATAACCAAATTATTAAGAATGTGTAGATTAGTATAACTAAATGAAAAATACAGAATTAAGTCCAATTCAGAATAGTGATTAGTCCATTGTAGGGGGTTGAAGGAAGAATGTGTGAGGAAAGAGGGATGCAGTTGAGCCAGGAACACAGACTTTCCAAGGCATTGGTTTTGTTCTCTTTCTTAAATTGGATGTTGAGTACTCAGTTGTATATTTTAGTATTCTCATTATCATATATACATATTATTTTGAAAATGTGAAATATTTTATAATAAAGAATATTTCTTAAAAAAACAAAGCAGAGATTCCACAGGCTAATATTGACCTATAAAGATCTGTGGTCCCACCAAAATATCTTCGGGTGTTCTGTTCTAAGAATCTAAAGGTGCAGTATTCTGCAGTGGCCTGTAGAGGTTATTCAGTCTTACATCCTCATCCTAAAAAATGGCCCCAAAATTGCTTATGTCTTAGACACTTACTGAAAAAAATGTGTATATCTTAGACTGCACTGAAGACTTTTTTTTTTTTTTTTTAAGATTTTATTTATTTATTTGAGAGAGAGAATGAGAGACAGAGAGCATGAGAGGGAGGAGGGTCAGAGGGAGAAGCAGACTCCCTGCAGAGCAGGGAGCCCGATGCGGGACTCGATCCCGGGACTCCAGGATCATGACCTGAGCCGAAGGCAGTCGCTTAACCAACTGAGCCACCCAGGCACCCCTGCACTGAAGACTTTTGATCATGACACATTTCGGTGGTTTTAACCGTTTTAATTCTGTGCATTAATTACTACTGTTTTTGTGTTTTCTGTTTTCCTAGTTGCTTCATGAGTATTGGATGGCTTTGAGGAATCGTGTGTCTGCTATTGATGAACTTGCAATGGCTACAGAACGACTAAGAGTGCGTCATCCTAGGGAGCCAAAGCCCAATCCACCTGTTCTTCATATCATTGAACCACATGAGGTAATTTGCAAGTAAATCACAAAAAACACAGCCAATAGGTGTCACAAAAATCCAAGGTCCATATAAAAGTCAAGACAGTGATCTCTTCCATAAGAATGTACTTACTAATCTCTGCTCTTAGTTTAAGCCATATAAAAGTGTTTGGTTTTATACGTCAAAATGGACAGGGATGAACAATGTCATATCTAATACATGCATAGAATTCACTGTTTTGGTTCATTTGTTTCTCTTCAGATTGCATATTCATGTGTTTCTGAGCACCTTCTGTATGCCAAAATCTAAAGGGGGTCTTCCCTAAGAACAATCAAAAATTTTTCTTTTGCACTTTTCCTTTGCTACTGATGAACAGATATTGACAACTTATCTTCTAATAAATCCCTCTTTATATCCCAGGATTAAAAAATGACTCTCCCAACCTTTTATCTCCCATATTAAAATATAATTTCCTTTATAGTTTTATTCCTTGTGTGTGAGGGTTTTTTTGTTCTTGTTTTGTTTTGTTTTGTTTTGTTTTGTTTTGTTTTGTTTTGTTTAAGTAGGCTCCATGCCCAGCATGGAGCCCAGCACAGGGGCTTGAACTCATGACCCCTAAATCAAGACCTGAGCTGAGATCAAGAGTCGGACACTTAACCTAGATTGATCCACTCAGGCGCCTCTGTGTGTTTTAACTTTTAAATCTTTTTCTTTCTTATAAAGCTTGGAAACTTTACCTTAGAAAAATTTAAAAATACTCATTTTATACTATCTCAACTTTTAAAGTATGAATTTTCAGTAATTTTTTCCTGTGTAACCAAATTCCTCGTTTTATAATCTGTCTACTATTTTCTACTGGGCAGAGGAGGGAAGGGGTTTCGGTGTAGGTGTGACTGTGTGCATGTGAAGGGAGAGTGCTTATAAAATCAGCAGATCATTTAGTTTTTCTTTATCCCATGGATATATTACTGAAAGTGTACATAAATAGAATTTGGGTTGATTTTTATCCAATTTCAAGTATATAGGGAAACTTCCTCTTTAAAAGAATTTTGTATTGAGTTTTATCTTCTATAGAGCCAGGTGGGTATATGTTTCCTTTTAAAATACCTACTCTCCATTTTGCAAATTTGAGTCTTCACATGTCAATGGGTTTTCCTAAAAAAGGACACAGTTAAATTATTGAGGAAGAATTTTACATGTTTAATATAATTTTACCATCTTTCTAAGAGAGAGAATAAAAAGTTGTGTTGTTTTGTTTTTTAGGTAGAACAAAATCGCATAAAACTACTAAATGATAAAGCTGTTGCTACTTCACAGCTTCAGAAAAAACTTGGGCAGCTTCTTTACCTAACTAACTTGGAGAAGGTATTGTGTTTAAAAGATGCTACTTTTTCCCATAAACCTTTGTGACTTCTTCCATTTAATCTGTTAGTCACATAATTAGTGGTACAATGTTTTCTTTAATCTTTTGTTTGTGTTAATTATATCAGTCAGAACACTAGTTCTATCTACAGTAACTACACAGATCCAACAGGTGATACCTGTAGAAAATATAAGTTACACAGATTATGTAAAGGGTGTGCACTCTAGAGTATAAAACAATATAAACATACTGTCGTTCAAAACCTTGAATGGTGGAAGTATTACCACCTCTGGGCAAAAAATGCATTATTTAATCTGTATATACATATGCATGCATTCATTAATACATACATAGATTTTTTTTAATTTGTTATTTGGAACTATAAAATGTTTGGAAGTTACTAAATCAGAAGATGTAATGATAAATTATTTAATGTAATTCAAAATACATATTCTGAGTTGTGAGCAATGTATTATATTGGACATTGATTAATGTAGTTCCATTTTATTGCAAGGATAAATGGCTGTTGGCAGTACTTTATCAGAAAGAGATATAATAGATTCTTGGATAGGACAAATGAAGGAAAGCAGTAGACTAGAGTTGGTGCTAAACTGATACAAAATACATTTAAGTGAATCAGTAAATCCCAGTGATGATAAAATGAGAAGTTGGACATTCATTGTAAGTAAAATAGCGTGGTAGTTGAGAAGACAGTCTTGGGACCCAGGCAGTTCAGGTTTGGATCTTGACACCACTCTTTTCTACATATGGGTCTTTATTCAAGGTATTTACCTCTCTTTGCCTCATCTGTAAAAGAAGAATAACAACATGATCTTGTACGGCTCTCTTGAGGACCGTACGAATTAATATATGTGAAGTGCTAGAGCAGTTCCTGACTTATTAAGCACTTTCTAGGTCTTTGTTATTAATACCATATTGTTACTGATATTACTATGATGACTACTAGTATTATCCTGGCAGGAGGAAAAGATGTGGGGAACCTTTTTTTTCTTTTTTTTTTTTTGTAAGATTTATTTATTTATTTGAGAGAGAGCACAAGAGTGAGCACATGGGGGGAAGGGACAGAGGGAGAAGGAGAGAGAGAATCTCAAGCAGACTCCACACTGAGCACAGAGCCCTGCCACCTCACGGCCCAAAATTGTGACCTGAGCTGAAATCAGTATTATGACACTTAAGTGACTGAGCCACCCAGGTGCCCCTAGACAGGGGAAAACTTTTAAAAGTCAGTCTCACAAAATTCTAGCATTAGAGAAAGAACGTTTGGAAAAAATTCCTTGATATTCCTGAATGTGAACTTTTTAAATGTTAGATTTCTATACTTTAAATGTGAAAGTCAAAACTAAGAGATAGTTAATTGTTTGTTATAGGATATAAATTGATATCCTGTATTTGTTGAATCAGTTTTTAAAAAATTAAAATTCTAAGGATATATAAAATGTCCTAGAAAATCAAATTCAGCTAATAATAAAAGAAAAAAACATAATGAAGGAAGATCAAATTAAGCTGATACCATTTCCTGCCAACAAGTAGGCAGAGATTTTTAAAATAACACTCCACAGGGGTGAAAGGGCAGTGAATGGATATTTCATGTATTACCAATAGGGATATAAATTTATATAGCCGTTTCCTGAAAATACTTTAACATGTATTAACAATTTCAGAGAATTCATATCCTTTGACTCAGTAATTCTTAGAACTGTTCCTGAATATTCTTTGTTTGACAGACAGAGAGAGAGCAGAAACACAAGCGGGGGAGTGGGAGAGGGAGAAGCAGGCTTCCCGCCGAGCGGGGAGCCCGATGCGGGGCTCGATCCCAGTACCCTGGGATCATGACCTGAGCTGAAGGCAGATGCTTAACGACTGAGCCACCCAGGCGCCCCAGAACTGTTCCTGAATATTCTAAGTAAATAGAAATTGGGGGAGTGAATTAGATATAAGGATAGTTACTGCAGTCTTATTTATAATAGTAATAAAATAGAAGACTAAGTGTCCAACAAAAAGTACAATGTTTACATGTGAAGTCATGGATTATTGTTACAGTGAGATTATGATATAAATATTGTAAATGGTGTCTTCAGGAAATAAATGAGATAAGAATGCTCATGTTAGAAAGTTGAGAAAAATAACAAAAAAATTTAAAAAATAAAATTATAAATTTTATGTGACTGTGTTTAGTTAAATAAAAAATAATAAGCAAAACAAATTTTTACATATTCTGGCAGTCAACAGATACTTATTGAGCGCCTGCAATGTATATGCATTATAGTTGGAGTTTGAGATAGACAGACTTGGTCCTTGGCCTCAAGAACTTAATTAATCACTTAAAATTATAGAATGGCATACATTCAAGAGTTCTGAAGAAATTTAAAGATGAACCTGTTAGATTGTTGATCAGCAATTTTCAGTATCAAGTAACAAAAAAACTGGTAAATGTCCAGTAAGATTTCAAAGCATAAGGAAAGTCTCCAATAAACATATATTTAATCACTATGTTGTACCTGAAATTAATATGTGTCAATTATATCTCAGTTAAAAAAATAAGTTCTTCAGAAGAAATTTTCTGAATACTAAGCAACCACATGAGATCTTTCATAGTCTGTTTGGGGACTGCAACTTCTGTATGGGAATAGCAGTGATGTCTTGCCATTACCTTATTAACATCTTATTTTTAAAGACAGTGGAGACTTGTGGAAGCAAAAAGGTTGAGGTGAAATGACATTCCAGGGAGGGAAGAGCTCTTTCTAGGTGAGCTGAGATTGCTGGCCATTGTCTTGCCTGAAAACATTTGCAGTATCTGGATACAGGCTGAGATTAAGGTCAGTATTGCAGAGGGACTCAAATAGGAGAAAGAGAAATCAGTAGAGCTTTTGATGGCCAGGTGAGTATTACCTTTTGGAACTTCGAGGAGCTTCAGATGCACAGCAAACTTTACTCATTTGCTAAGTGATAGGGCTGCATGACAGCTGGGCCTATACTAGAAATACAGAGTGAAATCTTAAGTTTCAGCAGCACTTAGGAGACCGTTCCTCCCCAAGGGAGCAAGGGGCCAACAGCAAACACATAACAGGTCTTACCCTTGAGACATTTGAAACCACGGTGACTTGAATTTGAACCTACCTTAAAACCCATCCCAAAACCAGCTCAGTTTTTTACTGGATTGAGGTAAGCAGCCACTCACCCCTCAACCTAACTGCCTGCCAGGGTAGGGGTAATCCTCTGTGAAAGAAAATAACATCTAATTCTGTCTCTGCAGTTTGTTGTATAAACAGCCTAAGAAGTGTAGCATACAATAAGAAATTACAAGAAATATGCAAGGCAGGAAAATGTGACCAGTAATTAAAAGGGGAAAAATGAACAATCAAAGCAGATCTACAAATAATCCAGATTGTGGACATAGCAGGAAAGGACTTTAAAGTAATTATGATTCATACATTAACGAGAGGAAAGGCGGACAATATAGATAAAATGAATTGGAATGTATACAGTAGAATCAAATGGACATTTTGGAAAGGCAAAATCCAGTATCTGAAATTAAAAACTGGTTGGATGGTGACTAGACACAGAAAATGACAGAAGTAGTGAATTCAAGTATGGTTCCACAATAAATACCCAGTTTGGAGAAGCATATACATAAAAATAAAGAGCAGGATAAAGTGAAAGAGATGTGGGACACAGCCATATGATTGGCATACATGTAATTGAAGTTCCAGGAGAAAAAGAGGTAAATGGTACCAGAGCAACTTGAAGAGATAAGGGCTGAGAGTTTTCCAAAACTGATGAAAGACCGTAAGATGTCTTACAGATTCAAGAAAGAGAGCCCCAAACAGAATAAAAATAAAATTTTTCAAAAATACCTACAAATATCATAAACTGTGAGAAACCAAAAATCATGAAAAAAAATTTAAGCAACTAGAATTGGAACAAAAAAACTGGTGACTGTATACCTTCTCCTTGTTGACTACACAGAGAGACTGTTTGCTTTAGCATTTTGAAGATGGCATGCCACTGTTAGCAGGTTTCAATAGCTTTATGCTGTGTAACCAGGTAACACTGGAACAACATCTTTAAAATGCTATTTTTAAAAGTGAAATTAAGATGTTTTTAGGTTTAAGGAACTTAAAGAATTCCTTCCCAGTAGACTTACACTGTAACAAATATTAAAGGAGGTTCTTTGGACCAAAGGGAAATTATCCCAGGTTGAAGGATAGAACTACAGGAAGGAATGCAGGGCAAGAGAAAGCTTATATAGGTAAATAAAAAAGAACAAGAACAATGTCCGTGCAAAGCAGCAGTGCTGATGTATAGGATATACAACATACACAGAACTGAAATACATAACAGTGACACAGGAAGAAGGTAAGCAGAGGCAAACTATTACAAGATTCTTCCATATGTCAGATAAATGGACAGGAAAAAATCAGTAAGGATATCAAACATTTGAACGCAGAACAGCCATGACCGAATTGACACAGCAGCTACAAAATACACTCTTCTTAGGGGTGCATGGATCATTTACACAAATAGACCTTGTGCTGATTCAAAGAGCAACTTAAAATTTGTAAAGGATTAAAATTATACATATTATGTTTCCTAACGAAAGGAATTAAATTACAAATCAATATGGAAAGATAACCAGGTGAATCCCCAAATGTTGAGAAATTAACGACACACTCCTAAATAACCTGTGAGTTAAAGAAATCACAACAGAAATTAGAAAATGTTCTGAACTGAGCAAAAATAAAAATCATGTGACAATGGGCAGCTAGGGTGTGCTTAGAAGAAATTTATAACTTTAAGTTAGGGATCTGCAAAGAGAATGGGATAAATCCAGCTCACTACCTGATTTGTAATTAAAGTTTTGTTGGAACCAAGCCACATTCATTCTTTTACATACTGTTTATGGCTGCTTTCATGCTAGGATAGCAGAGTTGAGTAGTTGCAACAGAAACCATATGGCCACAAAGCCAACCAGGCCCTTTATGGAAAAGTAATAATCCTCGCTGTAAGTAAATTCTAAAAGAAGAGATGATGTAAATTCTGAAAAATTGTTTACAAAATGCTACATAATGCCCCTATTGTGTACATGCCCATGGATGATCTCCCACACCGACTCTGGGTTTGGGCACATGACCTGCTTTTGGCCTTGTGACGCAAGCACAGAGATTTGAAAAGGACATGTACATTGGAGTTTTCCCAATCTTGTTGCTCTTTGGAACTTGGAGTCGTTGTGAAGCAGCCCAGATTCCCTGTCTTCGGGAGCAGAAATCTCAGCTTAGCCCTCTCTCCAGACCAGCTAGTCTGCCGACTGCTAGACATCAACATGAGGCCATAATAGATCATCCAGCCCCACATGAGTCAGCCCACCCCCAGATCACTCAGGTGACCTGTAGAATCACGAGAAACTCCTGTTTGTTTTAGTCACTAAGACTTTAGGTGGTTTGTTATGTTATTTGAAACAATAAAAGAAAATAATTCAACTTTTTTAAAAAATCGTTATATTTTAGTTAACAGAATTGTTTTGAACCTGTAGCATTGCTGAATCCGTGCACAATTTACCTCTTTTTTTAGTAAACAAAAGTCAAAGGATAATCAAAAACAATTATTTAAAATGTTTAACTATTTGGTTAGTGACCTCTGAGTCTGACTGACTTTCCTTTAGGTTTTCCTCAATATTAAGACCTGTCCATTTGGTGACTTTTTTGAAGCTCAAAAATTTTTGAAATAGTTTTAAAGAGATTTTGAAGAGCACTGTTATACTTCAGTATAATTTCCAGACAAAATAGGTCTCAAAGATATTTCTGATTTCTAGTTATTTGCTTTGCCTTAATGAGATTACAAAAGAATACAGAGAGGAAACCAGTATTAATAAGGAGATATGTAAATAAATGCTGCCTCTTCCCAAGTCTGTGATCACCTGCCCAGTGGATGTACAGAATAAATAAGTATAGCTTTTAAGGAGCCTTTGTTTCAGAATTCCAAATTACATTTTTTAAAATAATATTTCTTTATAACAAAAGCTAGCTTGAAAGTAAAATTTTGAGAATTTACCTGTTATATCACAATTTGTTTTTCACTTTGCCTTCTACAGTAGTCACAAATATTAGTAATATAGTAACTTTAATAAACTCTAGTGAAAGTTATTTCCATTTTTTATTTGTTCCTTGAATGTTACTTGTAAATCCTGGGAATATTAATATTAAGTAATACATTATTAAGTCATCTTAATTATCAAATTTATTTAAATAGCAGTTGCAGCATTTACTTTTATAAATGAGTTATAAAATGCATATCAGGTTTTAAAATGCAACTAATCTCTTTTTTAATTATTTTTTTGAACAGTCTCAAGATAAAACATCAGGAGGCATTAATCCAGAACCTTGTCCAATCTGTGCTCGGCAGCTGGGAAAGCAGGTGATATAATAATTAATAGCATATGAATTTATAAAACACTTTACACTTTTCAAAGGCATTTACCTATAATAGCTCTTTTTTTCTCATGACAGTTTTATATGCAAGGCAGAAATGACCTCCACCTTAAAAATAGGGCCAAAGGTTAGGTGAGAAGCTTAGTGCCACATATGTCTGAGCAGCGTTCCTCCTTAAGTGATAGGTGAAAACGTATTTCTAGAATAACCCCACATTTTTCATTAAAGATGCATAGTTTTGCATATTGTTTCCAGTCACAAGATCAAGTCTAAGTAATTTGACTTTGTCAGTTTAACATGTTTATTTGGTAATTGTACAGAAATATAATAGAGCATACATAGATTTACTTAAGGTATTACAAAGGTATAGTAACATAGCTCTTACTTGGGATTATTAATATTTAATAACCAGACTTTAAAGTATAAATAATATCAATCCTAAGGGAATTTAGATATGATTTTTACAAGGCCATTGTAACAAGAATAAATCTTTCAAATATTAGTGTACAAATTTCTATAAACCAAGCACCATATTGGTTCTCCTCAAAGAGATTCTTTTATCCTACTAACTGATTTTTGAAACTACAAATTTCTACTTTGTTTTTTTTGTTTTTTGTTTTTTTTTTAAAGATTTTATTTATTTGACAGAGCACAAGCAGAGGGAGAGAGAGGGAGAAGCAGGTTCCCTACTGAGCAAGGAGCCCGATATGGGACTCGATCCCAGGACCCTGGGATCATGACCTGGGCCGAAGGCAGCCGCTTAACCAACTGAGCCACCCAGGCGTCCCACAAATTTCTACTTTGTATGATAAATCAATATATACAGTATCAATATTAATTGCTTCTCAAAATTTGAAGTCAGTAAAAGTGTTCTTGGCTGTTGTTTTCTATGGAACCAAGAGTAAAAAGTTAAATATATGAGCTCCACATTCTGACCAGCAATAATCAGAAAGAAAGTACCTTTTAGTTTCCACAATTTATGGAGAAAGTGGGTTTTAAAGGACATTTTATTGATAATAAATCTTAAATGCATCAATATTACTTTGGAAACTAAGCAGAATAATAATGTACAGAGACTGGTGATTTCTGAGAAAAGTCATTGGTAAAAATATGGTAAAAGTCGTGATAAAAATGGAAAGAATCATGAGGTAAGTAGTGTCTTTTTTACTTTTAGTTTCAGTGAGAGTCACACAACTGGATGAATCAGAAGTTTTGTTTGTGTCTTAAACGTTTCCAGTTTTTAAAGTTCTTTCATATACATTATTTCATTTAATTTTAGTATAACCTATATTTCCTTCACTTAGAAGAACATACTAGATTACAGTAAGGGTAACAATACTTCACTTTTTAAATTCTGTTCCTCCCCACAGCCTATAGGAACTCTAGATCCTTTTTATCTTCCCAGTTCTCCTCTTCCCCTCCTAATTTAGAGGATCCATCAGAGGTAACTCATATACTGGCTACATCCCTGGAGGCATTGCCATTTGGGCTTGTTTGGGCTGCTTCAGTTAACTTCTAGTCACTCCTGAGGCTCTGGTGCCAAGTGTCTGATTTCTCCTGAATTGCAGGTGTAGATGGACTTACCTTTTCAGCTTGTCCATTCTGAGCTCTCATGAGCCACAAAAGTTCTCTCAAGTAAAGGAAGTGCCCTTCGTCCCTACGGGCACTAAAGGTACACAGGGTACAGAAAAATGCTTCTGTGTTTACAAAAATGCTAGTGAGGGACGCGTGGGTGGCTCAGTCGGTTAAGCGACCGACTCTTGGTTTCAGCTCAGGTTAAGATCTCGGGGTCATGGGATCGAGCTTAGCACCGAGTCTGCTTGGGACCCTCTCCCCCTGCCCCTCCCGCCCTCTCTAAAATAAATAGATAAATCTTTTAAAAAAAGAGAATTGCCAGTGAAACAGCTCTTTAATTTTACTGCAGCCTCAACTCTTGAGGACTGACACAAGAGAGCAGATGTGCAGCTAGACAATAGCATGAACAGCATCAGCCAGTAAAACCCCAAACAGCCCCTCCCCCTTCTCAAAAATTATTTTCAAACCAAGTTTATATACCTCATTTTTCTCTTCCCTCAGTGTGAGTTCTTTTCGAAGGGACTTCTTAGTCTGTCCTGAAAAGCACCCCAGGTGGGCCCAGCTGTGCACCTTCTTTCTGTGCACGTCCATACATATGTGAATCCTAGAAAAACACAGCTTAGTGCTTAGGAACCTAGTCACTCATAATGCCACTCAATCTTTGTTGTTGTTGTCTACCAGGTGAAAAAATTAAATAATTTGCATAAGATGCCATAGCTTTTAGAACTGACACCTCACCTAAAACCGGTACTCTTCTGCACCCATCATTGCCAAAATCAAGGAGTCTCCATGGTATACTCCAAGAGTCAGAGAGCACTGTTGTACTTTTCTTGAAATATATCGGACAAAGGGGTTTACAAAAATGTCTTTTTACTTATTTGGGTTTTTTTAAATATATCTAGAACTGCTTTTAAAATAAACCTGAGATACTAGCCCATCTCATTTTCTATATAATAAATACTGTAACATGTGAAGATGTAAATCCATTTAATGAGTTATATAGAATATACTGAGGATGATATTATCTCCAAATTAATGTTGTTCTCAGTTCCTCTATTCTATCTGCTGTTGCAGTGCTAAAGGAGTAATTTGCATTTTTCCTAAATACTGAAATGAGAACACCAACTTCTTACAAAATAATGGTGGCTGACTGTTATGCTCACAATTAGAGTGAGTAGAACTAAAGACTATGAAAGCGTACTCTGGTTGAACTAAAAATGAGTTAATTTTTACAACTTAGCTTTTATGACTTAAAGAGTGTTAACGTCATAAAACATATAGGAAGTGAAATTATGACTCCCTTCTCTTTTTAATATATTTATAGATTAGAAGGCATCTTTGATAGCACCTCACTGAGGTATATTCTGTGTGTTTTCTTTTTCAGTGGGCAGTACTGACCTGTGGACACTGTTTCTGTAACGAGTGCATTTCAATTATTATTGAGCAGTACAGTGTGGGGTCTCATAGAAGCTCCATTAAGTGTGCCATCTGCCGCCAGACCACATCTCACAAAGAGATCTCGTATGTCTTCACCTCAGAGAAAGCCAGCCAGGAAGAAGACATTCCTGTGAAGGTAAAGTAGGTTAAGGACATTTGGAAGCATCGTCAGAGCAATGTAGTAGGAATCAGTACCTGACAGTGAGACCATCAAAATCAGAACAAGGCCAGCACAGTGAATATGTAGAAGCCACTGTTTCTGTCTGTAGGAACACTGCCCGAAAGCCTCAGCTTTACCATCTACACTTTCTATGTGGGAGGAAGGCAAGAAGGCTTTTCCAAACATCGCTGGCTGTAGTCAGGTCCACTGTGGCAGAAAAGTAACATCTTAGAATTTCAGTTCTCCATCAAATTTGATAGTATTTCTGTGTACTACAAATAGAGCTCTGGTTATATTAACGATTTCCTTAAAGAAAGCTTCTTCCTCATACTCTCATTTGCCTAGATAGCAGGAAAAAGGGATGAGCCCAGCCTAATTGGAGGAAAAAATAGAGTGCTTTGAAGTTAATAGAGACTGTCACAGAAGGAGGTGTAGCGTACTTTCAGATGACACGGATTGGTATTTCATGGTAGAGCCAAAAGTTGGCTTTATTTTCCTAATTTTTTCCCGTGCTTCATTCTGAATTCCAAGAAAGTGACTAGAATTTGAAATCCAAACAGGATCCATAATTGGACTTTGTCTAAGGGGCATTTATCTAATGAAAAACCTTTATTAGGGAACCTGGGTGGCTCAGTTGGTTAAGCAACTGCCTTCAGCTCAGGTCATGATCCCAGGGTCCTGGGATCAAGTCCCGCATCTGGCTCCTTGCTCTGCAGGGAGCCTGCTTCTCCCTCTCCTTCTGCCTGCTATTCCACCTGCTTGTACTCTCTCTCTCTGTCAAATAAATAAATAAAATTGTTAAAAAAAAAAGAAGAAGAAAAAGAAAAACCTTTATTAGACTTTTTTGTTCTTTGCCTTCCTTAAACATGCTTTTTTTTTCCTTCCTAACCAAACTTAGACAAAGGACAAATCAATATATGATTGTAGTAAAGAATATAGGCCTGAAGGAGTAATTGAGAGTTAAAAATCCTTATTTTTAAGGATTGTATTTTTTGAGGAAAATTAACTACAAGTTGAAACTATCAGGAGTTAGGGCTCCCTCTCCTGACAAAAGTGTGGTTGAATTAAAGTATGTCTGATTGCTATTTATTCCTACCATTATTTGAGTAAAACCTGAAAATATCAATAACATTGCTTTCTAGTGTGTTGAGATAAACAGAATCCCTAAGTTGGAATGAATTTCATTCATTCGTTCGTTCCATACCAGTTTATTGGACACATAGTATGTGCCAGGAAGTGTGCTGGGCCTCACAGATACAACAAACAATCCTGATTAAAACAGACATGATTGCTGTCCTTGTGGATTTTACAGTTTGGCAATGGGGGGACAGAATTTGAGTTGGGGCAGGCAGCAACAAACATTACACAAATAATTAATGTGTTATAATTGTGATAAGCCCTCCAAAAGAAAATCAAACCTAGCTCCTCTGAGGGAATGACAGTTAAGTAGATGCCTAAAGGATGAATGAATTCACCAGGCTGGGGCGAAGAGAGACGTGATCTTGTGGGGAGGAGGCTGCCAGACAGAAACAAACAAAGAACAATACATAGAAATGTCTGAGACAAGGAAGAACTCAGTGGAACTCAGTGGCTGCAGTGTAGAAGGCAAAAAGGACAAGTGATTGAAATGAGTCTGGAAACTAAAGAGGGGCCAGATGCTGAAGGGCCATCTGAAGATTTGAGAATTTTCTTTTCCTATAAACCTAAAAGCATTATATGTTATATGCAGAGAAATATCATGATTAGATTTGAATCTTTAAAAGATTCCTTTTATGCAGTGTGGAAATTAGATTATCAGGAATAGAAAAAAACAGAAAAATTTTGGAGAGAGCAGATCAGGAGGCCACAGTAGTGATGGGTGGCTTTGATCAGGTCAGTGGTAGTGGAGATAGAAAGAACAGTTATAGTCATGAGTATTTGAAGGTTGATTTGTAAGATAGAATGCTGAAGGGATTGATGGTGATTTTGGAGGGGACCTCCCTGGTTTCTGATGTGAAAAATTAGGTGGATAATAGTACAGTTACTGATAGAAGGTATTTGGAAGAAGAGTACATTTAAACATACTGTGTTTGAAATGCCTAGGACATCCAAATAGCAAAGTATTGCTCTGAAATTCAGAGTCACTGGCATAATGATGTGTGAAGCCATGAGAGTGAACGAAATTACCTGGGGAGAGACACAGAAGTTAGCTTCAGACTAGGTCCCCTCGGACTTCAGAGCTCTTTAAAGGTTGAATAAAGGGGGGTAGATGATGAGGAGACCAGGAAGGAATAGCTGGAGGCATTGGCAGTCGAGAAGAGGCCACAGGAGAACCGCTTCAGTCAGGAGGCAGTTATCAGCCATCTCCAGTGATGCAGAGGTGGCTCAGTGACACTGTGGACCAGTTTGGCTAATGGAGGTCATTGATAACTTCAGAAGACTTCCATGGACATTTACAGGCAAAAGGCAGATTGGGAGGGATTGAAGAGTCAACAAGAAGTGAGAAAATGCTCAACCATTTTATAAATTTAGCTGTAAAGTAGAAAAGAGTATTATAACCAGCAAGAGATACAAAGTGCAGAAGGGGGGCTTATGGGTTTTTTTGGTTTTTGGTTTGGGGGGGGGTTGTTTGTTTTAGGGGTTTTTTTTTATGATAAAGATTCTTGAGTATGTTTAATCCCTGGCAAAGAAGGATAATTTGAAGATATAGGAAAGAGAAGGTATAATCTGCAGTGTAAGTTTCTTGAAAAGACAGAGTGTTGACATAGAGAAAGTAGAGATCTCATTCAAATAACAGGAAGAGGTTGGGCTACTGAGCAAATAAGCTATAAGGGTAGGTGTCCTTGTCAGAGGATGGGCTCTCTTAGTCATTTCAGAAAGGACAGCTATTCAGTACTCCAGATGTGACTGCAGAAGCAGGTGACCCAAGAAAGGTGGAGGAGACAAGGTGGTAGGAGATGAAGTGGTAAAACTTGAATATTGGAGGGGTTGTCCAAGGAGACAGACAGTGTATCCTGTCTAGAGTTGAGATACAGAGTTAGGCACCAAAATTCTTCCGTGAATGAAAGGTAGTGTTCAGTAAATGATGACAGCGAAGAGTAGAATTAGGGGATAACTGGGTTTTATGAGGCCCAAAACAATGGAAAGTTTTACAAAAATGAGAAATAGTGATCTGAAACCCGCATCAGGGACCAGAGGACACCAGTACTCATAGTGCAAGAAAATAGTGTGCTCAAAGGACAGCCGGGTTCTAATTAAAGCACGGAAGTAGAGCACAGTATTTCCACAAAAGGTTAAAAGTGGAAAAGTTTGTTGACCGTAAAGCACTAGTTCCTGGGGAACCACTAGAGTTGGGGAGTGGAAAGAGAAAAGTGGGAGGGTGGGAGTGGGAGGGAACTGCAGAGCAGTCTGGGAATAACACAACTGGCGGGGTTAAGTGATGAGAGGATCATGATTTCAAGGGGTCGTGGAGTCCTGCTCCCTCTCTGGGAATCCCTGGATAAATGTGTATTTTTAAACCAAATGCCAAAGAGCCACTGAGTGAAGAGGAAGGTGGTCTGTGGTGCAGTCTGCTGGCCGGCCCTGACGAGGCATTTGATGGTCAGACTTGATCCTCCTCCCCACCCAGAGAACTGCTTTCCTCCAAGCTTCCCTCTCCCTTTCTTGCCAACCCTGCCCTTTCCCTCTCCTTCCCTTAAAAATAGTCTTTCTTAGCCCTTCTTTCTCTTCTACTGTCTCTTCCTTTGGCCTCAGGCATCCCAAGGGCCACAGATGGCCCTCGGGGTTAAGAAGGGCCACTGACCCTGAGATAAAAGCATTCATCACAGTGTAAGGAAGGAGTGTGAGAAAGAACTGCTGTGTCAGGCTTCACGCTGTGAGGTTTAGGAAGCGATTGCTCTAGCTACCAGTAAACAGCACAGCCCCTGTGAAACTGAGTCATGGAGCCCATCAAACCCAAACACCTGCTCGTTTTATGGCACCTTTCCTAGACACACAGGAGAGCGGTCAGGACAGTTACATCCGCTGTCCTGTTGGGACAGGAATATCAGTGTACAGATACTGTTTATTATGTTCTGACTTCTTCCTGTCTTTCCTGCATACTGATGAACACATAAATTAATCGAAGCATCTCATAAGTTATAAGATTACAGAATTTACTGAAGTTCATTTTTGTATTATCATAGATGCATATATACTTGTATTTCCTTTTTATTAAACATGACTGAATATTATACCTATTATATTGTAAGTTTTATCTGTCTTCCACATTCTCACATTACTTCTTGCCACATTTACTTTTGTTTATCTCACTGCCTTTACTGTCACCATTTGTGCCTGCCCCTTCTGCCTTCTGTCCCCTTTTCTGACTTCCGTCACGTTTCTGCCCTACTGTCTGCCACCTCCTCTCTGAAGCATCTGCCTGTTGTTTTCTCAGACTCTCTCTGCTTCTGAAACTACCCTACTGTACAGTCATACCATCTATTGTGAAGTTGAGGAAGTAATCATATATAAAATAAAGATGATTCTATGTGAATAATTAAGGCATTATTTTGAAATTTTATAAGTATTAGTTCAAACTATAGCTAGCCCTAGGAATTTTTTCTTTTATGTTGATTATCAGATCTCAGGCCTTTATTAAACAATACTAAGAAGTAATTTTTTTATTTCAATGAAGTTTTTGTATTATCTGAAATGTTTTTTTCACTCTAAGTAGTCATGTCAAGACTCTCAGAGCAGATAATATACATAATCATATAGCTGGTCTTGGATAAAAATTTGGAAAACATAAAAGTTGTATTAAATAATACAGGACATTTTTTTCTACTGGTATTTCACAATATAAGGAATCCTATTGATGGACCATAGAAATAAACTGAATATTGAGATCACAATGTTCCCTTTGTGGGAACATGTAAGTCAAAGACTGTATCTACCCTAACGTCTGTGTGACAGTATTCCTAAATGACCCTTGGAACACCTACTGGGCATTTCACAAAGTAAACAAAATTCCCCTTGCAAGTTCTGACAACTGCCAGGCATTTGGGATGGTGAAGTAGACTTCCTGGCAGAACATACGTGCCACGTGGCATGTTCCTTGTGTTCTAAGTTTGGATAGGTTTCATACAAAGCATTTTTGTCGGTGGAAACCCTGACCCTCTGATGGACACAGTTCTTATGTCTTACGTAAGAAGTCTCTATCCAGGAGCAAATATGCTACATGGGTATAGCCACAGAAGAACAGCAGCCTTCACAAGGGCACAGCTGCTTCATCTTCTCAAACTTTTGAGTGTCTAATGACTGGCCTGCTTCCTAAAGTAAAGATTTTTATCAGGCCCCAGTCCCATTTAAATTTTAACTCATTAGATCTGGGATCTTGTCCAGGAATCTGCATTTTTAATAAGTAAGTCTATTGATAATGGAGGTGTCTTACACAACCTCTTTGTAGAGGGAAGATAGAACTATATTTCTACACTCAAACTCCCCGAGAATTTTAGCAGTACCATGTTGTCAAATTGTATGTGTAGAATTCTGTTGTTTCTTTCCTTTTCTTTTTTGAGTTTTTGTTCATTTATTCAAGGATGACTTGTGAAGTCTATCTTGTACTTTTTAAATATAATTAAACATCTGGATAAAAAAACTGATTCCAAAATTCTGACTGAGCCTAAAATAATTTGGTGAATATAATCCACAAGCTTTATTTATTTAAATATATTTAGGTACCTCTAAATATTTTTATATAAGATATTTGTATATGAACATTAACTGGTAATTTTAGAATGCAATTGTATATTTTTGTTAGAAAATGTCATGAGTAAGTATAATTATAATCATAAAAAACAATTCCTATTCATCGGCCAAGTTAGCACTTACAATTCTGAACTGTTAGGGAGTCTGGTGTTGAAGTTAGCTATAGCTTACAAAAATCAAACACAATAGAGACTTCTAAGATGTAAATTATCTTTTTGAAATTACTGTTCTGAAAGACTTACACTTCGCAGAGTATAAACTCCACTAAATGTGGAAAGGACATTGTTCATGAAGTGGGGACTTTGATTTATTCACTACTATATCCCCAGCATCTAGAACAATGCCTGGTATATAACAGGTACTCAGTGAGTAGGTGGATATCTGGATGGATGGATGATGCTTGGATGGATGGATGGATGGATGGATGGATGGATGGATGGATGGATGGATGGACAGACGAACAGATAAGCAGTTGATTACTATTTACATATAATATCCCTAAAAGCCTTTGGGTACAAATAAATTTTTTAACTTTTTTACAGTTGCTAACCTATCTCTTTGAAATCATTATGCAAAATGTTAAAGGGACAGAATGATATTTTTTTGGCCTAGTGCACTTGTAAGATTTCCCACTGCGTAGGTGGCATTTCCATTGAACTTTATTCAAGTAACATGTGAATGCTGGAAGAACCCAGCACTTGCCCCAGGCATATGCTTGAGAAGTATTCCTACTTCATGAAACCAATCATACAAGCTGAATAACTGCACTGAATTGTATCTGTCACTACCGACATGGGTTTTTAGTCTGGTGAACAGGTGCAGACAGAAATAAAACAATGTTAACTGATCTTACTCAGCAGAAACTACTGTGGATAACACAGGCACATTCAAAGAGTTAGCTTTCTTTCAAAATAAAAGACCAGAATAAAAGTAACAAAAGTCAGGTAATACCAAGACAGAAATTACTTTCTACTGAACATTCAAGTTATTTGCAAATCATAAGCCCACCATGAAAACCTAGAGAAAAAAAAATCTATTATCTGTCACCATGTTATAATCCTAGTTGGTCATGTTACTGACTAGAGGACATAGTTCTTTTTTTGGCGAGGAGGGGAGGAGGTGGGGGTGCTAAGTTGTGTGAATTTGTCTTCTTTAAAGTGATGTTTTTCAGTCAGGTGAAATCTTCCAGCGACACCTGGGTGGCTCAGTCGTTAAGCGTCTGCCTTCAGCTCAGGTCATGATCTCAGGGTCCTGTGATCGAGCCCCGCATCAGGCTCCCTGCTCTGCGGGAAGCCTGCTTCTCCCTCTCCCACTCCCCCTGCTTGTGTTCCGTCTCTCACTGTGTCTCTCTCTGTCAAATAAATAAATAAAATCTTTGAAAACAAAACAAAACAAAACAAAAACCCAAAAAGCTAAACTAAATTTAAAAAAAAAATCATTTGTCGGGCGCCTGGGTGGCTCAGATGGTTAAGCGTCTGCCTTCGGCTCAGGTCATGATCCCAGGATCCTGGGATCGAGTCCCACATCGGGCTCCCGGCTCAGCGGGGAGCCTGCTTCTCCCTCTGACCCTCTCCCCTCTCATGCTGTTTCTCTCTCGCTCGCTCTCTAAAAAATAAATAAAATCTTTAAAAAAAAAAAAAATCATTTGTCTTGCAGCGCCTGGGTGGCTCAGTCGTTAGGCCTTTAGCTCAGGTCATGATCTCAGGGTCCTGGGATCGAGCCCCGAATCGGGCTCCCTGCTCGGCAGGAAGCCTGCTTCTCCCTCTCCCACTCCCCCTGCTTGTGTTCCATCTCTCACTGTGTCTGTCTCTCTGTCAAAGAAATAAAAATCTTAAAAAAAAAAAAAAATCTTCCAAAAAATCTCTAATCTCAAAACCTTTATAGTATGTTTTAATGATCGCAAAAATCAATCCATCTAATAACTGGAAGATTAAAATAAAATCTGTGCTGTGTTTCCGATGGGATGAGCTTACCTCTCGCAAAGCTGGAAGTCATCGTCTGTGCAGGTGGCACAGATTAGGCATCCGTTTGACCCCAGAGCAGGAGGAGACGCTGCAGGCACAGGGGCGCCCAGCGCTCGAGCACGGACACGGCTCAGAGGGCTGGTGCGCTCGCGGGGTGACAACCACAGGCCTCCCTCCCAGCCCCCGGATCTCTTGTCCATCCGTAAGAAATAAGGATAGACAAAAAGTACATTTAGTTTTCAGTAGTAATAATTTACACAAAAGAAAGAAAAATAAATTCAGAATAAAATGGAATGCACACCATGAAAAGTATGCTGTCCTTCATTCTCCCTTATTTGCCTTGCCACTGTGATCAGTTTTAGTGCTAAAGATCACCTGTATGACTTTAAATAATATACATAGATTTTGTTTCTTAAAATACTAGCTGTAGACAGACAGTATCTGCTCTCTCCTCACTTCAAAATATGAGGAAATTAGTGCATCTATTCCTTTCTTCTCTCTTCCACATCCTAATTTTTGTTGTAGTATCATACAGTATCATTTTGAATTTTGATGTTTATAGCATTCACATTTTATTACCTAATTATCGCTATGTCTTCCATATCTACAGAAAATCAGTAAAATAGTGAACAATATTATACACTGTAGAGCTAAGGAGAGTGATTGAAGTCATGTAGAAAGGAATATAATTCTAATCTTGTGGTTTTAAACTTGGCTTTTTGAAGAAAAGCCTTCCAAGCACTCCAGTCAAATGGAACTTCTGACTTTTTTCTAGAAATCTTCCTTAATGTCTGCGTGAACTTTTATCTGGCACTAGTAGCCCTGTAATGCTCATTGTAATATTTTTTTTCACTGTGCTGTACTGCTTCAAGAAATTTTAGCAAGATAAGTGTGTGAATGGCAAATTTCAGAAAATGACTTCATTTTGCTTTCGCTTTACAGTGACAAGTGACTGATAGCCCCCTCTAATGTAAGCCATGATTTGAAATGTTTCCCATATACTAGTGTGTATGTATTTCGCATAGATGGAATATATGTGTGTAAAGTCTCTAAAGATATGGCGTGCGTGTTGACATAAAGTAGTCTCTAAACAATATTCTCTCTAATGTTTGGTGAAAAATAAGACTGAGTGCATTCATCATCTGCACTGTTTGACTTTTTTCTGATGTTCTTCAAGGCCACTTTAGCCCTTAATTCTGCCATTGGAGCAAAGCATAACCATGAGAATCCATAGATACTGCAGAGAAACAGTGAGAGAGGAATATGGACAGATTCAGTAAATAGAGAAAATAGAGGGGCTCAAGGGAAGAACAGACTGGTGACAAAGGGCTATAATACAAAGCAACAATAACTTTCCAGTCATAGAGCACTAGTTTTATTTCTATAAATCAAGTACAAATAGCACTTTGCTGCTACAGGAGGGAGATCTCATATCTCTTCTCCTTCCTTTCCTGCCTTCCTTAAATAAGGATTCTCAGCATTAGGAAATAGGCATAAAGGGAATAGAGTGAAGCCAACCACTGCATGTCTTCTACCCCATACTCAAAGGTTTTACCTATTCCCTCTTCTTTCCTCAATAATAAGACTTTAGGGAATGAAAAGCAGTACCTCACTCTACGAATGACCTGATGAGATACTTAGTCCCATTCTGGAGGGAGGAGTGTTGATCAAAGTCTAAATCAATACTACTTGATAGCTTTATTATTAGAATTCTTTCAGTCTACTGAGTATATGACAAAGAAACAAAAGTGAGTTTTCCATCCTTTTAACACATTTAACCAATTTTAACTCAACTTTCGGTTTTTGGAATTTTATAACATGAACCTGAGACTGTAGAGCTACTCCAGTCAAGTTTAACTCTGTGATGAAGATAAGCTAGTTGCACTTACTTAGTATAGTTAAGAGGCTGCATGACATTTCTGATCTTTAGTCATGCAACTAGACAACCTCTAGGCCAGACTTCATAAGAAATATTCTTTGTTGGCCTTTGGTGCTAATGGGTATCGCTGTTTTTTTCATTGCCTTGACTTCTACCCAAAAGTCTAGAGCTTTTAACTTTGCAGTTTATTTTCCAGAAAGTAGAAAGGCCACCTGTATATGTAGCTTGGAGGCCTTGTTTGGCTTTTGTTGATTAAATTACAAGCAAGGGAACAAAGATTTTTGTAAAAAATATTTTATATGATTCTCTTGCTGTAAAGAAGGAAAATTCCATCCTTTTTCTTCGTTAACTGTTACAATACTCTTGACTGCTTACCTCATGAGGGAAATACCAGGAGAGGTACTGACTTGATCTGACTGGTAACACTTTGTACGTCTCCCATCCTGATTCTCCAGTTGACCTTAGAAGTAGTACCTTAGGGAGAACAACCATGAAGATACGGTCAGTGGAGGGCAGAGGATAGATAATGTGTCTTTACTCCAAAGCTGGGTCTTCATCATTGATATTTCAGAAACATGAAGAAAAGCCAAGCATTGATCACGAAATCAGGGTTGATGGATATATATCTTGAAAAACCAAAGAGATTCTCAAGAAAGGATGGAAATGAGGAAAGGGACAAGAATTTCAGAAGAGGATGAAGGTGCTTATAATTAAATACAACTTTATCATTGTAATATATTAAGAAGTGATCTAGCAGTTTTGTGGGATTTCTGTTCCCATGTACCTTCCTCACAAATACATATCATTCTAACTTAACTTTACATCTGTATATTTACTGATACAGCTAAAAAAATAAGCTAAGTTGGACTGAGGCTACCAGTTTACCTGTCTTAAAAGTATTCATACTTTGTTACTTTGTTAACACCTTGCATAGTGATAGATTCTGGTGCACAGTTCCTCATCCTAATCTCTCTTGTGCCTCTTCTGTGATCTCCTCCAGCCTTGCCTGTATGTAACCCATCCCCTTCTTCGTGTTTTAACCTTTTTTTAACAAACTTGAGTACTTATTTTCTGTAGCAGTGGTCACATTGAATAGTATTCTCAGAAACTGACAGATTTGAGCCAAATTTCATTTATGCATTTGAGATAAAAACATTAAAAAGAGCAGTGGAATGTGTATAGTACTCATTAAGATGGTATAATAAAACATTCACTTAAATTGCATCCAGGCCAAACCAGCAGTTTAAACCATCTTTTTTGTTATTTTTTATATTCTGCAACATGCATTAGACTGTATGTTTTGGGGAGTAAGGGAGTGTATCTTTTGATCTTTGTATGTTTAGTGCCTAATATAGTTCTTGGCATTTTTGTTGAATAAATGAATGAGTTGAATAATCAAATATGAATTTACTTGAAATGTTGGGGGGACTTGAATGATGAGGAAAATGCAGAAGAAAGTCTGCCCTTTCTCTTTGTTCACTTTTATTGACTCTGCTGTAAGACCAACCATAGTCTTTTCAGTATTATTTTGGAACTCTTGCTTTTTCATTTGGAAGTAAAAAGCACAAGCAAGAAAGAGAAAAAAAGTTCATGAATGAGGGCATAATGTGGTGGGAATCTAGGTTTCTAAAGATTAAAGATAAAAGCCCATTGGGTTTGGGTGCCTGGGTGCCTCAGTTGGTTAAGCATCTGACTTGATTTAGGCTCAGGGTTGTGAGATCAAGCTCCACATTGAACATGGAGCCTGCTTAAATAAAAAATGAAAAATGATAGAACCATGGCAAAACAATTAGTTGAGGGAAAAGCTGCTCTTCTCCAAAAAAAAATCTCTTATCTTTCCCTTATGAAAGACTAGTTAAATGTCAAGCACAGAAAAAATCTATTAAAAGAGTAAGATCAAAGAATATTTAATTTTTTTTAAGATTTTATTTATTTATTTGACAGAGAGAGACACAGTGAGAGAGGGAACACAAGGAGGGGGAGTGGGAGAGGGAGAAGCAGGCTTCCCGCTGAGCAGGGAGCCGGAGCCCCATGCGGGGCTCAATCCCAGGACCCTGAGATCATGTCCTGAGCCGAAGGCAGATGCTTAATGACTGAGCCACCCAGGCACCCCAAGAATACTTAATTTTTAAATCCAGTTGTCCTTCATCAAACATTTGTGAGTTACTGTAACTAATGTATATTAATAAAGCACTTTTGCTTACATTATTGGATTTAACACAACTGTGAACCATATACAGAGAGGTAGGAAAATATTGACAAAAATTTAACATATACAGTATATGAGAGATCCTATAAATCAGTAAGAAATGAAGACTTAGGTTTTTTTCTTCTTTAATTGGCAAAGGATATGAATACAGTTCCCAGAAGAAGAATTCTAAATGGCCAGTTAATGATATTCAAATTCAGTCTCATTTAGTCTACATTTGAAATGAAAATTTCACCTATCAGACTGGCAAAAATTTAAATTTTAACAACTGTGCAAAGAAAGAGACATTTTTAACCATTGGTAGTTAAAAGTTCCAGCATTTTTTTTAAAGATTTCATTTATTTATTAGAGAGAGAGAGAGAGAAGGAGCAGGGGGATGGGCAAAGTGAGAGGGAGAAGCAGACTCCCCGCAGAGCAGGAGCCATCATGGAGCTGGATCCCGGGACTCCCGAGTTCCGGCATTTTTAGATGGCAATTTGAAACACCAAAATCCAAGTATCTACTAACTTTTTTGAGTCTTTGACCAATAATTCCACTTTGATGTGCCCATCCAATAAAAATATTTTCACATGCATCCAAAGATATAAGAACAAGTATCACTGAAGTATTGTTTATAATGGCAAAAAAGAATGCAAAAATCTAAATGTATATTAATAAGCAAATATTTAATAAATTGTTCTACCCTAAATGTACAACTGTTGAGGTCAAGTAAAGTAAAAATCCTACATAAATAGATTGCTAAGATACAGTATTAAATGAAAAGGCCATTTTATAAAACATGTTTACAAATATTTGTGGAGTATGTGTGCATTTTTATATAAGCTTCTAAAATGCTTAAGGGGGTCTAACAGGATAAATGCCAATTCTTAGTGGTGTTTTGAGAGGGTAGAGCTTTAAGAAAAGATTTAGCTTCTTTAATTCTGTATATTTCTGTTAGCTTAGTTGTCCAGTAAGCATATTTTGCTTTTATGTAATTTTTTTAAAGTTATCCAAAAAGTGCTTGTGATAGATACAGTAAATAAGACAGAAACCAGATCCTTATCTAACTTCTATTCAGTTTTTCTCCTATAGTTTACTGCTTTTCTATGTTAACTTTTTAAAGGTCAGTAATCCTTCATTGTGCATAGCATTTTCTTTCCATTTAGCAACAAATTAGGAATTGTTATTAAAATAAACTCAACGGGGGCACCCTGGGTAGCACAATCGGTTGAGCATCCAACTCTTGGTTTCAGCTCAGGTCATGATCTCCGGGGTCATGGGATCGAGGCCCGTGTATGGCTCCGTGTTCAACGCAGAGTCTACTTAAGACTCTCTCCCCATCTCCTTCTGCCCGCCACCCCCCCACACACACATACATGCACATGCTCGCTCACTCTCAAATAAATAAATAAATCTTTAATAAAATAAAATAAATTCAATATATCCTCTTGTAACTGGGAGGCAACATTTTTAATGACAATTTATGATAATTTAAATGTCTTCAAGTAGGGGCACCTGGGTGGCTCAGTCGTTAAGCGTCTGCCTTCGGCTCAGGTCATGATCCCAGGGTCCTGGGATCGAGCCCCGCATCGGGCTCCCTGCTCAGCCAGGAGCTGCTTCTCCCTCTCCCACTCCCCCTGCTTGTGTTCCCTCTCTAGCTGTCTCTCTCTATGTCAAATAAATAAATAAAATCTTTAAAAAAAAAAATGTCTTCAAGTAGTCTAAAATAGGAAATCTTTTGTCCTGATAGAAACTTACCTAAACACAGTGGCCTAACATAAGGATTTTGCATTTATTGGATTTGTTTTTTAAAATTATGCAGAGCATGCATGCTCAAACCAAGACCTGCCAATATACACGGGCCACCCACTAAGAAGTCCATCCATTGTTCTCATTCTCAGTAACCACTTCTGCCCAAGTGGAAGAAAAGGGGTATTAAGGTAGTCTCACCCCCCCATGTAGCTTTATGCCAAGCAGAGCTTTGGATTTCTACACTTCTTATTATAGCTTTATGCCAAGCAGAGCTTTGGATTTCTACACTTCTTATTATTATTCTTTCATAGTGGCAGTAACTGGACTAGGACCAAATGGTTCCAAGCTGTGACATTTGCAAGGGATCATTGAAAGCTACCACTGAACTGTCCAAACTTTGATAAAAGCGAATGTTCTGGTCTTTTTCTTCCCAGAGTTAGCACTCTAGTTTGGAATGTTGCTTATAAAAGGTTATTATTATTATGTTTTCTTTTGAACTTTTCATAAGAAGCAGCTTAATAGATGGAAGGTTTTATAGTTATTATGGTATTTCATTTGAAAATATTTTTGAAAATGAGACCTTGCAAGGGATATGAATGTTTCTACCTGAACTCATTAAACAATATTTCATGCTGATTTCCTGCTTTCTCTCATTTGAGATAATTTTGCTCTATTTAAGACACTTTTTAGACTGAAACAGATCCTTTATATTTTTTAACCTTTCAAGTATAATTGGCAATCTGCATACCAGAGAAATAATTATGTAGACTCAGGATTTTAGTATTAGGGTTTTAAAACTTCTTCCATAATTCTGTCTTGCTAACTTAAAGTTGATATTCCTTTCTTGTTTCATTTACATATTTTACCTTTGATGTCTCTGTGTAAAAGTGGTGTGAGGAGTCGGTTTGAGGAGAAGAGTAATGCTGCTGTGAGAATATTTTTACTTCTTTTTGGTTAGATTTGCCCCCCTTGTGAGATTATCTGTGTCATTATCTGTGCTCGTATTTAATGTCTTAGAAAGATAATAAGTTGCTGAGTATCTACTCTGCCAAGTGTTGAGTTAAATGCTATACATGAATTGTGCAAGACTGTTGAATCACAGATCTGTACCTCTAAAACAAATAATGCAATATATGTGAAGAAAAAAAAAAGAAGAAGAAAAAGATAGCAGGGGGGGAAATCGGAGGGGGAGATGAACCATGAGAGACTATGGACTCTGAAAAACAAACTGAGGGTTCTAGAGGGGAAAGGTGTTGGGAGGATGGGTTAGTCTGGTGATGGGTATTAAAGAGGGCACGTTCTGCATGGAGCACTGGGTGTTACGCACAATCACGGAACACTGCATCAAAAACTAATGATGTAATATATGGTGATTAACAACAATAAAAAATTTTTTTTAATTCAATAAAATAAAAAAAAATACTATACATGTATTTCTCATTTAACCATCACAGCAATCTTTGGAAATAGAATTATCCTCCCTATTTGGCAGATGAGGCAGCTAAGCCTTGGGAAGGTTAGTTTGCAAAATACAGAACTGGCTGGTCAATTTTGAATTTAGATTTTTCTCAAAATCCCATGCCCTTAATATCTTCATGTCATGCCATCTCCCAGAACATTCCAGGAGGAAAATTTTCAATGAAGGCTACAAAAACATTTGCTCATTTCCTCATTTTGTTATTTCTTCATTTTTTTTTCCTTTTCATACTTTTATGATGGAAATGATTATGGAAAATGCAAAAACCACTCACTGAGTGTTTATCTAGCTTTGTAGAAATCTGTTGCTGTCCAAGTGGATGTCATGTGTACCTCTGTCACTATCCTTTGTAATTCCCTTGCAGGAAAGGATCCTTGCTGGGTTGGATCCTTCATTTTGCTTACATTGGAATTTTGGAATTTTGATTCATTGTATTCTTAACATTTCTAATGCCCTGATATCTGAAGTGAAGAGTGTTTTTAATATAAATTGTGCTTATCTAAAATAACAAAATCTTATAACTACAAATCCTAACCACTTTAACCTAAAAATCTTCTCTTCGGGATCATAGCACTGTATGACTTTCTAATGTGTTTCATATTCAGTTTTCCTGGTGTGTAAGTTCTACAGCTTCTACAGTTTGAGGCTAAAGAAAATTTCCAGCAAATACAAAGTAAAGAGTACACACATACTCACCTGATAGTTTGTTTTGATGCACATGTAGTTTTGGTAATACAAGTGGTTTATATTGGTTTTCCTTTCCACTATAAATTAGATTTTATTTGGTAGTGATGTGTCTTCTTGTTTGTGTTCAAAGGGCAGCCATTCTACAAAAGTGGAAGCTGTGGTCAGAACTCTGATGAGAATCCACCTTAGAGACCCAGGCGCTAAAGCACTCGTCTTCTCAACGGTACAGTCAACGTTTTCATCCTGAGTCTTAGCTCGCACTGGCTTTCTGTCTCTAATCAGTTTATATCTGAGAACTCATGTTTAATGTTCACCCTAATATAGTTGAGATTTAGAATTACTGCTAGATTATCCATGTTCGGGTTTTTTTCGT
The DNA here is from genome assembly GCF_011800145.1 of Mirounga leonina. Lineage (NCBI taxonomy): Eukaryota > Metazoa > Chordata > Mammalia > Carnivora > Phocidae > Mirounga > Mirounga leonina. The sequence goes on along the minus strand of NW_023270807.1, from coordinate 96,488,459 downwards.
CCATAGGATAGAATTATTTTTAGAGAAATTTGGTGGTGTTTTACAAGGCAATTTCTATAGCTACATTTCCTGTTAATATGTTTTATGGGGAATTTCTAATATTAATATGTTAAAAATTAGAATCTATAACCTTGGAAGTCTCATTTCACAAGTGAAATTGGTCATTTGAGAAAAAGAAAGTTAAAGTAACCCACTGAATAAAATACCGAGTAAAAAATTCTAGTTTTTATTTTTAAAAGGTAAGCAACTATATCCATTAAGCACTCCATTATTTATTTTCTATTATTTATGTTTATCTTAATTCAGTTCCCAAAGACACCCATGTCTTTTACCCTGTCTTTAACCAGCATGTGATTTAAAACAAATGGGGGAGGGGGACCACTTCCAATTTGGTAGTATGAAATACTGTTGATGGAACCACATTTGAAGGTTTGTTTTTATATTTTCTAATTCTGAGGTACAAAGTTATTTAGATTTAGTCCCTTTTCAACTCCTTTTTATATGAAAGCTATGTGTAAATATTTGTTTTCTTATTGTTTTATGTGTTCTAGTGGCAAGATGTATTAGATATTATTTCAAAAGCCCTCACTGACAACAACATGGAATTTGCTCAGATCAGCCGTGTTAAGACATTTCAGGTATGTCAAGAAGATTTTTCTTGCTTTGAGGTGGGGGGGGCGGTGGTTGGATTTAGTTGCAAATTGAAACTGCTATTCATAGCTTACTTGCATTTATTGTCTTGTGTAAGGGTTTCAGTTATTGATTCATTATAAAATGAACATCAAAAGCAAAGTAGCGAAACTGTAATTACTTTCTATCCATTTATACCCATAGCAAGATCATTTTTTTTAAAGATCTTGTGACTTGAGGTTGTTTGCTTCTCTAGAGGAAAAGATGGCCTATGATACACCTGTTGAATGGACAGGGCCCTCATGCTGGGATTAGGTCCTCAAGACACTGCCAGGCAAAACTCCATATGGTCAAATTCCTTATGCTACACTGAGCACAACAACAGGCGCAACCCTAAGAGACAAAAACAGAAAGACCAAGTGGAAACGTAGCAGATTCATGTCTCTGATCTCCTCCTCACTCGGACACACTCTTTCTCATTCTCTCTCTTTTTTCCAAGCTCATGTAGTTTAATTTGCATACATCATGCACATGTATCTTGTGCTTCCACTGTATCAGAAAAAAACAAGAGAGTTCATGTGACACTTCTCATGAAGTCAGGCAACAAGTTTGCATTTTCTAAAATTGGTGATTTTACATTTTATTGTCTTAATTGTTACATTTCACAATGACCTGGATGCTATTAGGCTTCTTAATATGAACTACAATATACTGCTCTTATTTTTAAGTGATCCAACTAAAATTTAAATGTGCCTTTCTTTTCTTAGGAGAACCTTTCAGCATTTAAACATGATCCTCAAATCAATATTCTGCTGCTGCCCCTGCACACTGGTTCTAATGGATTAACTATCATTGAAGCAACTCATGTTCTCTTGGTGGAGCCCATATTGAACCCCGCCCATGAGCTTCAGGCCATTGGAAGGGTGCACCGAATTGGACAAACAAAGTAAGGACTAAAATTAGCATCAGTTATATTTGCTTCAAGTTTCTGAGATACAAGTCGGTATTTAAACTCTTCATTTATGTTCATTATAACCTATTCATTTTTAATCACTTATTTATTAAATTTTCAAGTATATGACCAAAAGACATTTTGAGATTTCCAACTCTCCCTCCTCCAAACAGCAAATCCCCGAATTCTCCCAGATTTTTGTCTTCCCTCCTTCAGTCTACCGGATCACTTCACCAAAACAGTTTCTTTTTTTTTTTTTTTTAAAGATTTTATTTATTTATTTGCGAGAGAGAATGAGAGACAGAGAGCACGAGAGGGAGGAGGGTCAGAGGGAGAAGCAGACTCCCCGCTGAGCAGGGAGCCCGATGCGGGACTCGATCTCAGGACTCCAGGATCATGACCTGAGCCGAAGGCAGTCGCTTAACCGACTGAGCCACCCAGGCGCCCACCAAAACAGTTTCTTAAAATATTTAAGATAGCTGCGAGTTGAAGGCATCCATCATGACTTTAAGAAGAATTGATTTTTGATTGTCTAAAGTAGCCTGTATTTAAAAGAAGGCATAACTCATTCATGACTCCTTTTTAAATTCTTCCCCTTAGAAAAAGTCCCGTGGGTCTATTCTAAGAGTTAATTAGATTTAGTTTAGGCCCAGCCTAATACTGGGCCCAAACCTAGTGGTGTATATTGTGTAATATCTACTACTTTTATTCAAATATCAGAATAGACAGTTATCCTTCATAAGACCTCTTAGATGTATTACCTCCTAGATGTTAGCTGCCTTGAATATTTAAAAAAATGCACACTGAGTACTCACTGAATAAATATTGAGTGAACTATTTGTCACTCGTTACACTAGATACTGAAGACTCAAATTGAGTAAGAGATAATCTGCTCCCCCAAGGAGGTCACTGTGTAGTACAAGAAATATTGCAGTAGAGTGTGAAAAAATAGAAGTACTATGGTAATAAAGAAGGGAGTGATTGGTTGTGCCTAGAGAGTCAGGGAAGGCTTCATTAGGTTGAATCTTGAAGGATTAATTATTTCAAAGCTGGGCTGAAAAAGGGTACTCACACAGCCAAAGAGAGTTGCATGTACAGGAACACAAGAGATAAACACCATGATATTTCCAGGGACTAGAAAGAGTTTGGAATTGCTGGGGTATAGAGTATGTGGAGAGGAGTGACAGGAAATGCCATCTTATATGACATACTCAAAAAACTGGGATTGCTCTGTAAGCAATTGCCAAGAGAACAAATGAGGACTTTAATTTTCAGCAGAAAAGAGACATGTTCATCAAACAAACCTGTAGTAAAATATGGCAAAGTAACATAACTGTAATAAACGCACTCTTGTTCTAAGTACTATCAAGTGTCATTTAAAATGCAGCTTTATCTTATTTGGGGTTTTGGGGGTTTTGTTTTGTTTTGTTTTTTCTTATATTTTTAAACATTGCTTTCTGATCAGTGTTTTCCAAAGCATAGACTGGATTCAACTCAGATGTAAGACCACAGTCTAAAAAGGCCATTCAACACTACCTGACCGTCCTACTATGCTTCCCTAGTAGATAGATTCTTCCACTTTCTGAAGAGACTATCTTAAAAGTCTTCTGTAACCACTGCCCCACCAATGACAGTCTTGCCTCATACGTAGAAAACAGATGAAGTCCAATATGAAGCATCTCATCTTTTTATCACCAGCTTGAACAGTCTACCTGCATCAATACCCACATACTTCATGCAGTAAATTTTTATTGAACACCTTCTGAGATGCCCTCATGGAACCTAAATTCTAGTTACGACAGTTGGTAGAGAGACAGATAGGAAACAATAACATAAGTGAAATATATGCTATGTTAGGAGCTGGAAAAGTAGAGCAGGGTAAGGAGGATTAAGAGTGCATTTGGCTAGGGGCCCCTGAGTGGCCCAGTTGGTTAAATGTCTGACTCTTGATCTCAGCTCAGGTCTTGATCTCTCTTTAAAAAAAAAAAAAAAGTACATTTGAGCAGGATAGCATGAAAGATTTTTTTTTTTTTTTTGAGAGGGAGAGAAAGCAGGGTTGGGAGCAGAGGGAGAGGGAGAATCTTCAGCAGGCTCCATGGAGCCCAACGCGGGGCTCTACCATGACCTGAGCCAAAATTAAGAGTCGGAAGCTTAACCCACTGAGCCACCCAGCATGCAAGATTTTTATGGGGAAGTTAACATCTGAACAAAGACTTGAAAGAGATGAGAAAGCCGTGCACATGTCATGGGGAATAATATTCAGGCAGCACACTCAGTGCAAAGACCCTGTCAGGAGTATACCTGGTATGTTTGAGAAATAGCAAGAAGCCAGAGTTGCTGAAGCAGAATAAGCAGAGAAAAGTGGGAGGTGAAGTCAGAGAGCCAGTAGGAGAGGGGATTTTATAGGGCCTAGAAGGTCACCATGAGGACCTTGCTTTCACTGTGTATGAGATAGGGAGCCAACAAAAGGCTTTGAGCGGAGAAGCAACAAGTCCTAACTTAAGTTTTGAGAGACTCATTCTGAGTGCTCTGTTCAAGACCAGGGGAGTAGAAGCAGGGAGAACAGTTAGGAGGCTGTTGTGTAGTCCTGGTAAGAGTTAAAGGTGACTTGGACCATGGTAGCAGCAGTGGAACTGGTGAGAAGTGGTCAGCATATTTTAAGGGTAGAACCAGTAGTTATTGTGGACAGACCGGACATGGGATGTGAGCAAGTCAAGGTCAATGCCGTGGTTTTTTGACCTAGACAACTGAAAGGATGAAGTAGCCTTCAGCTGAGCTGGGGAAGACTACAGGGTAGAGCAGGTTTGGTGAGGGGAAAACAGAAACTTATTTTAAATAGAAATTTGAGATGTTTATCTGATATTTATTAGACAAATGGAGATAGATATTCTGTAATTGGATATATAAGTCTCAAGTTCAGGAGAAGTCTGTGCTAGAGATACATTTGAAAATCAACAGCATGAAAATGGTATTTTTAAGTCACAGGACTGAGTGAGATGACCTAGGGAATAGGTGTGGGTAGAGAAGAGGACCAAAGACTGGACTCCAGAGCACACCAAAGTTAAGGACTGTGGGAGAGGAGAAGGAACCAGCCAAGGTAACAGATAAAGATCAAACAATGAGTTGGGAAGAAAACCAGAAGAAAGAGGTTCCTGGGAGTCAAGTAAAGAAATGTAATTCAAGAAGGATATGCCCGACTATATTTCATGTACTGTTAAAATGTCAAGTAAGATAAAGATTGAGAATTAACCCTTAGATTTAGCAGCATGGAAATCGAAACCAGTTTTGGTAGTGATCTGACTATAAGAGAGAATAGGCTTTTATTTATTTATTAATAAACACTTACCTAACAGAGAGGGGTTAAGTAACTTGTCCAGGGTCACATAGCTAGCAGAAGTGGTGGCGGGTTTCAAACACAGCTGCTCTGCCTCCCCCAGCCTCTCCTTTTAAGCACAGTGCTCTGCTGCCTCTGCATCGCTGGTAGGACTCGGATTTTGAGCATTTTTGCTGCAAAGAGCAGAGAAAAGGAAGAGCATGAGATCAAGAGATTTTGTTATTGTTGTTTCCTTTCATGTGGGAGAAATAATGGAGTGATTCATTAGAAACGGAGGACTAGTGAAGCAAGAGAGAGGAGAGAGTGCCAGAATAATGCTCGAGTGCAAGCCTTGCTTGTAGGAAGGGGTACGGATATTTCCTCTGTAGCAATAAGCAGGAAGGCACAGTATGTTCCTTCCCTTTTATTACAGTGGGAGAAGTGTCCCTTTTCTTTCAAAAGCCAGCCATTCCACTTGTCATGGGTCCCCTCCCTTCTCAAGGACATTGCTCTTGTAAGACATGACCACATAAGTATGGCTTCATATCATCTGTCTTTAGAAACCCCCCTCCATTCCACCTCCACCCCCACGTTCTTCCCCCTCCCCCTCAGCCTTCCTGGTTGGGTTTTTGTCCTCACTGTGCCACTGAAATGAGCTTCATAATGTTATTGACCGACTTCTTGCCAGTGGTCCCTGAGGGTTTTGTACTCACCTACACTTCCTAGATGAGCTTATCCAGTCCTAGAGCTTTAAGTAGCATTTATATGTGGATGACTCTCAGACATACGTCCCCAGTCCAGACATGCCCCTTCAGCTCCTGTCTCAGACTCACATACCCATTTCTGTTGTTTCACACATATCTGGATTCCACCTCCCCTTGGATACCTAGATAATGGAAAACTCAGGTTTAACATGGTAAAAGAAAGTGTATTCCTACTGCACTCCCACCCACCCCCACCCTCCCCATCTTATAATCTGACTCTCTCATCTGTAGTTTCTCAGACCATAAATCCAGAACTTTTCGCTACTTCCTCTCTTCGTGCCACACATCCAAACCATCACTGAAGTCTTGCCAACTCTACCTGCCAAAGATATTCCAGACCGTCTGCTACTTACTGTTTCCACTGATAAAACCAGAGCACAGCCCACCCTCTTAGCTGGACTCCTACAGAACTCCTTAACTGGCTTCTTGGCCTTCACTTTTGCTACCTAACAGTCCATCCCCCAAGCAGCAGCCAAAGGGATGTCTAAAGTATAATCCAGTATTAAGTCAAATCACACATAAAACCCACAGATGGCTTCCCCTTAGTACCACGATAAAATCCAGATTCCTGCCATATCCCTCCAGACCCTACGTGATCTGCTCCCTGCCCACTCTCCAGTCTCACTTCTACTCTCTACCCCTCCATTACAACACACTTCTGCCATGCGAGGCTTCTTTCTGCCCTTCGAACATTTTAAGCTTGTTCCAAGCATGTTCTCTTCCCAAGAGCTTGCATTTATTTATTGTTGCTTCTGTTTGGATGCTCTTTCTGCTTCTTGGCTTATTAGCAGCCTCATTCCATCAGTCATGTTTCAACTCAGATGTTAGCTTCCTTGTGGCGTTATCTGTGCCATCCAGTTTATGTGTTTATTGTGTCTCCCCTCATTAGAATGTTAGTTCATTAAAACTAGTTTGTTTTATTCACTGCTGACCGCCCCCTTCCCAGCTCCTTGATTAGTATCGGCCACAGTGGGTGCCACATGACTGATGAATATAGCGTATAATATGTGAAGTCTTATTTGTTCTAAATGGTTTTAGAGGTTTTAAACTTATCATTATTTTGTACCTTCTAGACCTACTATTGTACACAGATTCTTAATTAAGGCAACAATAGAAGAAAGAATGCAAGCAATGCTGAAAACTGCTGAGAAGAGGTAGGTAACAATCTCCTACAAGCCGATGGGTGTTTCCTGTTTATATAAGGTTATGTACGTGTTTGGGACTTCTTCACTTAGATGACCAGATAACTTTTTAAAAGCAAGATAGGACATTTTACCTATCTAAAATTTCCCAGTTAATGCTCTAGACATCCTATATTTGATTTCATTTATTAATAGGGATTGTAAAGTTTAAAAATATTTAAACTGCCCTACATTTCTTTGCCATCTTGGATTACTTTTTAAAGAAATCTATCTTTATGCCCATCCTAAAAGCCTTAGTCTGATATCTGTAAAAGGAAACTTACAGTGTTGCTTTATACATCACACATGTTAGTCACATGCACATAGGAAGATCTGGACTTAAAACTCAGCTGGTGATTTTAATATTTGTTCCAAAGGCAGAACAGAAGCAGAGAGACCAGAGTAGCCTTAATTTTAAAAACTTAGAATTATAAAACTTTAGAATTATAAAACTTTCTAATATTTATTCCGTAATTTTCTTCCAAGTCATTTTGAAAACATAAACCAATGCTTTACTACATCCTTACGAGATAGGTATGGTTGGCAGATATGGAGGAATGATTGATTGCCTTGGGGGGATGTCTCTACAGAGGCACTGTGCATAGCAAAGACGCAGTTTGAAACCAGAAATCTCCTTCCATTGGTGGTTTATGGGAAGGAAAGAGTCTACCATGAAAGCCGTTTTCATCAGACATCAAGGTTTCTTATTGTTGATGTTTCCATGTGTAACAGGATTCAGCGATTATAGTTAAGCTGCTTAAATAAAATAGCATTTAGAAGAGCTATCGAAATTCTCTTGAAATACACTAACTTTGGGAAGTAAGAAATTCTAAGGTGAGAGCCTTAGCAGTAGTTGGCATGGGTTTTGTTTCTTTGTTTTAGGAATTGTGGAGAGAAAAGACATTTTATAACAAAGCCTAAAAGTGCTATACAGAAGTCTTCACTAATTTTGACGAGATCTAACAATGATCCTATCACTGACTTTGTTCTTGGAGGTTCTTGTGGCTCACTTACAAACACTGATGAGGAAATATGTTTTTATAAGAATATTCTTATATCATTATGTCTTAATATTATTATAGGACAAGAGCAAAATATAACACAAATGTAATCATTTATTATTTCTGACTCTACTCACTTGGAAAATCCTACAGTCACACGAACTCATCGGTGAAGCATCCAGAGGCCTCCGTCTTAACCTTGGCTGATCTGGCAGACCTGTTTACCAAAGAAACTGAAGAACTTGAATGAAGTACACTTGGTTCAATCCAGACTTTAATGTATTTAAATTTTTCATAGCTTATAGAGTAAAGTTATAAGTAAAAAATCCAGTAGATGTCAGTAAATACTGTTCTTCATTGAATGAATTTCTTTTTTTAAGTTGTATGGCGTCCTAGTAGTTACTGAGTTCTTTCCAATTCTCTTGTTTCCAAAAGATCTATAAAGATTTTTAATTTTACACTCCTAATAGAACATTTATTTTTGTCCCAAAGAATATCTATATCTGATGAGGCAAGGGAATTAAGAGAGGTAATGTGTACTTCTCTTTTGATAAGATCAGTCTTAAAAAGAGTTGAAGTAAGGGAGAGAGTAAACTGGTCTAGTTTCATACCACCTAGTATATTTGACCCACTTAAACTCAGTTTGGGAAGGGCCTTCAGTACCTTTAGCACATGATTCACCAATATCTTGGTAGTAATATTTTAAGTAGTTGGTGAATTATATTAACTCCTAGTTATTTGAGTAGCTTTAGACTATAACTCCATGCATACTAACTTTACAGTAATACAATTCCTAATAATAAGTTAATATTAGACAAGTATTTATTTTCTCTGTATGTTGGTACTAAAAATTGAAACATTGAACACTTTTCTTATTTCTATGATGTGTTTAAGTAATGTCAGTGTAAGCAGTGAACTTTAAATAGCATTTTAAGTGTATCCATGTTTATCATAAAATTATCTAAACTGCTTTCTCTACTTTTAATTCTCCTTATCGTTTTTACATATTTTAAGATTGATGTATCTGTAAATGTTGCAATTTTTATAATTTTAGTTCTTAATCATTATAACACACAGGTATGACAGGGTTTTGCTTTTTTTTTTTTTTTCTTTTAATCATTATTATACTGATGTCTTGGATTCTTTTCCTTTCCCGTGTTCTTTGGAAACTAGACTTTTAACCACTAGTATCTAAATTTGTGATAATTTGTTATTTTATTTCACTAGGACTTCTCTCAAGGACTAGTATTTGATCTTTGGAACAAGAGAATGTCGTATTTACATAAGCAAATAATCGCAACCGGTAACAACTGAGTGTTTCTTCTTCTGTGAAGAATCAATGGACTTTGAAATCACTAAATAAGGAGTAGCTTGTTTTATCCTAGCCATTTGATGTAATACAAATGTTCTTGTTTTGTTTTCTTTGAGCCTTCAGAGTTTTAAAATGACCCTCAGGACTCATTAGCTCCTACTTAGCTGCCCAGAAAACTGTAATAGAAATATCCCTTCTATCACATTTGTCCAAGAAGCTTTGGTGCTTAGTTAAGGTGCATTTTCTTATTCTAGGCCTATAGGGTGACATAATTCAACTGAAGAAAACACACACACATTTTTGGTGCTTATTCTTCAGTTGGAGGAAGATATGCATTGATTCTTTTATATGAAATTAAACAAAACTATTATTTTTGTAGCTCTTTACATATTATAAAGAGCTTTCCTGTACATTCACATTTAGCTTTAATTTGCCCAACAGTCCTATGAAGTTGATATAACTAATATCATACCTGTTCTGAAGTTAGAGAACCAAGGTTCAGAAATACAGAGAACTGTGTTTGTGACACGTAGCAAGGAAACAATGGAGCCCAGGTCCCGTGACTCCCAATCTCATGGTCTTTCTCTAAATCTTATGTCATGCTGATGAGATTCAGAAGGCCCGTGGTTATAATTTAATGATGAGCATATTTCAGTATTTTTGTTTGTTTCCTAGTATTCCTTTTTGAGCTAAAGTTTTAGGGAATACAATTTGATATGCTTCGATTTTGTAAAAAAGGAAAAACTATATATATATATATATACACACACATATATATATATATATGTATGTATACCTATCTGTATTAGAGAAAAACTGTTCTTATTTATTTCTGTAAGATATCATTAATTAAATAAATATTTTAGTGGAAATTGAAATTTGGGGATTTACTAATTTCTGAGCCATACGACATACAGTATATTTTCTTGTTTTTTGTTTTGGTCTCTCAACAAAAGGTGTCAAAATTGTTTATACTATAGAATTCTGTATTTTATAGACATTTATTATTTCTTCAAAACAGTTGTAGCAGTTCTTCCAGACAGTTGTTCAAAGCAAATACAGGTCTAATCCCCACATCTTCTTGGCTGCAAACAAAGGACTTTCTTGTTTCCTTCTTCCATCATTTTATATTTTCTGAACTATCATTGTGCTCACAAATAGTTGTTCCGAAGTAGGTGCTGTACTAAGGGACCTGTGAGAAAAAACGAGATCGTGCCAATCCTTAAAGAGCTTAAATGTGTTTGGCTCTGGGGAAGCATTCTCTGTTAAGTGAATCTAAGTGAGCTTATTAGGACTGAAAAGATGGGGTATATACAATGTAAAACACATGTGCCGAATTCCATAATCCTTTGCCTCAAACCCAGATAGCTTCCCTGTTTATTGCAGCTTCAACTTTTCTCTTGGTATGTGATTGCTGCAGAATGATCCATGTGTTTGGTTTTTTAAGAATTCCTTCTTTTCAAGTCAATAACAATAAACTAAAAACGATCGACATTTGATAATTGAACATGTAACCACAAATGCTTTACGAATAATTATCAAACTCACAGTACTCATCAAAATATTTAGGAATGGAATTGAGCGATGCATGATTAATTAGTCCTCAACTTAAGCTGCCCTTTCAAGTGGACAAAGGAACAAATAAATCTTTTGAATATTCTGCTCTCATTTACTAGATATAGTACATTAAAGATTTAGTGTAGGGGCGCCTGGGTGGCTCAGTCATTAAGCGTCTGCCTTCGGCTCAGGTCATGATGCCAGGGTCCTGGGATCGGGTCCCACATCGGGCTCCCTGCTCGGCAGGAAGCCTGCTTCTCCCTCTCCCACTCCCCCTGCTTGTGTTCCCTCTCTCGTTGTCTCTCTCTGTCAAATACATAAAGTCTTTAAAAATAAAAAATAAAGATTTAATGTGCTTGAATTCTTTGTTCATTAAGCTACAGAATAGACTTTTTGAAATGCAAAAATCACCTATGCTAATGACCGCAGGCTCAGTGGGTAGAGCATGTGAGTCCTAATCTTAGGGTCATGAGTTTGAGCCCCATGTTGTGCATGGAGCCTACTTTAAAAAGTATCTTTCGGGGCGCGTGGGTGGCTCAGTTGGTTAAGCGACTGCCTTTGGCTCAGGTCATGATCCTGGAGTCCCAGGATCGAGTCCCGCATCAGGCTCCCTGCTCGGCAGGGGGTCTGCTTCGCCCTCTGACCCTCCCCCCTCTCATGTGCTCTCTTTCTCATTCTCTCTCTCTCTCAAATAAATAAAATCTTACAAAAAAAAAGTATCTTTCAGTTTTTCTAGAATTTAAATAAAATACCCCCAATAACATGTCATTTCATAATTTTTAACTGGCATGCCAATATAAAAATGAAATGCCATTAAAACAGTACAGTATAAGCAATGTACTTTGAGCCTGTCTACTCTGGTAAAGGAAATGTAATCTTTAATAATATTTCTTCAAAGTGGAACCAATTAACTATATTTTATAAAATTTATGAGGATCTGGGGAATGTAGCTCTGTTACATTGTGAAGCCCACAAGAATGTTACCACATTAAGGGCTGAATATGAACCACTTGAAAGCCTTCCTTTAGAGGAGGAGTTTGCAGGTAACTGATAATCCAAGGAGAATTCCTAGTCTTGTGATAGGTATGCAGTGTTGCATCTGAATTCTAGAACATACCGTATCACATACAGAAAATAACATAACTTAAGTCTTCCCTTGCCTTCAGCCAGCCTTTCAGGGACACGTGTATCATGTCTTTGAAGGTCCCACACCATCCCTTGGATCCTATTCATTATTTAGGATCAGTGACTTAAGACTGTTTTGTTTGCTGAAACTGACCTTTGTTATATTGAAACAATCCTTTGTACTGCAGCTTATATTTGCAACTACTTTTTCTTGCAAACTAGAAATGAAATTTAGCCTCCTTTATCTGTATGATCCTTTGTATTGGTGTCTATTGTTATTAAATTGTTCAGTAACTTTTCTTTCTTCCTATCAAATAACCCATCCCTTTAGTCTTTTCTTAAGGGTCTTCCTCCAAAGCCCTTTGGTATCTTTGTCTCCTGGAAACCTGTTCTTATTTATGCTCCACGCCCCTGATACCAAGGACCAATTTTGTATGTGTGAGATCTTTTCAGATCTGTGATTTGTATCCCAGCACCGTTCTGATTATTGACCCCTCCAGTGCCTTATAGAGCAAGTATCTGTGCCCAAATTTCCCTAGAAATCTAGTTTCTCCTCACTTTATTAATAATTTATTTAGAGTATGTCTGTGGAGATTACCTGTGTTTAGTTTCTTTGAAGACCATTGAGTTTAAATTTACCACATCCCTAATTCTGTACTCAGAACTACAAAGGCACGTTATGCCCCTTCTGTTTCCCAGCTTCCTATCATCAAATGAGTGCTACATCCAGTTATTTTTTCAGACTCTTCATAAAAACTTCCATTGACTAAGATGAGAGCATTATTGCCTGTTGATTGTGTTGAAAATATTTTCCTTTGGCTGTCACGAAAAGATGTCTTTGGTAAATGCAAACCTGTGTTTAAGAAGAGAATGTATTTTAGTGCCTGATCTGGCTTTGTTGTATCAGAATGTTTGTCAGTGATTAGTTATTAAACTATTAAGCATCATTGTGGAATGTTGTATTTATTTAAAACTTCCTCAGTGCTTCTCACTTTTTTTTTTTAAGTCTCTAATTGATAATCAGGTTACTGCTTTTATTCTGCAGGTGACCATTCTACCCTGCTTCCCACATCACATGATGGCTTACCAGCATGATATGGTACAAATAAATACATAGCACTTCTATCTTCCTATTAAGTTGCTGAGGACGACTCAGATAAGCAGACATCTAATTTATGCAGTAAGTTCTTTTAAAGGGATGATTATTTGTACTCATAATCTTTCTCTATGCATATGGCAAAAGATTAGCAAGTTTCATTCTTAAATGGTTTTGGTCTTTCAAGCATTAAGATAAAGATCTTTACTAAATAAACCACTTTTTAATTCTCTTCTTTCTTCCTTTCTTCCACTGTTCCTTCCTTTCTTCCTATCTGTTCTGTTCTTCCTCAGTTTTGAGACTGTATGTCTCTGTATCAGAAAAGTAGTTTATACCTAAAAAGGGTACTTATCAGACCCCTACCTAAACACTCCTAACCTGGAGTCAGTGGGCTCCTGGGGGGTGGGGGTTGGGGAAGAGGCTCCTCGGATGAGATTTAGAGGGCAACCGCCCCCCCCCACCCCCAGCCACCACCCCCAAATTGTATACGGTCTGCAGCTCCCTGGAGAGAGTACACCGCACCTATAGCAGCCCAAACTAATGACATGACCCATATAAACAAAAGCCCTAAGGCCCTCAGTAATTTTGATACATATGCAGGTCCTGAGACCAAAAAGTTTGAGAACAACTACAATAGCCTATTTTTGAAGTATCTTCAGTTAGGTACTTACTTGTTCATTAAGATCAAGGGAGAGAATGGCAAAATTTTTCTAGCCTTGCCTGTGAGTTTGCTCTATGTACTTTGCTATATGCTGTATGTATTTTTGCTGATCACAGTCAAAAGCTTATGGTAAAAAACCTACCCACACAGCAGCAGCAGTATATGCAAGTTTGGTGGACTTGAATATAACAAGGAGTTCCATTTAATTTTGCATCATGCACCGTTGAAAAGAAATGGTTGAGTTGCATATAGCAGCTGACGTTTTAAACCAAAAGCTCTCTCCATATGAATGTAAAATGAAACAGTGATATGCCTTCTGTGACTACAGATAATTCTCACCTGTGATGGTGAGTTGTATGAGTCACCTCTGCTAGGCCACGGTCTCAGTCATTCAATCAAATATTAACCTGTGTGTTGCTGTGAAAGTGTTTTGTGGGTATGACTGAAGTCCATAATCAGCCAACTTAAAAGAGATTATTCTAGATGACCTTAATCGGCTTGATTCAATCAGCAAAAGGGCATTAGGAGGAGAAGGGAGACTTCCCAGAAGAAATTCCTCCTGTGGACAGCGGCTTCCACTCATGCCTGAGAGTTCCTGCCTGCCCTACAGACTTTGGACTTGCCCAAACTGACCTCCACGATCACAAGCCACTGCCCTGCGATAAATCCTTTAATATATCTCTCCTGCTGCTTTTGTGTCTCTGATCGAACCCTGACACGTACACCACCCTTGGGTGCCACTTTTAAATAGCATTGTAATAGTTCTTAGAAAATATACCCGAAAACTTTCAGACACATCCTAACCACTTATATACATGTATATACAATGAAAGTTGCGGGGGGGGGGGGGTGGGGGGAAAGGTTTTTTTTTTTTTTTAAAGATTTTATTTATTTATTTGACAGGGACACAGCGAGAGAGGGAACACAAGCAGGGGGAGTGGGAGAGGGAGAAGCAGGCTTCCCGCAGATCAGGGAGCCCGATGTGGGGCTTGATCCCAGGACCCTGGGACCATTACCTGAGCCGAAGGCAGACGCTCAACGACTGAGCCACCCAGGCACCCCAAAAAAGGAAAGCTTTTAAAAAGAGTATCACTGGCGTCCATGATGCCCCCCAGTGTGACACAGACACATTCCAGGAACAGGCAAGGAGATCCATTAAGGTGTGGAAAGAAAATATTTGAACTTACATTTAGTGGGAGGATTATTTATAAAAAGAGAAATTAAACTTCCTTTTCTCTAATATGCAGATCGACAGGGACCCCCTTCTTCCCATCCACATATATGGCAGTCACATGTCACCTATGTAAGTGCAGATGGGCACTCTCGTACATCAGGCAAGGAAGGGTGAAGAGTTTCATTTTTGGGTCAAGATGTCGGTGGGGAGAAGCTAGGTCACCTTTGCTACTAAATGCAGAGGAGGGATGTATAACATCCAATATGATTTTGATTATCCGCAAGAAAGAACGTTTAGAAGGTAAAATAGGTACTCGAAGGAGATAGTGAAATCGTTTCTGGAAGATTTTAAGAAAAGGCTAGGGGCGCCTGGGTGGCTCAGTTGGTTAAGCGACTGCCTTCGGCTCAGGTCATGATCCTGGAGTCCCTGGATCGAGTCCCGCATCGGGCTCCCTGCTCAGTGAGGAGCCTGCTTCTCCCTCTAACCCTCCCCACCTCATGTACTCTCTCTCTCTCTCATTCTCCCTCTCTCAAATAAATAAATCTTTAAAAAAAAAAAAAAGAAAAAGAAAAGGCTAGGATTTTTATCTAACTGCAAGTGAACTCTAAGGTTCTTTTAAGTCCCTTAGTTAAATATGTATTTCCCATTTGAGGTTTTTGTTTTCTTTCTCCGAAAATGCATGGTGTTAAGTTCCAGACTCTCTTTACCTCAGTGAATAATAAATACCAAAAAAGGTGCACTGCTATTTCCTTTTCTAAAAATTAGTAAACAGAAAATGTAACTATTTTTTAAAATTTTATCAAGAATTCAATGATTTCAGTAGAAAAAGCATCACCTCCCATTGGGTGTGCAGTAAATGGGAGGGGTTGTTTAATTATAATTCATTGGAATAACTGATAAGCATGATTCACATCAGAGCAGAGTTGTGAGGGCTACTGAGACATTTGCAAAAATCCTGCCCACTAAAGAGACCTGGCTAATAAACACTGAGAAATCATTTCACATTTCTCCTAACTGTACTATTCCTGTGTGTTCCATATTTGATAGTAAGTGCTGTTTGATTCTTATTCTTTGATTTTGATATCAGTAACTGTTACACAAGCTAACTTTTATCTCTAAGATTTATTTAATGTTGTGTTGAGCTGTTTGGGTACTTGATTTGGTGCAAAATGGTGGTTTATTGAAGCACGTAAACAGGACCTATGGGCAGAAAGAGCAGCTACATGGGAGTCTTGAGGAGTGGTGATTATATACTGGGAGTTGGGGGAAGTAGGAAAAGGGAGGTTTCGAAAGAACTTTCCTATGCTAAAGAGAACCAACCTACAAGATACCAGAGGTCTTTTCATCATCAAGGTTGTTTTCCCCTCTAGCAAGGTATTGAAATTAAGATAGTTGGGAGATTCCTGGAAGAGTCCCACCCAGGAGTGGGTTGCGGGGGCAGGTTGCAGGGTGTCAGCATGTGCCTTGTCTTCAGCTAGCCTTCTGTTCGCTCATCATAAAGGATTACTGAGTTTCTCTCACGCTAGTGTCAGGAAGCAAAAATTTCCAGTTCCCTTCAAAGTCTTTCTAGGTGGACTAAGAAATTGACATGAGACAACAGGAGAAAGTCAAATTTATTTATTTTTTTAAGATTTTACTTATTTGAGAGAAAGAGAGTGCACATGCATGCATTCGAGTGGGCAGGGGTAGCAGAAGGAGAAGCAGATTCCCCACTGAGCAGGGAGCCCGAAGCAGGACTCGATCTCAAGACCCTAAGACTATGGGGCGCCTGGGTGGCTCAGTCGGTTGAGGGTCTGCCTTCGGCTCGGGTCATGATCCCAGGGTCCTGGGATCGAGCCCCACATCAGGCTCCTGGCTCAGCGGGGAGCCTGCTTCTCCCTCTCCCTCTGCCTCTCTCCCTGCTCATACTCTCTCTGTCTCTGTATCTCTATGTCTCAAATGAATAAATAAAATCTTTAAAAAAAAAAAAAAAAAGACCCTGAGATTATGACCTGAGCCGAAGACAGACGCTTAACCTGTTGAGCCACCCAGGTGCCCCAAGAATGTAAAATTTAATCTCGAATGTATGGGGAATCCACACAGACATGGAAATTCCAAGACAGGCAAAATGAGGTATATATGTCATTCTGAACTAAGGAGAAGGGGGTCGGGGTCCAGACATCAGAGGGATGGAATGCAATCCATAGGAAGATGAAAAAGAGTGAATGTTTGCTGGGCCACTGAGAAACTATGGGACACAGAGGACTTGGACCAAACCAGCCTCACCCAGTTCATAGGATAATGTAGTTAGCTATGGTGATAACTCTCTTCCTGGAGCAGGTCCTCTATCTAAATTCTTTCAGACAGTAGTGAGGGGGGAGGTAAAGAGCTTTTCCAGAATCTGCTGGGTTTTGATTGCTTTTTAACTCAATAATCTTCATGCCAAAATGGCCCATCTAGGGGGTATAGCTCAGTGGTAGAGCATTTGTCTGCAAAATGGCCCATCTTGGGGCAGCCTGCCCTTGGCCCTTACACTAGACAAAATCATGGGTTGTTTTCCTCTCCAGTTGGAAGCAAATTCAACCTTAAAAAGCACTGATACTCAACAATAAAAAGACAACCCAATTTAAAAGTGGGCAAAGGATTTGTGTTTTTTTGATAAACATATTTTTATTTCAAAATGAAGACAGTGAAAGCATAAGAAATCTAAAAGTTCTATAAAATTACTTCAAAAATATCTTGTGTATTTTGTATTGACACGATATAGCGACACTAAATGTCTGGCCTCAAAAATGATTTATCAAGTAGTCAACAAATAGTAGCATTTTAACTTTGCAGGGTTTTCCCCCAACTTTAGCAAGAGGAATAACTGACAAATACAATCGTGTATCTACTGAAAGTGTACAATTTGATAAACATACACACTATAAAATGATTACCAAGATAATTAACACCCCATCACCTCACATACTTAATCATCTTTTTGAGAGTGTGCTAAGAAAGCTTAAGATCAAGTCACAAGTATACAATACTGTATTGTTAACTACAGTCATCATGCTGTACTTTAGAGTCTCAGAACTTACCTTATAACTGAAACTTTGTACCTATTATCTCCCTTCCCTGCAAACAAAGGCATATAAGTGGCCAATAAGCACATGAAAAGACAGGTCATGATCCCAGGGTCCTGGGACTGAGTCCCACATCAGACTCCTTGCTCAGCGGGGGAGCCTGCTTCTCCCTGCTGCCTGCTCTGCCTGCCACTCCCCCTGCTTGTGCTCTCTCTCTGACAAGTAAATAAATCCAAAGGAAGGAAGGAAGGGAGGGAGGGAAGGAGGGAGGGAGGGAGGGAGGAGGGTGAAAGGAGGAAGAAAAAAAGAAGAAAGAAAGAAAAAGAAGAAAAAACAAGGAAGGAAGGAAGGAAGGAGAAAAAGAAAAGAAAGAAAAAAAAGAGAAAGAAAGGAAGGAAGAAAAAAAAGGAAGAAGGAAGGAAGGAAGAAAAAGGAAGAAAGGAAAGAAAGAAAGAAAGAAAAGATGATTAACAGTATTAGGGAAAAGGCATATCAAATGCAAATCAAAACCACAATGAGGGGTTGCAGGAGGGGAAGAGAGGGATGAATAAGCAGGGCACAGAGGATTCTTAGGGCAGTGAAACTCTTCTGTATGATACTACAATGGAGGCTATGTTCCTATACATATGTATACCCACAGAGTGCATCACACCAAGAGTGAACCCTAAGTAAAATAAATCAGACTGAGAAAGACAAATATATTGAAGCAGGGGAACTGAAGGGACCCCATGAAAAACTGCTTTATTCGCTCCTTCTCCTGCTTCCATTCTCCCTAGGACCTACACTGTCGCCTTACACACGCCTTATAGAACAGATAGAGTATGTCTTCCTCATAAAGGTCAAGGATGTACTGATTTCTTTGGAGTCTTTCAGCACAATAGATAACATCTGTGGCATGACCAGGCAGGGTCGTCATGAAGGTTTTCCAAGACCACTGACTCACCAAGACCCCTGGCTCCAGAGCCTTCCTCTATTGCTGGTGGGAATGAAAACCTGTACAGCCATTTTGGAAAATAGTTGGTTCATTTCTTTAAAAAATTAAACATCCACTTACAGCTATGCCATTCCTATACATTAAAAAGAAAAGAAAATATATATCCATACAGGGACTCGCATTTGAATAGTCTGGAGGTTCTGCAAATTGTTAAACACGGGGTTCCCATATGACCCAGCAGTTCTGCTCCCAGGCATATACCTGTGGTCGATTGCTACAGCTGCCATAAAAAAACACAAGAGAAATGTATTTCTCACAGCTCTAGAGGCTGGAATTGGAAAAATCAAGGTGTTCGTAGGTCTGGTTTCTTCTGAGGCTTCCCGTTGGCTTGCAGGCAGATGCTTCTCCCCGTGCCCCTCACATGCTGTCTCTTCTGAGTGCCCGCACCCTGATGTCTCACTTCTTCTCAGGACAACAGTCATATTGGATTCCAGCCCCATCCTGTAACTTGTTACCGGCATTACTCACAGTAGGCAAAAGTGGAAAAAATCCAAATGTCCATCAAATGACAAATGGATAGACAAAATGTATATATATCCTTACAATGGAATATTATTTGGACATAAAAAGAAATGAAGTACAGATACATGCTACAAAAGAATGAATCTTGAAAACATGTGAATATACTAAAGAAACACCAAATTATATACTTTAAATGGCTGGATTTTGTGGTATGTGAATTATATCTCAATAAAAATATTTTAAAACATTTTTTAACATAGCACAAAGCTTTTTTTTTTAAGTCATTTGGCATGCAAAAGTTTGGCAGAGCCTATTCTAGATTAAAATAAGACAGACGTTCTTCAAAATATCATGCACACATTATAAAGAATATTGTGCCTGTGAATCTCCTTGATACCTGGAAGCTACAATTTAAAATGCTGTGGCATCTAGAATTACTGGCTGTAATTGACATTCATCTGAATAAATAGCCATGGAAATGAAATGACTAAACAAGAATAGATAGATCAAGTTCTTAGAAATAAAACAAAGGTGGCTATTATCATTTAAAAATTCACTAACCTTGATGGTACTCTCGTGAAAAGCCTTAATCTGGCACACTTGCCAGTTTCTAATAAAGAATCCTATGGTCTTTATTTTATTTTATTATTTTATTTTATTTTATTTGACAGAGACACAGCGAGAGAGGGAACACAAGCAGGGGGAGTGGGAGAGGGAGAAACAGGCTTCCTGCTGAGCAGGAAGCCCGATGCGGGGCTCTATTCCAGGACCCTGAAATCATGACCTGAGTCGAAGGCAGACACTTAACAACCACCCAGGCGCCCCTTGGTCTTTCAACTCAAGTAATGACGAACCAATAATCATGTAACCCCAAAGTGATGTGTTTGTCCCATCCTAGATATACATCATAGTGCCAATCTACCTTTTGCACTCAAATATTGACCTGAACAGTTGAACTATGAGGCTCAGTTAAAGGAATGAAATTGTGATATGAGCTATAGAATATGCCATGGCATATTCAGGGATTCTTAACCTCAGCACTCCTGACATCTTGGGCCAGATCACTCTTGCAGGGGCTGTCCTGTGCATTAAGAAGATCTTTAACAGTATCCCTCGCCTCTTGCCCCCTAGCTGCCATAGCACAGCCTAACCTCCAAGTTGTGACAACCAAAAATGTTTCCAGACATTATCACATATTTCCTAGGGGGCAAAATTGAGAACCACTGCCATAAGTCAAGGAAGACTTTGTGAGTTTTCATGGTACTAACACAGCCTGTGTACCAAAAGAAAAAATTCACGTTTGATTTCTACTTCACTTGTATAAGCTCTGTTGATTTGAAATGTCCAGAATATTGTATAAAAAGCAGTTCCGTTGATCTTACTAAATTTAGGTGGCCATTTTCTTTGCCAATTTTATTTGGAAGATTATCGTATTTTGATCTAAAATTTGAATCCGACGCTGAAATGCCAGCTTGGAACCACGGAAGGAATGAATGTTTGTATTACAGGAAAAGACTGCCCTTGGACACTCACAAATGGAAATATTTTTAAAAAACAGGAATGTAATTTAATTATGAGATTTGCCGCATAGTAAAAGATGTGCCATTGACAGTTTGAAAATACACTCTATGTCTTTATCATTAAGGGCACCGACTCAGCATGGTAGAACTCACTTTCATTGTCCTTCTAGCCTACCAATGAAATCACCTAAGAATGAAGGACATTGTCGTTTAAGTTTTGATACATTGTCATTTAAGTTTTGATACACTGTACTTCAAAGGTTTTAAATGAACTTACTGCATTCTGGAACTATGGTGTGGATGGCATCTGCCCGCACATTTTGATATGTCATAACATTAATATAATACCATTTTGTGACATTAATTTTCTCACTGAAAAGTCTTCACCTGCTACAAGGGGACCATAAATAGACTGGATGGTCCTTTAAAAGATGGGATAAAGGGGCGCCTGGGTGGCTCAGTTGTTAAGCGTCTGCCTTCAGCTCAGGTCATGATCCCGTGGCCCTGGGATGGAGTCTGGCATCAGCTCCCTGCTCATCAGAGAGTGTGCTTCTCCCTCTCCCTCTGTCCCTCCCTCTGCCTGCTTGGGCTAGCTCTCTCGCTCTCACTCTCTCACTCTCCCTCTCAAATAAATAAATAAAATCTTTAAAAAAAAGAAAAGAAAAAAAAACAAGCTGCATTTGTCTGCCATCCACTTAAAAGGAACAATGCATTGCTCTTTCATCGCTGCCAAATGAAATAAGTACAACTTACCAGTGTCTGAGGAACCAACTCTAAATAGCATGTAAAAAGAAGAGTAAGACAACTGTGGTAAACTTCCAGGGCAAATACGTTTGCAATTTAAGTGAAGGCATCCCCGGAGAAACACTGAGTATGAATGTGTGTTAGTCTACTTATATCAGAGAGCCCTCACGTGAAATCTTTCACAGCCCAGGAAAAAGAAGGGTGAATTGAATCTCTAGACATGGTGGAAAGCTAGAAAAGAAGCTGTGCCCTAATAATTTTGTATAAAGATTTCTCTTAAGACTAGCACCTAAAGGGCGCCTGGGTGGTTCAGATGGTTAAGCGTCTGCCTTCGGCCCAGGTCATGATCCCAGGGTCCTGGGATCGAGCCCCGCATCGGGCTCCCTGGTCAGCCGGAGCCTGCTTCTCCCTCTCCCACTCCCCCTGCTTGTGTTCCCTCTCCCTCTGTCTCTCTCTCTCTCTGTGTGTGTGTCAAACAAATAAATAAAATCTTAAAAAAAAAAAAAGTAGGATACAGAGCTAGCCAATAAGTGCTGGCAATCGTTAAATGTTTTGACGAATCTTTACATTCACTGTGAGATTTTGTATTCCAGAAATCCTGCTCTGCATCCGCCCACTTCAGCCAGCACAGGCGAAGCCCAGGAGAGGTGGCAAGTAATTGTGTCTGGACCAGCTGTGTCTTAGACTAGCTGATGTTTCTGTGGAGAACGCACTTTTGACTTCCGAAACCCTAGTGGCAAAGGGCCCAGAAAGGAAAAGCCAACTCTTAGAGTCTAATATCTCTTCACTGGAATCGGACACCACCATGTCCCCATTTGCCCTGCACGTGAGCGCTCTACCTCTGACTCTGAACGCCCTAAGGTGAGCCTTCCGGCCACTTTCAAAATGAGGTCAGAAGTTGCTGG
Organism: Mirounga leonina; assembly: GCF_011800145.1. Taxonomy (NCBI): domain Eukaryota; kingdom Metazoa; phylum Chordata; class Mammalia; order Carnivora; family Phocidae; genus Mirounga; species Mirounga leonina. The sequence continues at coordinate 96,466,021 of NW_023270807.1, read as the reverse complement.
CTCCCGCCTGGCCAATAATGTCTGCTAAGAACAATACCTCTTATTAGTCTAGTATCTTACAGTAAAGAGCACTTTGGTGCATATTCTCTTTCCCAGATACTAGGAACACAAAAGGAGATAAGATACATTTTTCAGCTCTTAGGTATTATTTCAACCCAGGTAATTATAATTCATTGAATTCCAAAAACTCCGGGAGGAACCTGAAGGAGGTATGATTCTGCTCATTCTCCAAATGAGGAGGTTGAGTGTTAAAAAGCTATTTGCAAAATAAATAAATAAATAAAGCTGACTTTAACACAGATTTTAAAAATGGACATTCATTAAATATTTCGTTAAACTCATTTGATGAGAGAACCAGGCAGACGGTACCGCCGGTTCAAAAAAGAAGTCACGGGGCGCCTGGGTGGCTCAGTTGGTTAAGACTCTGCCTTCGGCTCCGGTCATGATCTCAGGGTCCTGGGATGGAGCCCTGCATCGGGCTCCCTGCTCAGCCAGAAGCCTGCTTCTCCCTTTCCCATTCCCCCTGCTTGTGTTCCCTCTCTTGCTGTCTCTCTCTGACAAATAAATAAAATCTTAAAGAAGAAGAAGAAGAAGTCAAGAAGCACACATTTTATGGAATAAAGGAAGCTTAAAGTGAATTGCGAATGGAAGCAAAATTGTTGTCCACCCCACTACAGGCAGAGGGAGAAAGAGGTCAATACAACTCATATCGGACAGGACAGAATTTGTATGCCTGTTACCGACCATGTACAGGATTATAAAATAACTCCCATGGAATAAAACTCAAGTAACTTGAGGAAGGACGCGTAGACAGTACATAGGGTTTCCCGATTCGAACGTGGGTGTGAACCTTGGACTCCCTGGCACCAAACACAGGGTTTGTTTCACACCACTGCATGGTCCCAGCTTCTGAGAAAGGTACTCCTTTTGTCTCCATCATTAGGTGAAATAAAGGTGCCTCCAAAATTTGCAAATGAGAACATAAAAGGTCAACTGGTTAGAGACTTCCTGCTATCCACAGTCAGCCCTGCTTTATCTTGAAATGCTTACTGAAGCAGCCAATAGACCAAGATGCAGCGGAACCCAGCTCTTGGGGCGGGGTGGGGGGTGGGGGGGTGGGGGGTGGAGTGGAAGGGCCCAGATCTCTCCTCCAACCAGGACACAACTCCGGAAAGGGGGCCAGCTTTGGAATTTGCTCAAATGCCTACTAACGTCTCACTGCAGATGGAATAGCAATTTGAATTGGAATGAAAATAACTGTCTGCTTCCTTCTGAATTCAGGTGGAAAATGTCTAAGAGAGGTCTAAAGTGCCAATATGTTGAACTCAAACAGGTGCTTAAGTCAGGGACCTGGCTTTGTCACAGCTATAGGGAAGAAAATCTTCAGCCCAGAATAATAAAACTACAGCAGTTTATGGAAATGTGACAGCTTACTGTTCTGATCTTTCCATACTAGAAATAAATAGAAAAGCACCACAGTCTCAAGTTATGTGTTTGTATTTCAGATTTTTATTTGGTGCTTTAGATTTATTGAGCTAAAAAAACGAAAGATAGTAGCATTAATGACTTTGCTTACCACCAATGACCTAAAAAAAAAAAAATGTGACAACTCAAAAAGAAACAAATAATCATTTCAGTGTAGAGTGTCCCAGAAATCTAGGACATCACCAAACCTTGTGGTCCCTTTGGGCTTTTCACTTGGAAAGAATGCTGTGCCTTTTTTTTTTCCTTGCCTTTATGCTTGAAACCTTTAAAAATCTTGTTTGTAAGCTAAATGACTTAGAAAAAAACAAAACAACAAAAAAATCTTAACATATTAGCAAAACACTGCCTCTTTACAAGAAGCATCATCATTTGTTCTGGTTTTGGTTTTGTTTTTCTTCTTCTTGCTGTTTTCACTTAAAAACTTTTTTTATTATTTTTTCAAGGCTCTTTTTCAGCTTAAAGATGTTTGGCATGAGTAAAATAGTAGGGGCTGTTCAGTAATAAATGTCCTTAAGGAATAACGTGAAGACCCCCAAATTAAAGTCCAAAGCAGGGAAAGGTGAAAAACAAAGAGAATAATGAAACAAGGAGATGAGACTCTCAGTGATAGCCGTGCGGGATTTGTCTGAAATTCAAGTCACACAACAAGGAGAGAAGTGATCTAATGTGTCAACAAGGTAAGAGAATAAACCACTGGCATGAAGAAATGCTTTGAAGGTTCATGGAACCATTGCCAGACACTTAATGATTCAAATTACTCACATGGACAAAAATAGGTAAAAAAGATGATCCCAAAGATATTAACAACACAACCTGTTCAGCAATAATTTCCCAATGATACGCCGTGAGTAATTGTAGTTCTACAATACCTTGCCTCCTACTGGGTGTAGGTGCTGACTGCTGGCAGCCAGCCCCTGAAGGAGTCACTAAAGGCAGTGGAAGCAGGGGCCAGAAGATGTAGCTTGTCAAAGGTACCTTTTGAAAAGTACTTGGGTCATGTCGCTTCCCTTCTTAAAAACTTTTACTGGCTCCTTGTTGACATTGGACGTGTCCCAAACTCTGGGACGGGGTACAGTTTGTACTCTATTAGCTGGCCCAGCCCTCCATGTCCAGTCTCATCTCAGCCACTTCTATGAACTGAATTGTGTCCCCTCCCCAAATTCATACGTTGGGCTCTATCCCCCAGAGTGAAGGTATTTGGAGACGGAGCCTTTGAGACATAATTAGAGTTATAAGAGGTCATGAGGTTGGGGCCCTCGTGATGGGATTAATATCATTATAAGAAGAGACACCAGAGACCTTGCTCCCCCTGTAAGCCTAAGCATGCCCCTAGGAAAGGCCATGTGAGGACATAGTGACAAGGCTGCTGTCAGCAAGCCAGAAACAGAGCCTTGACCCGAAAATGAATGAGCTGGCCCCTTGATCTTGGACGTCCCAGCCTCCGGAACTGTGAGAAATACAGTTCTGTTATTTAAACCTCCAGTCTACGGTACTTTGTTAAGGCAGCTGAAGCCAACTAAAATAGGCCCTGTTGTCCAACAATACTCTCCTCCCACTAGACGCCCATCCCCCAGCACCTGAGTGCATTTGCATATGCTGTTTCCCTACCCAGAATGCTCTCCTTTCCCTTCCCTGTGTTTTTAACAACAGGGGCTATTGCAAAACAGTGAACTGCTAACTGTCAGCTTCATCCTTGAAATATTTTGTTGCTTAAAATACTTGCTTCTTACTGAAGGAGCTATAGAGCTTAAATCTGGGAGATACATTGCAACATACTTGCACTGATCCATGCATTTCTTTGGAAACTTGGTCTTACCTATGTCTACTTTTTTATGGCTAGTTTTGGTTGCATTAAACACATTATTTTGACTTCTTGGTTAACTTTCATCGAAACTGCATTTTTTCCTACTTTCAAGTCCCCGCAGAGGTAGCACTTCACCCGAAAAACTTCACCTCTGTCCCTGTGCCTCCATAGCTCTTCTTTCATACCTTAGTTATGGTGCTTAGACCACGGCATTATATTAGATGTGTTTGCATATCTGCCTGTTTCAGGCTAGGTGCGCCTGCTGTATGCACCCGTGTCCTCAGCACTAACACAGAGTCAGACATGTGCTTGTCACTCGACACCTGCTATTCTTCGGGTCAAATGCCAGTTTAATGGGATTTAACACCACACAGAGCTCAGGCTAATTCACTTATTCATTCATCCAACCAAAATTAACACCTACTATGTGCCAGGTCCTTGTAACACGCCAGACCCTGGGAATGCAGAGATTAATAAAACATGCTTCCTGCCTCGGACTATAATCCAGAGAAAAGGGAATAATCTCACACTTTGGCTGCATACGAGAGAGGGTTTCCTAAGACATTCATGGAAGTAGTTTGCTGGAAAAAAAAAAAAACAAGAAGATAAAAGCAAAATGTTCTTTACTTCTTCATTACTCTTACACAGACATGAAAATACTGTTTCAGAGAGAAATGCAGTGCCTCGTACCTTCGGAACACAGGTTTGAGACCTGAAACACAAAAGCAATTGTTCAATACCCTCTATGTGACTGGTAAACTCTGTGCTAGGGGCTGGGAATACAGAATACTTGTCCTCAAGTACACTTTTCATTCATCAATGATGAATGCCTATTCCAGAAATAATTTTAACAGCACAGGGGATTATATTAACATATAATTTAAATTTAGGTTGTAAAAAGGCTAAATGTTGTTTAAAGATTAACAATCGTTAGGGGGCGCCTGGGTGGCTTAGTGGGTTGAGTGGCTGACTCTTGGTTTCAGCTCAGGTCGTGACCTCAGGGTTGTGAGATCGAGCCTGCGCGAGTCAGGTTCCACGCTCAGCGTGGAGTCTGTTCGGGACTCTCTCTCCCTCTCCCCTGGCTTCCCCCAGCCTCCCCTGTGTGGTCTCTCTCTGTCTCTCAAGTAAATAAATCTTTAAAAAAAAGAGAAAAGATTAACAATCATTAAACAGAAATCTACCTTCGATACTGTTAATATACCTTCAATGTGTACTCATTTCAGCCACTCGGAAAGAACAGAATTCAACTTAAGATTCAAAACCAGTTTCGCTCCTCCTACCTTTCCAATACCTGCGGCTGCGCTTTCCCATGATGGTATTCACAGGCGGCAAAGCTGCTTGGCCATTGTCTCCCAAACTTCCACAATGTTTTATGCTGGTTTGGAATTGGAATCATCAGTCGGAAGCAATTCTGTAAGTGTACGTTATCATATTCTCATTCTAACTGGAATCCTGCTTCTGCTTAGTCTGTGACCTTTACTATGGTTGACCTTTGGTTTCTTTGTTTCTTTAAGATTTTTTATTTGACACAGAGAGAGAGAGAGAGCACAAGCGGGGGAGGAGCAGGCTCCCCGCTGAGCAAGGAGCCTGATGCAGGACTCGATCCCAGGACCCCGGGATCACACTGGAGCCAAAGGCAGACTCTCAACTGACTGAGCCACCCAGGTGTCCCCAAACAATTTTGTTTCTAGATTACTTTTATTATTTCCAGTCATTGATTTGACTACATGGATCAATTATTCTGAACATAGTAATGATATGTATTTTAAAATATAGGTAGACTCTATGTTCATAGCAAAGAATATTCCAGAAAAAAAGGACATTACATTGCAATGTTGAAAATTTATTCTGATTTCCCCATAGACACAATTTTATCATAGAGTCCCTAGCCAAAGTCCCATGCCCAAATTCTATAAATGATGCCACACATTATATTAAACAAACATAAGTTGTATATCTATCATTTGAACAGTGTAATACTTTCTAAAGTATATGTAGATCAACTAGGAAAATGCAATAACTAACCAACAAAAGAAAACTGTATTTAACATGACAGGTTGATTAAATGAGATCAGATTGTTAGTCTTTTGCTGAACTATAAGTTGGGATTCATTTCTTCAAAAGTGGTTGGACTTGCCCTTCATGAATGTCTGACCTTCAACAATTACATATACATGCAAAAACCACTAAGCAAAAGTTTTGTGTTGCTTTTCATGCTTCTGAAGATGCTCACATTGTATTTCTTATACTACCAAGAACATGAGGTCCATGATAGTCACAAGTACATTGCTTAGTATCAGATTTGCTTGCCGTTATGCTATGAATTATACGGAAATACAGGCAAATGAGGACAGGAAAGTCAGGGCCAACCACAAGTAAGTCCATTTCTGTCAGCACCTCATGAAGGACCAGGAGACGCAAACTGCACAGCACTGCAGTCTCTGTGATGGTTGTAGGTGGGCTGGGTCACATTGCCATCCAACGCTAGTATTTTGAATCTTTAGACTGTCTCTTAGAATATACGCTTTCCATTTACCCAAGCAAAAATTTGGAGGGGAAAAAAAGTATTCTGGAATTAGTCCTTTAGCAGAAGGATTTATGATCTGTTTAAGCTTAGACTGATCATAAGAATAATCTAAATTCATTTTCTAATGCAGAATGCTCTTGATTATTTTGCTTATTGTAGAAATAACTAGAATATTCCACTATTCAAAATGTCACTTTGTAGCATAACTAAAACTCAATTAAATCACACCATCCTGTGAAAATTTAGATCATATTTGGGGATAAAGCATAATGCTTTAAACACATTACAAAACATATAGCTAAATGAGATTCTTTTCACTTATTAAAAAAAAATCAGATACTGATCTAAACATGCTGGAACTCCTCTTTTGAAAGTGCCTTTAGAGACTTGTTTTTAAACCACCACACAACACTGACTTCATAGCTTTATAGCCATTTCTTAGAATTTTATGGAAAAAAATGAAAACCAGAGTTACTCATATTGATCACATATTAGCCCCAAATTACTCTTAGTTTATTTTTTAAGGTAAAATCCTTCTTCAAAGAACAAATATAAATCATACTTATTCTTACTGCTCCTGAGTAGCTGTAAATACTGTCAGGTCACATAGTCTCGGGAATGATGAGCTAGAAGCAGGTACTTGAATGACATAATGTTCCATGAGCTGACCAGATCAAGTGGTGAAAGACCAAAAGCCAAAGTGAGGGGCTGGGGAAAGATCTCAAGACACCTGGATGCTAAACCTGCCTCCACCATCTTAGAGGAGCCTCTTGATCTCTCTGGGCCTCAGATTTTTCACCTGTATTGTGAGAAAGCAGGCTCAAGGATGTTCAAGTTCTCCTATTGTATTAGAAAAGCCATTTTCCTCTTCCATTGTATAAGAAGAGGTAAAAATAAGTATTTCCAAGGTATAAAGCTGGAGCATAAAGAAAAACCTAATTGTTTTTTTATTCCATATTCATACAGAAGGTTAATTTAGAGAAAATTAATAGTCTGGTGCAACCAAAAATGTGTTTAACTAGGCATAAGGCCTGCAAGTATGATTGGAGTCCCAGGAGGAAATGGACCAAACAAAAAGTGGAATTCTTTGGGCCATTTTCAATCTTAGGTCAGGTGCAAGGCCTTTCCCAAAGGGGTCATTAAAACCTGTATTACAATAGAATTCTTCTTGGTTTCCCCATCCCTCCCCCAACACACTTCTTTTTTTAAATTCAATTAATTAACGTATAGTGTATTATTAGTTTCAGAGGTTGAGTTCAGTAATTCATCAGTCTTATATAATACCCAGTGCTCATTACATCAAGTGCCTTTCTTAATGTCCCATCACCCAGTTACCCCATCCCCCCGTCTCCTTCAGCAACCCTTAGTTTAGTTCCTATGATTAAGTGTTTCTTATGGTTTGTCTCTCTCTCTTATTTCATCTTGTTTTATTTTTCCCTCCCTTCCCCTATGATCCTCTGTTTTGTTTCTTAAATTCCGCATGTGAATGAGATCATATGATAATTGTTTCTCTGATTGACTTATTTCACTTAGCATAATACTCTCTAGTTCCATCCACATCATTGCAAATGGCAAGATTTCTTTTTTTAATGGCTGAGTAATATTCCATTGTATATATAGACCAATCTTCTTTATCCATTCATATGTTGATGGACATCTGAGCTCTTTCCATAGTTTGGCTATTGTGAACATCACTGCTATAAACATTGGGGTGCAGGTGCCCCTTTGGATCACTATATTTGTATCTTTAGGGTAAATTCCTAGTAGTATTTAGGTACCCAATTGCTGGGTCATAGGGTAGCTCTATTTTTAATTTTTTGAGGAAGCTCCATACAGTTGTCCAGAGTGGCTGCACCAGCTTGCATTCCTACCAACAGTGTAAGAGGGTTCCCCTTTCTCAGCATCCTCGCCAACACTTGTTATTTCCTGACTTGTTCATTTTAGCCATTCTGACAGATATAAGGTGGTATCTCATTGTGGTTTTGATTTGCATTTCTCTGATGCTGAGTGACATTGAGCATTTTTTCATGTGTCTGTTGGCCCCCCAACATGCTTTTATGCCCATGCTGATCAAATAAATTTAGCCCATTTGACTAAATATAATTATTACCTTCTGAGACATTGTTTTAAATAAAGTGGGCATTTTCAGTTTTCACGACCCTATACAAAACTGTTCCCTTTCTAAACTAGAAAGACACATTCCTAACATAGTACATATGGCATCTATTCAGTTACATTCCTTATTTTCAAGTTAAATTGTTCATCTGGGTTCAGATCATTACACAAGAAAGAGTTGAGGTTATGGAACGTCTTTTATGAAAAACTCAACATTAAACTTTTCAGGCCATATTCTGTCATTTTTTTAGTTAAATTTTAGGCCTATAATTATCCAATTTGAAATTGTTGAGGTATGCTTCACATAATACCAGGTTTGATATTTGCAAAACCCTACTAGTGAAGATGACAAACACAAAAACAGTCAAGTACTGTTGCAGGAATTCTCTGCCTTCAGTACCCACGGTTCCTCATCACGCCTCTTTAAAGAATGAAGAGGTGGACCAGACAATGAGTGGTGGGCAGCAAAGAAAAGTTTATTGAGCAAGAGTATAAAGATTCTGTAGAGGGAGGGGGCCCGAGAGGGTTGTCCCCGGAGTTTCTAAGTTTAAGGGTTTTTATGAGCTCTTTTGCGGAACTATCTTAAGTAATCAGGGTGTGCTGAGTCATGCCAATCAGGGCTTTGGTCACGTATCTGTGTACCTATTAGGTTAATGTCTCTGTGCTGATGGTCTTTTTTGCTGACATCTGGGGGCATATGTCTTGACTGTCCCTTGCCCGTGAGAGTGACAAATGCTTTGCGGTTAAGTGTCTTATTTTAGGACATTTTGCAGAAGTGACTTCTGCAAAGGCTGCAAAGCAGAATGCTAGTGCGCTCCTGTCTAAGCTGCAAAACCGCATGTCAGTGCTGTTTTATCTCAGCTGTCTTGACTCCGTATCTTCTTGTTGGGGACTCCGGCCCTGACTACCCGCCTGTCCAACTCACTCCTAATGTACCACTTGATATAAGAGGCTCTGTAATCGAATACATACTTAAATCCAGTTTGGGGAGATTAAGAAAGTAAGATATAAACTGGAACCTGAACAATGAATGGGGATTAGCCAGATTTTGACAGGGTTTGGGGGAAAGGGAAAAATGCTGGGATAGAAGGAATAGTATTTGCTTATATGTAAAATTTGGACCAAAATACTATGAAGGCGTCAGCAACAACGACATCTTAATAACTAAAAAAAACGAGGCATATCAGAATCTACAATTTAATTTTTTTAAAAAGCCCCCTCAAATTGGGAAAATATGCAAGGGCACTTTTGGTTTGCTCCAGGATAGTGGATGGTATGAGAATCGTTTGGAAGCCAGGCATCAGGGATGCTTGACATCCTGTGATATTACAGAGAATACTGCCTAATACTTACCGTCTCACAACCCTGAGATCACGACCTGAGCCAAAACCAAGTGTCAGACGCTTAACCCACCGCACAACCCAGGCGCCCCAGTAATGTCTGTTTTTATTTTTGTTTTAATTTCTTACTACAAACTGAAACCCTTTCTTCCCCACACTTCATATGTGTTTTCACTACAGTCCTGATAATAGAGATATTGGTGTTCACTCTTGAGAGGGAAATAGATGTGGCCAGTGAGGAAGGCAGTATGTTCCAGGTTCTGAATTCTGAATGCTTGGCTTGGAATCCTAATTCCACCACTCATGTGCTCTAAAGTCTTAGGTGAACCACTGACCTTTCTGGATCCTCTTTCCTCGTCTGTAAAATGAAGATTATAATAAGAAACCTATCCTCTGGGGTTGCTTGGAGCAGAAGAGGAAATAATGTATGTCATGTCACATATTTTACAGTATTTTATTATCTGCAACAAAGGGAGTACGTCATAAAAAACCAGAGACAAGGGAGATCAGAAAGATTAAGGGTTAAGTATAGAGTTTGGAGGGATTAGGGCAGATAATAATGAAAAGTAAGACTGGACAGGCAAGTAGGACCAGATAATGAAGGGGCATGTTTGTTGAGCATTAATTTCTAAACACTGCCTACATATAAATTGAATCTTCGTTTATTCTCCACAACAAACATGCTTAGAAAGTGAATTGTCATTTCTGGGGCATCTGGCTGGCTCAGTCGGTGGAGCTTGTGACTCTTGATCTCAGGGTTGTGGGCTGGAGCTCCACGAGCCCCAGTAGGAGATTATTTAAAAAATAAAATCTTAGGGGCACCCAGGTGGCTCAGTCGGTTAAGCGTCCAACTCTTGATTTCGGCTCAGGTCATGATCGCAGGGTCATGAGATCTAGCCCCGTGTATGTCGGGCTCTGAGCTCAGGGGGGAGTCTGCTTAAGATTCTCTCCCTCTCTCTCTCTGCCCCTCCCCACCCCTGCTCATGCTCTATAAATAAGTAAGTAAATAAATAAATAAATAAAATCTTTTTTAAGAAAGAAAGTGAATTGTCATTTTTATAAAAGAAATTAAGGTTCAGAGTAAAGTGATTTGCTGGCATTTATTTAATAAATGTGCTCTATGTTCATGAGACTGTCCCCTTGATGCTAAAATATTAGGTGGTTGGGGGAGGAATGTTAATAGCAGGTGTTCTTTTGCTTTTCATTCCTAAACCACAGATTCCACACCCTTCTGCCTAACCTATTAGGAGATCCATCCATGACTCTTACAGGATTTAAACCTTAGACTGATTCCCTAAGGGGTCGTTGGCAGAAATAAAAAGTGACTCATTCGACAGAATTAGGATCCTGGGACTCTTGCTTCTATTTTTAAAGGTATTAGGTCTGGAAAATTCAAGTTATAATGGCAAAACTACATGGGTAATTTAGCTGAGAAAGAATGACAAACCTAATTTTCCCAGGAGTGCAAGTTGCATAGTCACAACTACTTGGCAAGGTTAGGACCAAAGCTTGTACAACAGCTGAGTAATGTGGTGACTTGGCTGTCCTCTCTGTACGAGTGAGTGACTAGCCACCAGGTGTGACATATGCTAAGCTAAATCCAGATAAAAGAGGCTTTCAAGTAATATAAAATTAACATGAACTCTGTTTGGTCTTTGCATTTATTGCTCCTTTATTCAAGGGTCCTTGAACAAAATAATGCCTAAGACATTGTAAGTTAGTACGTGGCAATGGCAGGATTCCTGGTGTTTGATCAAGGATAATCCATGGCTTTATGTCTTCTTAATTCTTTCTAGGTGCTCTCAAGTTGTGAAGGATAAAACACTATTGGAAATAATGAATGAAAAAAAACCTAGAAAATAAATCCAGATATCCAGGTTTGTTGAGATTTTTTTTATAGTGATCCCCACTCCCTATTACAGTCCAAATATACCACAGCTCTGCTATTAGAAAACTGGTAAGCTTCCCATCCAGGGAAGGTTTAGGTTTGGAGATGTAAAAAGAAATAAAAATCATATACTGTCTTAGAACAAATATGACTGTGTGACCCTGCATTTCAATTAAAAAGCAATGGGCACGTTGGAACTTCCTCAAGTTAGGCTAGAAATCGATCTTAAACCATGTTAAGGCAAAAAAAAAAAAAAGGAAGGAAGGAATTATTTATTGTCTTAAATAACTGGACTGGTCATTGCAGGACAGCTGTGAACAGCATCAGGAGACCACATCAGCAGGCTCTTTTCTCTCTTTTCTCCATCTCTGGCTGTTCTTTCTTCTGTTGTCCTTGTTCTTAGGTTTTTTCTAAGTGTTGGCAAACATGGCACCTGGCCACTTGAGACTCCATTATCCCTATGGCTGCAGATCCCAGTAAAAGGGAGCACCTCTCTGCTTGACAATTAGAATTGCAATCAATAACCTAGCTTGAAGTACCTGTCATCCTGACATTTGGGGGACTGACTAAGTTAACAGGTCGTGTCTATTTCTGACGCTTATACATTGTGCTATAGGACCCAAACCCACTAGGTTATTGCTGAAAATTCTTAGGATCATTTAAAACTTTCTTTACATAAGGTACTTTCAATAAAATATCGACAAATATACATAATTTAAGACGGAAAACCCTTTAATTTATTACCGTTAGACAGATAGATGTTTACTCAATCTACTGTTCTTGGATCCAACTTCAAGGGTGGAAGCAGGGGAGACACAGGGGTGGTGGGAGGGAGAGGAAGGACTGCAAAGACAGAGAACAGCCAGTTTTTCATGTTTGATGTGAGAGAGGGTGCAAAGAGAGAAAGAAACAATGAAAGCAACAAAGAAAGAAAAGAGAAAGAAGGGAATTTGTGAAAGCTGGCCCAGTATCAGACCATAAACAAAATGCCTTCCAGAACAGATTGTATAAAACACATTTCACAAGTTAAACAATCCCCTAACTGTCAAGGTTGTGAAACAGACCAGAGACTCAGAAAGGAAGCCGTCTCTCTTCTTTCTGTATTGGTTCAAGCAGAAATTCCCAGGATCTTTGTTTGTTTTGTTTTCACTGCAAATAGTATGAAAATTGATAGTCATTTAAATTTAAATTAACTAAGCCCCTTTGAAAATATGGTTTTTTTATTTACAGTGGACTGAGAAAATGTATTTTTGTGATTTTAAACATCTTCGTTGGTAGAAAGGAGAGACAGTCTTTTTGCTTCTGAACAACATTATAATGTATTCTTCAAATACTTGGAAAGTATTGTGGAAAACTATTATCTAAAGATGCTTATAGATCTTAGCTGTTGATACCTGGCAACACTCCTTGAGGCTATTTTGATTTCACTGACCAAATAAGATAAAATATCAAACCTTCTTCAGGTTTAACTGAGACTATCGTTAGTCTCAGTCAGTATGGAAGGTATAAACTCTCTAAAGGTCTACTATGTTTCCAGCACTAGAAACGGTCTTCCAGCTCCCACTTCTTATATGTTGACACTGCATTGGGGCTTTACTAACTAATGTGTTTTCTCTAACAGCATTATGGGGTAGATGCTACTGATCTTCCCCAAGTTACCTAAGAGGGACCTGAGAGAGACTGGGGAACTGGGCCAAGATGTAAAGCTAAGATATGGAGCCAGGTCTGCCTGATCTAAAGTCCATCTTCTTTCCACTTTACCCACCCCAGCATGTACAATTCTGTTGATTTGATATAGAGATAGAAGTAGAAAAATGGGGAAAATGCTAGTTATTGTCCCTACATCTCTAGTAACCATTGTCTACGCCCAAATTTTGACACAATCAGGAGAGCAAACAATTTGAGTTTGAGTTTGCTGACAAATACCTGCAATACTGTTATCTTGCAGAAGAAAATTCAAGTATTTTCTACACCAGATCTAGAAGAGGCATTGCTGAATTTCTTTTAAATGAAAATTAGAGCAAAAAGAAAAAAGGAAAAAAAGAAAGAAAGAAAGAAAAGAATAGAAAAGAAAATTAGAGCCAGCTATACACTTTGCAAAATGAAGATTAAGTCACATCTTTGTGCAAAGGTAGGCTGTGGGGCTGACTAGGATTAGGGCTAAAGCTTTTCTTTGCAAGCAGGTTAACGCTCCAGATTCCACACAACAGAGCTCGGGAGCAACATACATCAGCAAGGACTCTTGCTTGAAAGTGAAACCCTCTTTGAACCAATATAGAAAAAAAGAAAAAGAAGCTATTATCTTACAAAATGTAAAGAAGGAGTGAACATCCAAACCCCCTGAGAAGCAAAGATTCAGTTGGGTCTCAGGAAAGGATAGAACCAGGAATCAGCTGGGTCTCAGGACAAGATAGAACCAGGAATTTGAATGTTGCCAGATCTCTCCTCTCTCTCTCACTTATTTTCTCTCTTTCACTTGCTGTCTCTGCTTTGTGTCAACTTTTTCACACAGAGAGCTAGGCTTTCTCTGTGAGGCAGGAAATGTGATCACTCTCAGCACCCAAGTTTTCTATCTCTATTCCACCATAGGACAGGCCTGGCCCTCCCGTACTACATCCCTGTCCCCAAGAAACAACTGCAGAGATGCCTGAATAGAACAGTTTGGTATAGTAGCCCATCCCTGGAGTGCCCAACACTTCCTATGAGGCTAAGTTGGTCAGAGGACAGCATGACTGCAGTGGAAAGAGAAGTAGTTTCCAGAAGATAGAGTTGCTTTTTCCAGAAGAAGGCAGGAGGGTTTTGGTAGAACAAACAGCAAGTATACTCCACAAGATTGTCTTGTCTCAGTGACTTATAAAACCAGAGATTATGACTGTCAAATTCTTCTATACAATAAATTTAATCTTTAATTTAATTGATGGATTAAATATTTCATTTGCTAATACTCTATTTTATTGTAAAAGGGATTTAAGATCACTTAAAGGGATACATAAAATATATAATAAACTACCAATCAAATATGCCAGTAAAACATAAACTACAAATTGTATGAGGGTGAAAAGGGAAAAACAAACATGGGGGGCAGAAAATAGAAGTAGAAATGAAATAATTGAAAAATGCAATCATGATGGCATTTTGAGCTACAGATTTTTCTTTATGACAAGGAATTGGAAAAGGGAAATCTGATTGGTAACACAATTCATGATACACATAAAATAAAACAAATCAAATTTTCAAGATGAGCAAGACTATTTGTTATACTAGGACGAGAAAATAAATGTTCTAAGGTGTTTCATAAAGTAGAGAGTGTGTATTCTAATAACATGAGTACCACAGGAGGATTGATAGAGACATTCTTAGTATAATCCCAGGGTATCATACCAAATGCAATTTAGGAACAATTTTGGAGGGGATAAAACAATATATTCTGAGAATACATCTCTTTGCTCTTTTTATTTTATTTTTTCATCTCTTAGCTCTTAAGAGACTTAATCTAGTGATAGATTTCGTGCAATTAACAAATATTGTGAAGTACCTACTACTTGTCTGACATAAATATTGGGAATACAGTGAGGACAAAATATAAAGGAAAGAATGAAATGCGTATCTTTCCAAAATCATCCATGGACATTGTTTCTCTTAGTTGAGCTTTTAATAGATACTTGAGTAACAAAGAATTCAAGAATGTATCTCTGGCAAGTAGCTAGCAACTCTTCTGCGTTGCCAATTAAGGACACATTCATATGGCTCCTGAGGGGAAGAGCCAGGGTTAGAATGGATAACTTGTGAAAAACAAAGACCTTCAAGCCATTTTCCTGAAGCCATTCCACTTCCTCTTGGAGGTGAAAGAGGGAATTTCCATAGGCCCAACCAAGATCATCCTTAGAAAATAATGAATGTCAAAAGGCCCCAAATTTCTCTTCCAGATAACTTGACAATTAGTTGACAAAAATTATAAACCAGTGTATCTGAACACTGATCCCAACATTATAAGATTCCCTGGATACACTCAAGAACACCAAATTTTGAACTGCTGCATGATCGAGCCTCCAAAAGAGACTACCTGTCAAATGTACATCTACATCAGTAGACAAGATGTCATGCTACATTGATTCCTAATAATAGTTTGAAGACAGAGTTATCAACCAAAAATGACTTTAAAGTAGTTATCCTTTTTTTGTTTGTTTGTTTGTTTGCGGAGGCAATAGTTAATAAAACAAATTGTCTGTTAAATATCCTACATTACAATTTACAAAATTGTATCATGCATATCTATAAAAGTAGTTTCCAAAGATCCATGTGCAGGCCTTTGGAGTAGTTCCTTTTTGAGCAGACTGTATCCTGATGGGCCTGCCTAGAACAGAAGTATCCCACAAAAGAAGTATCCCAGAGAACTCAGTGTGTTGCTAATGTTAAATTCACTCATCACAATGGAGTTAAGTAGCATCAACTGTATACCAAAATGACAGTGTGGGTTTGGGTATCATTGATATTGATCAAGGGATATTATTATTATTATTATTAATTTTACTGTCACCAGTCAATAAGTTAAGCTGATCTATGAAACCATTCCTGTAATTTCTATAAGGATGTAGCCCTTATAATTCGCTTTGTCAAGAGAGCATGCATTTTATTAATACCCCGGTTTATTAATTGCACTGATTTACTGACTCCATTTAGGAATGAAATTAACTTATCAGTTCCTTTCCACTCTTATTTTTGCAGGTAGTTTTGTGATAAACTCTGTACATCCACACTGAAAACCTGCTATTTATATTAAAATGATAAACCTTAGCCTATAGATCCCTATTAAATCAAAAGATGACAATAAATCAGAAATCATGCAAAAATTCTGAACTTGTTTCCAGACTTTATTTTTTGTCAGATATATGAAAAAGAATATAGGAATGATCCATTAGTAGATCAATTTTACCTGATGTTTGTCTACTCCATAAAGAAGTAGTCATGGTCTGGCATATATGATGAACTCAGTAAATGTCTGTTAAATGAACTCCACCAAGCAGGTGACTCTATAATTTAGGAAGACAGAGGGTTTCCTTCTTATAAATAGGTAGACTATTTTTTAGCTCTTCGTGCAGAAATTGAGGTGAGTTAATTCAGGTGATTTTGACTTTAAATTGAGAGTGTCCCCAGGGATCTCCGGTCAACCTAAGTTGATTAATCAAATGCTCTAAGCAGTATTGTTAGTTCTATTTAGAGAAAATTCTATAATAAATTTCCAATGAAAACTTCTCCAGAAACCTCTGGGAACGAAATATTCTAAAAAGCCAAGCAATAAAAGTCACTAAGTGTTACTCTTTTCAGCTTGAAAATGATTTGGCTGTATTATTTTGTTTTGTTTTAACCATTTAAAATAGAAATTTTGATAAATACACTTTTCTGTTTTTTTAAAACAGAATCTCCTGAAAATGTCCGCTTTTTCGTATGTGCTACAAAATGTTGTTATAAACACCAGTTATAGCACTGTCCTCAGGAGTGATTTAAGAGTGCAGTCGTGGACGCCTGGGTGGCTCAGTTGGTTGAGTGACTACCTTCGGCTCAGGTCATGATCCTGGTGTCCCGGGATTGAGTCCCGCGTCGGGCTCCCCGCTCAATGTGGGGAGGTGGGACGGGGGTTCTGCTTCTCCCTCTGACCCTCTCCCCTCTTATGCTATCTCTCTCTAATAAATAAGATCTTTTTTTAAAAAAAGTGTGCAGGGGCGCCTAGGTGGCTCAGTCGTTAAGCGTCTGCCTTCGGCTCACGTCATGATCCCAGGGTCCTGGGATTGAGTCCCACAGAGGGCTACCGGCTCAGCGGGGAGCTTGCTTCTCCTTCTCCTCCAGCTGTGTTCTCTCTCTCTCTCTCTCTCTCTCTGTGTCAAATAAATAAATAAAATCTTTAAAAAAAAAAAAGAAAATGTGGTAGATACATACAATGGAATATTATTCAGCCTTAAAAAAGAAGGAAATCCTGCCAATTGCAACAACATGGATGAAACCAGAGGACATTGTGCTAAATGAAAGAAACCAGTTGCAGGACAAATAATGCATGATTCCACTTACATGAGGTATCTAACATAGTGAAACTTAAAAAAAAAAAATCCAGTGATATTTAAAAAAAAATAGAACTTGCTCATTCTATGAAAAAATGAAAAAAAAAAAAGGCAGAAAAATAAATCGTTATCAGAGAAACCAGGGCAAATATGGAAACTCAGCATGAGTTGCTTTTTAAATTCCCAGATGGTTTTGAGCACATTTGCTAACATCTTAGTTGGAAATCCATCATGTCTGGCATCCGTTTGTGCTTCCAGACAGTTGCTTCACCACTAAGCTAGTTCTAGTCTGATATCATAAGATATGAAGGCTGAGCTTCTGAGCTATTATTAACACAGAATCGCCACACAGTCTTACACTAACCTTAAAAAGTTAGCATGTGTGGTAGAAACCACAGACCTCTGTAAGTTTCTGCCATTTGTTGGTCTGTTAGAAATGTTCATTGCCTTCTGGGTTTAGAGTTCTTTCTCTTCTATTTAGTATGACTATACCTATTGGATTTTATTTCATGTACTCTTGCTTCAAACTCTGGAAAATGCTAATTTTCTTTTTTTTTTTTAAGATTTTATTTATCTATTTGACACAGAGAGAGAGAGAGGCAGGGTGGTAGACAGAGGAGGTAGACAGTGGGAGAGGGAGAAGCAGGCTCCCCACTGAGCAGAGAGCCCGATGCGGGGCTCGATCCCAGGACCCTGAGATCATGACCTGAACAGAAAGCAGACTCTTAACCAACTGAGCCACCCAGGCGCCCCTGGAAAACGCAAATTTTCATAAGGGAAAATAGTAGCTAAGTATATAGGATCTTAGGACAGAATATTTAATAATTTTATGCTACAGCGTTCTTTATGATGAAGTCACTTTTATTAATTAAAAGAAAATCCTCCCAGTGTATACTTGTAAAAAAAAAAGGCTTTAAGCTTTTAGTATGCCTCTGCTTTTCGCTCCCAAGAGAGTCTGGGAGGACAAGACGGGGAGAGATAGCCAGGGCCCCAGGCAGAGGGACACCACTGCGCTAGTGGGCCAGGATGAGCCTGGCTCAAGCCAGAGCAGGATGCAGCCAGGAACAGCTATGCCAGAAAGAGCCGGCAAGGGTGCGTGGGTCATGCAGCCAGAGGCCGCCAGGTCAGGGGAGGGCAGAGCCGAGGGCGGCCTAGCAGAGTTCTCAGGACAGAAGGCTCGGCCCTGGCCCTGCCCTTCCCTGTGACCAGGCGTTCTTCAGTGGTTGTACTTCAGGTGCTGACTCCAATTACATTGCTTTCCCCCACCCCCCACTGCCAGTGCTTCTGAATGACAGTGAATTCCTTAGTGTTGGCCCTTCAGCAGCTCATTCTGAGTCTAAAGTTGATATCAATCACATATTTAACCAATGCTAATCAGGGCAAATTGCAGAAACACAATCAATAAACAATTTTGACTGACTTTTTTTTTTAAGATTTTATTTATTTGATAGGGAGAGTGTGCAAGAGCATAAGCAGGGGGAGGGGCAGAGAGAGAGGGAGAAGCAGACTCCCCACTGAGCAGGGAGCCCAACAAGGAACTTGATCCCAGGACCCTAGGATCATGAGCTGAGCTGAAGGCAGATGCTTAACCAACTGAGCCACTCAGGCGTCCCTGGACTGACTGACTTCTATGAGAGATGTGGGATTTTTTTTTTTTTTTTAAGTTAAATGCCTTATTTCCAAACATAATCTCAAAGACTTTTTTCATGTATTAAAAAATAGTAAGTAATGGGGCGCCTGGGTGGCTCAGTTGGTTAAGCAACTGCCTTCGGCTCAGGTCATGATCCTGGAGTCCCGGGATCGAGTCCCGCATCAGGCTCCCTGCTTGGCAGGGAGTCTGCTTCTCCCTCTCCCACTCCCCCTGCTTGTGTTCCCTCTCTCACTGTGTCTTTCTCTGTCAAATAAATAAATAAAATCTTTAAAAAAAAAAATAGTAAGTAATGTTTCTTTCCTATGTGGTTTATAGTAGAATCTGTTTATAGTAGAACCCTTTTATGCCATGCTTTATTATTTAAATGGACTTGTGAATGAAATGGGACACAAAGCCATTATTTTCTACGTCACAAATACAGCAAAATTTTATTACAATATAGATGACTTTCGGGCGCCTGGGTGGGTCAGTCAGTTAAGCATCTGCCTTCCGCTCAGGTCATGATCCTGGGGTCCTGGGATGGAGTCCGGCATCAGGCTCCCTGCTCAGCAGGGAGTCTGCTTCTCTCTTTCCCTCTGCGCCTCCCCGTGCTCATGCTCTCTCTCTCTCTCTGTCAAATAAATAAATAAAATCTTTTAAAAAAACCTGCAACAACAATATAGATGACTTTTTTTTTTAAAGATTTTATTTATTTATTTGACAGAGAGAGAACGCAAGCAGGGGGAGTGGGAGAGGGAGAAGCAGGCTCCCGGCAGAGCAGAGAGCCCGATGCTGGGCTCAATCCCAGGACCCTGGGATCATGACCTGAGCCGAAGGCAGACGCTTAACGACTGAGCCACCCAGGCGCCCCTATAGATGACTTTTTGAAGTGCTTTTCAATCTAATGTTAGAAACAAAACTATCTTTTTAATCCACTTCAATCTGATTCAATCAATCTCTGTAAAACTACTAAATAAGTGTTTTGTTTGTTTCCCCTTCTGGGATCTACTTATTCCCATAGGTCCCTCTCTTGTTCCACTGAACACCCTTGTCCTTGACCCATGAATCCCTGCTGCCTGTAGGATGTGTTCAGGATCTAGTTCCTAATATTATCATCACCCAATTCCTTCTCAACTGTCTATCCCCTTTCCTCATCTCTACGTACACAGACACTCAGTTTTAAACAATTTCCTTGCCACCCTGACAAGTTATGATTTCACTTACAAGCAAGGAAACTTGATCTTTCATTAGCCTGTGTATAATGTGTAGCAAGTAGGCAGAAATAGGGACTATTGGGCCACCTCGTTCAGAATTGGTGGTTGTGAGTAACACGACTCCAGAAAGCAAGACTTGGAAACACTCTGAAAAAGGAGGTGTCAGTTCCCCACAGCAGTGTTGCTCTTTTTTTTTTTTAAGAGCAGAGCGAGAGGAGGGTAGGGGGAATGGGACAGAAGGAGAGAGAGAATCCCAAGCAGGCCTCACACCCAGAGCATAGCCTGATGTGGGTCTCAATCTCATGATCCTGAGATTGTCATCTGAGCTGAAATCAAGAGTCAGACACTCAACCAACTGAGCCATGCAGGTGCCCAGTGTTGCTCTTTTTAATGCAAGTTGCTACTCAAAATGGCGTGGGTGCCAGACAGTAAGTTTGCTGAGTCCCAGTTGTTCTGACTGCAATGATTAACATTGGCCTTGGACAGCATTTAGTGTCTGCATTTGATGTCTTCTTTTATAAAATGATGGGTTAATCGTCTGTAAGATCTAACATATTTGCTCATCTTGTTCCTGCAAGAGGGCAAATACAGAATCAGGGGATCTCAGTTCTACTTCCAGTCCTGTATTGAAAGACCTGGAGATAGAACTTGCTTAAATGCTCTTCGTCCCTATTTCCCCAAATGCTAAGTAGGGATAACTTGAGTAACTCACAAAAGCGAGAGCAAAGTTACAATAATTGGATTATGATGGCTTAAAATAATTTAAAATGTATTGTACAAATGTAAGGGGCTCTTCACCTAAAATTAGCTTAGTTCAATTGTACTTATCAAGATGGATTCATCTGACTTTGGGGCGGGAGAACTTGCCTTTGCTAGTGAAAATGGCAAAGCAGGACAATGGTGTCCAAGCCAGGACTTCAAGGGCTGAGGTAAAAACAGAGGGTCAAAAGGAAGAATATTTTTCCCGACCTGGTGTGTGGGCCAGTCTCATCCCTTCTGGCGCAGGGCACCTGCCTTTCCTAAAGCAAAGTCTGGCTGAGGCTGGAAGCTATTGTGGATAATCTAGAGTCACATGTAGACACATGTGGACTCTTAGGGAATAAAGAGGACATCCTTGAGCAGCTCCCCATCTCAGGGAGTTCTTTTACTTACCCCTCATCCCTGATCCTGAGATCTGTATCTTCTCAGACATCTTAGGTAAGCTCAAGGATGCTTTTCATTTGTTTGTTTGTTGGTTTGTTTTGTTTTAAGGATGCTTTAATGTTGCTGTTCACATATTGCCAAATCAGGGCCGTCTTAGCCACGAGTTTGTACAACCATTAGGTCAGGTGCATTTAATTTGATGTACTTTGCATTAAGGCCAGCCCTCAATAGTACTATTTTCCTTTGGTCTCTTTCCAAAGTCTGCTTTCTCCCATTTCACAAATGTTTATTTTCTTTAATAAACATTAAAAGCTTTTAACCAAATGTGGGAGGCAGCTGAGAGTTATTCTAGTGTGGAGGCATCAGTCAGTTCTATTTCTCCAAAGAACATTATTACATGACTTCACTAAGGAAGGGAAGAAATAGGACCATTTGTTGTTTATAATGTTTCTCTGCATACGATAAGCAGAGAGAGTCTGGAGGAGCAGAATCAGGGTGTGACCAGCTCGTTGGGCTCTGGAATGTCTGAGAGAGACTTGGGTACTGATTCAATACCCAAAGAAGATGAGGAGGCATTTGCGTCGTGGTGACGTAAGTTTTAATGAATGACCTACACAGGCTTGCATTCAATCCTTCCAAATCACATTGGAAATGAAATTAAGCATCTGATAAGTGATCTGTAAGTCAATTTAGGGTTAATTTAGTTTTTGTGTGAGTTGTGTTTGTTTTCAATGTCTTGTTAATTAAATCACAGTGTGTGGGAGCCGGGTCCTAGACTCAGGCCCTGGCTCAGAAATTGATTTTATTGTCCTTCCTACTTACAAAATCCGGGTGATACAAACAGTCAAAATGCCTTGGGGAACATCAAATGCCATGAAATTAGCTCCAGGAATTCTGTGAGCAGAATATCAGGGGCAATTAACTTTGCTTCTTCCTTTGTGTCCAAGAAACTCAATAAAACGTTTACATGAAACAAAATTTGCCCAGGAAGGAGCAGGCAAATTTGGCATGGTGATGTCAGAATTGTATCCTATGCCAGTTCTGATTATACTGGAATTAATGTACAATTCACATAAAAAAAAAAGAAACAGATAACAGATAACAGATTTAGGGTAGTTGGGTGGAAGATTTAGCTTCTACAGACCCCAAGTCCATAGGTGGAACAAAGAGGAGGTGAACTTTCAGAGCTAAATTTGGAAGCCTCCATCTCCCCATTTGGTCCCTGTCACCATCCTGTGGCATGGAGAATCTCCCATTCCCATGCTTCAGATCTGCGGCTACTTCCAAATGCCCATAATCCTTAATAAAGTACTGCCTATTCCAGGGTTATCTGTCTTTTATTAAGTTATTCTAGAAGCCCTCATAATCATCAAAGGAGAACATTGACAATTTTGTGTCCCACTCAACTTTCGCATAGCTGTGTACATCTCAGACTTTCCAATCTTGAGGGAGAGGACAAGACACACATCTCTTCTCAGGTTTTGTTTTCCTCAAGGGAGAGTCAGTTCAGAGATGAACCAGGGGGACCTTTGCCAGATATTAGCTTCAGCTTGGTATACTGATAGAAATGGAGAATATACTGGAAAGAGAATTAGAAAGGCCCATCTTGCTTTCTAGGTCTTTCTGTTCTCTCCTCCATGCTCTAAAAGACATGCAATTCTTCTAATGAGAAAACTCCCCAAAGTTTGCACGTTTACTTCTGAGACTTATGTGATAGAGCTTTTCCTACTGCAGCAACTTGACCAACCTTGACTGATCATTAGTATCAACTCATAATTATTGATTTGCTTACACACTTTTTTTTCACCAGTCCCATCATCCATACTCTGAATACATCCTGAATTGTTTATATAACTAAAGAGAAATGAAAGTGATGTTGGTTAAGTTATTTATTGAGGAAATTTTCTGTCTTAGCAAGATAAATTAACTTTGGCAAACCTCAGATATTGACCTGGAGTGGAAAAGCATATGCCCTGAGGACCAGCTTGCCTTTGTTCCCAGAAATGTGCCTCTCCTGTGGGCAGGTGAGGTTCTGGCCCAGTATTATTATGCATCCTCTTTCCTTCACTGTCAAGTATAAGGTCAGACAAAAGAAAGTCTGTGAAAACTGTATTGCATAATAAAGTAGGAGGTAATCACAATTTATAAATATTGGAGTAACACACATGTTGTTTAGCAAATATTTATTTAACATCACCTATATCATCCTCCCCTGGATTCTGGGGATACAGGAATGCACAAGATAGACAACAGACCCTGCTTCTAGGCCACTTGGGGTTGCCTGATTGACACTACAAGACTTAACGGAAGGATTCAGCTACAAATCTCAATGGTAGGGCATACTACCCTTCAGAGGCTCATCTCCTAGGCTGGCTTAGGTGTTTCTGGGTTTCCCCAGGGAGTTTGTCACATGTGCTCAAAGATAAATCCACTGATGATCTTCCGCCTGGGTTCTTCCTCACTGCCCACTGGCTTGAGGGAGAGGCTGAGTCTCTACCCTCTGTGAGGACACGGCTCCCCTGGCTTCCACAGGTAGCCCTACAGTTCTGTCAAGCTCTGCAGCAAAGTTGCCCTTGGTGGTACACAAGTGGGAACGAATCTCCCTCTGTCCAACACCATGTCAGAATTTGTCACTTGGGTTTAAAGCAGCACTGAAACAGCTCTCTCGCTTCTGTCTACCATACCTTCCTTGCTTAGATGCCTGACTTTACTTCTAGGCTCTGCCTGAAGAGAAGACAACCGACACTTCTGAGTGCTCATATGCACTGGGCACTGTTCTGAGTACTTTCCTTAGAATGGATGAACTCATTTAAGCTGCACAATAGCCTATGTTGGGTGTGGGGGGGCAGTGCTATGATCTTTCCCGTTTTAGAGACGAGAAAGGTAAGGCATGGCATATTAGTTATGTATTGCTACACAACAAATGACCACAAGCGAAGTGGCTTAAAACAACAAACACTTACTGTATCACATTTTCTATGGGTCAGGGCATGGCTTAATGGGGCCTCTGTTCAAGATCTCTCACAAGAGTGCAGTCAAGGGGTTGGCTAGGGCTCAGGTCTCAGGCTGAAGGACTGACTGGGAAAGGATCTCTTTCCAATCTCATGCACATGGTTGTTGGCAAGATTCAGTTCCTGTGGCACATTGAATTGAGGATCTCCGTTCCTAGCTGGCTGTTGTCCAGTGGATGCCCTCTGTTTCATGTCATGTGGGTCCCCCCAGCATGGTGACCTGTTTCATCAAAGCCGATAAGGGGAGAGTCTGCCAACGAGACACAAATCACAATCTTTTGTAAGTGATAGCCCAACGCCTTTGACATATTCTACATCTTAGAAGCAAGTCACAGATCCTGCCCACACTCAAGGTGGAGAAGGTTACGCAAAAGTGTGCATACTGGGAGACATGGATCATTTGGGGCCATCTCAGAGTCTTGTGGCATACAAGGAGAGGTTAACTCACTAACTTAGTCTTAACCCTTTCAGGCTACTGTAATAAAATACCACAGACTGAGTGGCTTAGAAACAATAGACATTTGGGGCGCCTGGGTGGCTCAGTCGTTAAGCGTCTGCCTTCAGCTCAGGTCATGATCCCAGGGTCCTAGGATTGAGCCCTACATCGGGCTCCTTGCTCAGCGGGAAGCCTGCTTCTCCCTCTCCCACTCCCCCTGCTTGTGTTCCCTCTCTTGCCATCTCTCTGTCAAAAAAAAAAAATTAATTAATTTAAAAAATAAAATCTTTTTTTTTTTTTTAAAGATTTTTATTTATTTGTCAGAGAGAGAGCACAAGCAGGGGGAGGAGCAGAGGGAGAGGGAGAAGCAGGCTCCTCACTGAGCAAGGAGCCTGATGTGGGACTCGATCCCAGGACCCTGGGATCATGACCTGAGCCGAAGGCAGACGCTTAACGACTGAGCCACCCAGGCATCCCCCCAAAAAATAAAATCTTAAAAAAAAAAGAAACAATAGACATTTTTTTTCCCCTCACAGTTCTAGAGGCTGGGGAGTGCAAGATCGTGTTCCTGGCAGATTTAGTGTCTGGTCAGAGCCCACTTCTCTGGGCAGAAGGGACCAGGGAGCCCTGTGAGGTCTCTTTCATAAAAACACTAATCTCATTCCCGAGGGCTCCGCGCTCAGGAGCCAATCACCTCCTAAAGGCCCCACCTCCTAGTACTATCACCTTGGAGATGAATTTTAGGTCGAGGACACAAACATTCAATCTATAGCACTTGCCCCAGGATTAGCCACTAATAGACAAGCCAGCATTTGAGCACAGGAAATCTAGCTCCAGAGGGAAGTGAGACTCAAACAGTTTGGAGATTGGCTGCCCACAGAAGTTAAGTCTGTCCTCTTGTGTCAGCTTTTGCGTGACTTATGAAAACAAGGGTTGTTGATGATGTAGGCTTTTTTTTTTTTTTTTTTTTTTTGAGGTTGATCTTCTTCCCCCTGTACAGGTTTTCCAAAAAATTTAAAGGCAACATGAGGTGGCTTTGACACAGTTAACTAAATTTCCAGGAGCTTCTGCAAAAATCATCAGAAGATATGGTAACACTCCTCCCTCCATTTTCAGGCAGCAGCAGCTCTGGGCTAGAACTAAGTAACAACTTTGCAAGGATTGGCCTCTCTGATTCCAACAACTCCCTCAGAGCCCACTTCCGTTCCTAGCATGCTACTGAGCTGCAGGCATGCAACTTTGCTACCTCTGCAATTGAACGGAGAAGACAGTATAAGCACTGAATAGTGAGCTCTTTTATGGGGTAAATTAAAAGTGGTTTCTCCCAGATAGCTAACCTACATCAAATTTCTTTGAATAAAGTGAAATTTATACATAGAAATTAAATATTACCCCCCAAATGTGCTGTTAGCTTCACAAAGTTACATTTATGGCTGTAGACAATTTATTAAGACTACTTCTTTATTACCCCCACCTGAGAGAAGACTACCTGCTTACCTGCTCCTACGTGATCTAGTTCCACCTAGTGGTAGCTACCTGAAATGTAAATACAAACACCTCGGAGGCACTCGGCAGCCTTTCTGGGGATAAAATTATTCATGTGTTCCCTTATTTGGTCAATGGGCATATATTCTGCATGCTAGGAATTGTATTAATAAATCTAATTATAATAACTGAAATTATGAATGAAATGCACCTGATAAATAATTTCAACAATGTCCTAGAGTGAGTCTGTGGTATACAAGAATAATACCTGGGTTTTTCACTTTTTCCAACATTCCATGCTTCCTTGGCTCAAATTCCTCTGATTATTTACATAAAACTGCAAGGTTGATTTGGGGTTATGAATATGATCCTTGGCAGGCTCTTTCTAAATTACCATATAATTGTAGGTTAATTGTCATATTCTACATACTTCAAAGAAACTTATATAGAAAATATAATTACAGCTATTAGATTCTAAACTCTGGCAATTAGGTGATTCAAAGTGGCTCTTTCTCTCTTGTAATTCCTTATGAGCATATCACAGAAGAGGAATGGTATTTCCCACCGCAGTCCCAGCTGGGAATGCCGATTGTCCCATGATTTCACAGCTGCAAATCAGACCCTACCCTCTCACACTTGTCTCTGGCCAATGATGCTTTCCTTAATTAGTGCATGACTTAAACTTCAGTCCAGACTTATCTGTCGCCTTGGTCCCTGGGCTACCTGAGTGTTGCCTGGTCTACGTAGGAAAGAAAATCTTGTACGTGTATGTTATTTGCCTGACATTGAACAAAGGGAAGAACAATTTGGTTGTTAAATTTGTTTTATCAACTGAATTTTGCATTCTTTGGCAACTTCTCTCTCTTACAGTCTCGTCTGGTGTTTAGGCTTTGTGATTCTCCTTGTGGTGTTACTATATTCTTATGGTTCTTATACCTTCCCCATCTTGAGAATGGCCTCTAGAAAAAACCATTAGGAGCTATGCCTCATCTCAACCAGTGTGAGACAACCTGCAGAGTGTGTTTTGAAGAGCTGTGAGGTCCTCCTTTTTTTTAAGGCAGTAGGTAGTCAAACCTATCTACTCCTTATTGTGAAACTCTATTGTGAAACATTAAAATGCACATGATTGACAATTTCAACAATATCCTATAGCAAGACCTCTTTTTTTACTTTAAATTTCCAGGGTCCCTTTCACTTCTCTGGGTGATCAAGCCACACAGATGATAGCATTGCTCTAGAAGTCTATGTTGACTACGTGTATACTAGAGAAGAGAGCATATTTGAGGAAACCTGTGATTCCTAGCATTCTCTTTGCTTGCCACTGAAGTTTTAGATAAATTTCCTTGACAGGGCACTAAGAGAAGTCTACCTGAGGAATTAGAACACAGGACAGAAAATGAAAATGGGGGTAGGATGAAATGAGAGGAGTGCACATTTTGTTTATGAAGTAGCAAGTATTCATTAAGTTATCTACAATATGCACAGTAGGATACTAGAGACTGAGGGGAGATACAAAAACAATGCAAAACATGCTTCTGAGGGGTTGAGATAATCTGTAAGCTGACATACATTTGAAAAGCAGGTAACAGAGGCCTGAGGCACAGGTCCAAGTGCTGAAAATAAATGTATGTGTTACAGAAGCCTCTCACAGAGGACATGGGGTTAAAGCTTAAGAGGGCAGAAGTTCAGGCACAGTCCTTACATGGGCACAGGTGACTTGGAATTGGACTGTGTATGATGTTTGGTGGAGAAAAAAAGGAAACTAATCAGGCTAGAATGAAAGATGTTCTTTGAGCAACTGAAGGCAGGAATTGAGACTTTTCCCGTGGGCCCTTAGTCATTATGGATATCGGAATGAGACATAACATTACGAAAAGGATGTCTTAGGAAGAACTATGTCAGTGGCCGGTTTGATGTGGGAAACCCTGGAGGAGGAAAGACTGGTTAGGGAACAGCAGAAATTGAAATGTGCCTAGGATGGTAACTGGGAATGAATGTGAAAGACAGGAAGAAAGGAATTTTTGTTTTTTGTTTTTGGATTGCCTGGACATGGAAAATTACTGTGATGGAAGGGGCACAGAAGATAAAGTTTATAGCCTGAATTACTCAGCCTGAGGGGGTGACCTAGTATCAGCCAGGTGATTTAGTAAAGGGGAAAGCCCCAGATTTCAGTAAGTACAGTCATGGAATCGTGAGGTTTTAAAGCTAGAGAGGGCTCTAGGGATCATCTATTCTAGCCACTTCATTTTGTAGGAGGACAACTGAGGCAAAGGGCAGATATGTGACTCAATCCAGGATATCGAGAGGGGGAGGGCAAGACGAGCAGCACCTGTGTCTTCTCTCACCAGGTCATCCTGCCTGCTTTGTTAGCTTTCCTGCCTAGTTCTGTCTCTCAAACTCTGGACTGAGGACGAGAGTCCATCTGCAGCCAAATTTGACAAAATTAGAAAAATACACTGAATTTTTCAAAAAGCTAAATTTATTCATTTAAAGAACTGACCTTTATTCTGTGATTATGTCCTGGCTAATGGTGTTAAAATCTCCTTTAATTTATTAAACGAAGCATTAATACAAAAGATGCAATTTTTACTTCCTTCTTAGCACAGTAAAAAGGTAGTTAGTAATCTAAGTTCTTTCTTCAGTTTTTGTTTGTTTGTTTGTTTTTTTAATACTGGTCTTTAAAATCTAAAGGTCTGAGAGTCACTTCTCTGCAGGATGGCAAATTACCTGTGATCTATCTTTTCCAAGCCATACCAGTTGGGGGTAAATAGTAGCCACAGAAAAGATTACAAAATAGTCTTTTCCCGTCTCTGCCCCCACCCACATGGACAGGATTAGAGCCATTTTCTCTTTGTCATAGTTCTCTTGCACTGGTAGTGGGCAGAAGCCCACGGGATGGACACTGGTGTATGAGTGAGGGGATGAGAGATACCCCCCCCACACACCCAAGATTCTGAATCCGTTTCTTGGCCTTAGACCAAGGCGTGGTGGTTGTAGCAGGATAATGGACCCCAATTCTTTGATATGGCCATGTGATATTTCTTTAAGCCTCAGTCATTTGTAAAGTCTTCTGTGAAAGTGGCGTCAAGGCACCTTTCCAGCTACATTGTGTCACCTTTCCATGCAGACCACCTTGCCGCTACGGTCTGTGTGCAGAATGCCTTAGTCCTTCACAGAAGCCGACCTTGGTGGGCTATCCCGCCTGGGGTCCAGTAAAGCTTCGTGACGCCTGAACCCCGGTCTGAGCTAGGTCCCAGGGTAGGTAGAACCCTACAAAGCACACTAAGCTACAGGACTCGAGTGCATTGAGTCAGCAGGCAGGAAGGCCTGTGGCAGCAATCTTTAAAAATCTTCAAAGAGAGCTGCCCGCTTCCTCCTAAATATGACCTAATGAGAATAGCACCGCACTGAGAATTGAGGGATCTGCTGCTTATCCTACAACTTAGGAAGATAAACACGCCAATTTGCATGGGCCTGTTTCCTCAATTCCGAAACTACGGGTCTAGGATTCCTTCCAGGAACACAAAATGCTAAAGTCCAACAAGATTTGGTAGCACTGTCGGGGAGGGCACGTGGGGCCCAGTGGAAATCCCCTCGCTGGACGCGCGAAGCCCAGGAGTCCTGAGACCCCATTCTCCTGCTTCGCTTTGAGCATCCGTGGGAGGTCTGCGCGTCCCCGCCGGGCTCGGCGTGCGCGTCCCCGCCGGGCTCGGCGTGCGCGTCCCCGCCGGGCTCGGC
>NW_023270807.1:96386146-96435752 GCF_011800145.1 Mirounga leonina | reverse complement strand
AGGAGGCAGAAGAGCTGGACAAGAGGAGAAAAGGCGGCGGCCCGGCGGGGCTGAGAGGCCAGAAGGAGGCGGGCCGCACGGGGGTGTGGGGCGCGGAGCGGCCGGGATCGCGCGGTGCCGCCGAGCACGGCGGCCTCGGCAGCCAGGGCCTGGGCCGCGGTTCGGCCGCGCGGGGCGGTGAGTGTCGGGAGGCCGGCGCGGCGCGGGCTGCGGCGAGGGCTGCGGCGAGGACGGAGGCGGCGGCCGGGCCGTGCGAGGCCGGCAGCCCGGGCGGCGGCGGCCGGGGCTGGGCGGAGTAAATAAACCGCGCCCGCGCCGGCCCTGCGGGTCCCGGGCCGGCTGTCCTGGCGCGCCGAGAGGGCGTCGGCGGCGTGGGCGTCCGCGCCGGCCGTCCTGCCGGGCCCGCCGTGGAGGCGGCCAGCAAATGGCGACCCAGAGCCGGGGACCGACCCCCGTGTCGCCTGGCCTGGCTGGCTGTCTGTATGCGGGGGAGGGAGGGGTGAAGCGGGAGGTAAGCTTGGGAAGCCCTAAAAACCTTGAAAACGCGGCTTCTGTTCCTTTTGCCTGTTAAGAACTTGGGTTGTTTGGGGACAGACGGGTTAAAGTAAAATTGGGAGGCATCATCTGCCGTCTCCACGGGGTGAGTGAAGTGGGTAACTTTTCCATTCATGGTAGTGAGCGGGTCTTCGTCTCAGCCGCAGTCCTTATTAAAGAGAAACTTCCTGATTTTCTAGATCTGAGGGGTAGGACTATTTCCAAGTTATTGGTATCCCGTCCCGTGGAACACTGCTTGGAAGGGGGCCATAGGGTGCACGTTGAATTCCGAGTAATCGCCTTCGAGTATGTTTTTAACGTGTGTCTTTGGGAGAAGAGAGACTGGCAGAGCAGTATGTTGTGTACCATGGTTTTTGTACTCCATTCCCCTCTCTTGTTTTTCTTTCTGAGCCGGGTCGTAAGTCCCAGATAAAAGATGGTTGGGAAGGAATTGACCTTTTATTCCATAATTACTTTGTTGACTCTGATCCAAGATGAAGCTATTTATGGGCATTCTGATATCAGTGTAGGTTAACTTAAAACTCTTCAAATACAAACTTCTCAAATGTTTTGAACCTTTAAAATTTTCCTTTTTTCTTTCTTTCTGCTGCATTTCAGTACTGTGTTGTATCCTTTAGAGACACAAGTAACAGGAACAGATTTTGCGTTTGCTCATATTTATTAAGGTTTTAGAAAACACTCCAGTTTTCGACGCAGCAAGGGGAAAGGGATAGCATAAAATGTATGTTTAGGATTTTTCTAAGGGTTCAATTTTAATATGCAGCTTTGGCTGAATCACTGTTCTTTATGCTTAGTCACTGTTTCTTACTCCAGAAACTTAATTAGGGATAACATGGTGTTTTGGTAACTTTTAAGTTGCCACTTCGTTCTTATCTAGTACTTTAATGCAGTGACATAAGCTTTTTTGTGTGATTCTGGAAGTGTAGGTGGGTGGAGTTTTGTGAGTGTTATCAGAGAACTGGAGTTTCCGACATAGGCAAACTTTTATGCTTTCCAAGTGTGCTGGGTATTTAATTTCAACCCAATATTTCTCCATCTCTAGCATTGAAGACTTTTAAAGAATACAAAGTGTCCTAATAAAATACCCATTAAAGGGCAGTAATACTTTGAGATAATGTATATAGTTAGAGAGGTACTTTGAGGTCACCACATAGGTGTTGGTTAATGTGTGTTTACTATTTGATGTACTATATTACTGAAATGTGACTTTTAATGGGATAAGCTCTATGCTATTTTGTATAATTTTGGATACATCTTTTAACTGATTTCCTATGATTGTTTCATTAAAAGGACATTGTATTTGTAGAATTCTTTGACAAAGTCTGCAATCAAAAGGCTATATAAAATATCTAATATCAAATTCAGTTTGATGAAATACGTGGGATTGGCATTGGGCTAATGGCTTTTGCAATGTAGGTAGCTAGTTAAATACAGATAAGCATACCTCAATTAAAACCCAGTCTGAAAATCCTTTACAGAAAGGGTATGTCTGTTTGTTTGTTTATTTATTTTTTGAGTGGATAATGTTAACATAGGTTATTTTCTCATACAATTGCTTTTTATAAGCTTTATAAGTGTAAATGACCTGATATAAAAAATAATTTTACATAAAGCTTTGTGTATGTAAACGTGGCTGTCTTGCTAAGTGAGGTACATCCCTTTTCTAAGGAATACATTGTATCCTTCTGGACACACACATAATTATAACCAACCTTTGTAGAGTTCTAGGTTGTTTTCACAGTAGAATAATTGCCTTACGGTCACAAAGCTGAGATTCCTTGGAAGCCCATTCCCCGATGCCATGCTGCTCATTTTAATAAGCTGAGTACCGCCATTTGGGTGGATTATTTTTATCTGAGGATCAGCACAAACAGGTTCTGGTCCGAGAATTAAATATTAATATTATTTTAATTTCTGATGTAAATCTGTAATAATTTCATTTGCTTATTTAGTGGAGAACATTGCAAGTAGTTAGAACTTTCACTGTGGAATAAGTTACTTATGACCGTATTTAGACATAGAAGATACATGTTTTATTATATCATAACTGGAAGGGTGAAAATTTTGACATTTTCCATTTAATTAGGTCATCATTCTATAAAAAGTCAGAACTAAAGTGTAATAAAAAGAATGTATACAGTGTAACCCATTTAGCCATTTTGGACTCATCAGGAGGGCATGTGTTTGAGTTGGGAGTTTAATGATAGAGGATTTTCAATCTTGCCTAGTCACCACCCCCTCCACCCCCCCCCTTTTAAACCAGTTAAGATGCCCAACTGAGAGTATAGATTTATTATGGTCTTTAAAACTGATTGCACTTGATCACAAATCAGCCAGGAAGGTGTTTGTATTTAATATTAATTGTACAATTAATTGTATTACTCTGACTAGTACCTCCGACTGTACAAGAAGGATGAGACTTGCTCAGAGGAGCTTATAACTGATTGCTAAATGTAAAATTTCAGTCATGGACTTACTTGTGTTAACTAATTGAACAAGTCTGTCTATAGTTGCATTTCATCCTCACACTGAAGCAACATTTTATTGTTTGAGTGGAATTCTGCTTCATCTCGTACCATATTAACTGCAATATTAAGCAGTCGGCGGATACCACTTCCTTTTTTGAGCTTCTTTTCTTAGCCCAGTACCTACTTAGGCACGTGCACATGTGTGTACACCTACCTCTACCTCTGCTTTTCTTTTTGAAGCTGATGCCTTCTGTATTCAAGTAACCAGTAACCAGAGCGCAGAGTTGATGAGGGAGTTAAAATAGTGGAACAATATACTGGTAAACGTTTACTTCTGTGCCTTCTATGACCATTTTTTAAGATTTTAAAATAATGGAAGGTTGAAATTAACTTTCTTTGACTTCCTTTTCCCTTTGACTTGCTTTTTTCATAGACGATTTATCTTACTCTATATGTAATGCTTGGGACATAGGACTTAGGTACTCAGTAAATGTTGGAGCACTATTGATTTTTTGTAACTGGTACAATAAGGTATAATTTTGACTCAGTCTGATTGTATAGTACTAGGTCTGTAAGGTTGTATTTTTTCATGAAGTATGTAGTTTCCTGTGAAATCAAAAATCTCATTTTGTTTTGGAATCCATTTGGCTGTTTCTTACAGTATAATCTTTTCATTTATTCATGTTTCTAAAATAAGTGAAGCTCCAGTTAGGCACCGTCTGCAATGTAGGAAACACAAGAATGGATGAGACAAGAGATGGTCCTGCCTCCTTCAAGGAGCTTATAGTTTTCCTGTTTTCCTGTCGGGGCAGATATTAAAGGATAATGATTTACTTAGAGTTGTGACTAGTTTTACAAGGAAAAATGCAATGTGTATTGAGCACACAGCATGATATGGGATCCGGACCTTGCCTTTGGTATGTGGAAAGTAACATTTAAGCTGGGACTTAAGATCTGAGGCAGCAGTTGCGGGGAGGGGGTGCTGCGCATGTCTGCGTGTGTCCTGCTCACAGAGGTACACACAGCAGCAAGCTGTGTTGAGTGCTTGGGGTGACCTGACTTAGCATATTTTAAAATCACGCTAACTTGCAATGCTTTATTTATCTCCTTAATTATTTTAATGAATCTGGAAGAACAAAGAAATGGTTTTTTGAGGGCAGTTATTTTTATGTATAGAAATAGCTTTAGATGACAAGGCCTCCTTTCACTGTATGGGAAAATGCCATGTCTTAGAACTATTTTTATGGATTGCCTGTCGGTCACAGAGTCTGAGTTGGCCAAGAATTTCTGTTGGAGAAAATTGAAACTATTGTAAAGTATTTAATCATTTACAGATATTTTCTAGTCTAATGAGACTTTTTCCAGTCATTCAACTTTAAGTGTAAATTATAGAGATGTTATTTGGAATGCTAAGATCCTTTTTCCAGAGGGTTTAAGAAAACTTAATATTGAGGAGTCTTAAATTAAGCTTATCTCGAACTTGAAGCCTCAGCTTCAACAACAGGTTTGCTAATGGGCCTGCTGTGTCACTGTTCAACTGAGAAATCAGGGACAGATGTTTTAAACCCGTTTCACAGGATTTATGAGCAATTGCAGAATACCTTATGGAGGCATAGTTAATCTGGTAATGATCTTGATTAGAAAAAGGATGGATCTGGAAATTTTAAATTCTGAAGCTGAGGATTCTATCCCCAGAAAACTCTTTGGTTATTATCTAGTGCTTTTTCTTAACTTACTTCGTAATATATTTACCGGTAAAATGGAGTTAAACTTGATTCCTACTTTGCTGTTTTGAGAATTGCTAAATTTATATTCTTGGTCTGTAAGTTTGTACTATTATAAATGCAAGTTATTTTTAAAATAGTTTTAAACACTGATATTCAAAGCAAAGTTATGTGCTATTGTAATTACAAAGGACCAAAAAGACTTTCTTAACCACAGGGGTGATCAAGTGTTGGAATAAACTGCAGGCAAAGTTGTGTAACCTCCATTCCTCAAATAACATCTTAAAATTGGATCACCAGTTACTGAAGTGCTGCCTATTTTCTTAAACTTTTATGAGTAAACATATCTGTTGTTGTCCATATGCATTGATTGGATATAGGTTGAAGTCCTAGCTCTGCCACTTACCAGGGAGATGACCTTGGGCGAGTCCCTTAAGCCTGTCTGAACCTCAGTTTCCTCTGGGTTGTTAAGAGGATTAAGGGACATTAAATGAAATGGTGTATGTAAGGAGAAAATTGGTACATAATTAGTGTGCTTTTTTCCTTCTAAGTCTACTTCAGTAAATAAATACTGTAGCCTCATTGCTGTGGATGCTTTTATTTTTATTTTTTAAACATTTTTCTTATTCCAAGGGGAGTAGTGTGGAACAAACTGTTTTGAAGCTAGAGAGCCCTCTGTGTCTTCCTTTCAAAGTTGTTGCTGTTTTGCATTTAACTTAGTTGTTTGTAGCCGTTGCTATTTTAAACAGTTTTGAATTAAGTGATGTTTTTGAGATGTGTTCTGCCTGGTGTGGTCATGTGATGTGCACATAACATAGAGTGTTCTACAGGTTATGAGAGCAGTGGTCACTTCTTTGGAACTGCTTGTATTTTTAGGTTCTCTCTTAGTAACAGTCAAGCTTATAACCCTCAGCATGTGAGATGAACTCTGTCTAGTTGTTGCAAAATAAGAAAGCTACAGCTGTTTTCACAATCTAATCACTCCATGACATTTGCCTTAATTCTTACTAACATTTCTCTTTGAACATCTGCTTAATTTACAAATGTTTGTCATCTTTAGTCTGTCGTTTCTTCTATTATGACTCTTTTAGCATGTCTGTGTTTAACTTATAGGTTCTGTCTTAACCTATAAAATGTATGGGGATAAACATTCAGAAGTATTTGTAATTTTTAAACACAATTAAAAAAATACAGTTTGGTTGTTAAATGCATGCCTTGTTCTCCCCACCTCCTCCCTGCCCCCCAGCATCAGTAAGTGCCATAATACCAACTCAGAACTGTTCTACTTAATCAGTAGAGCTCTATCAATATGAGGTAGACTTTTGTTATTGTTTGAGGAAAATCAACCCTGGACTGGACAAAAATAAATAGCAATTTCGGGATTAATTAGTTTACATTAACCACCTGAAACCCAGATAGCATTTATGGAAAAATATGTCAGAGAGCTAGTAATCTTTTATGCAGTGAAGTGAAGAAAATAGGCTAAGAATCGACTTCTTACCCAGAAAAGTATTACCTATTACAACGTAATTTAATTTGGGAGATGTTGAGATGAGTTGCTTGTCCCATATGGAGGTAGAGATGTATAATAAGTAATTGGCTGTAGAGATCTGAAGTCTGGGAGAAGGATCTGGGCAAGAGGTAAGTTTTCAGCATATGGGTGGTAATTGAAGCTTTTGAGAAATTGAGAGCACCCAGAGAGAATGAATAGAATGAGCAAGAAGTGACATGATCCCTGGAGAAGAGGAATATTTTAGAAAAAGAGATTAAGGAATAACCAAAAAGGTAGGGAGAAAACCAGGGAAATGTATCCTCATGAGGAAAGACAAATAGTTCAAAAAGGAGGGGATAGTCAGAATAATGAGGTAAATGGCCAAGGAGATGAGGTCTGGAAAAAATGCCCTTTGGTTTTAGCACCAAGGGTCTCAGAGCAGTTTTAATGACTGTTGGCTAAAAGAAAGCCAGATTACAGGGCTGAAGAGTATATGGGAGGTATGAAAGGTTGTTTTTTTTTAAATTGTTTTTTGTTTTTCTTCTGGAAGCTTGACTAGGAAAAAAGAATAGTAGTAGAAAGGAGATATTGTTTTATTATTTAGGTTTTTAAAGATGAAATAGTTTTTTAAGTTTTTACTGCTCATAGGGACAAGCCAATAAAGAAGTTTAAGATTATAGACAAAGATACATCGAATAGGATTAATACTTATAATTAAATCAGTATATTGTGCTGATGCTTTCTCTATTTTTGTATAAAATTTTTCTTGATAAAAGGAAAGATCATTAGGTATCTGTAAACCCCTTCTCTTATTTTATAGATACTGTTTCTCAGCTCAAATCCTTAGTGAATTTCTGTTACCTGAAGTCTGGACTCCTTAGAGTAGTATATAGTACAGTCCTCATGATGTGCTTTATTTCTATCATCCTGCCCCATGTCTCACAGCTACCTAGCATTTCACCTTGTGATCCAGCAATACTGGGAAACTTGAGGTTCCCTGAATGTGTTTTGCCACTTCTTGTTTTTCTCCATTTACATATGTTGATACTTCAGCGCTGAATACTTCCCTCCCTTTCCAATTCTCCCCTCCTATGCTTAAGATTTCCCATCTTTGAAGACTACTGTGACTTCTTCTCTAGCCCCTACCCATAGTGAAAATTATCTTCTCTGTGTTACCATTTTACTTCTGTCAGATTGATCACATAATAATGTGACGTGAGTTTTACTGTTGTCTCTCTGACCTCCTGCTCTAGCTCCTTGAGAGGAGTTACTAATCTTTATATTGCCACACCAGACACAGTGCCTGGTACATAGTAGTTAAACAATAAATGGGTGTTGCGTGAGTGAATGGAAGGTGTGGCCCTCAGAAGTAAGTGACTTGCCCATAGCCACGAACTGGAGCTGGACTTACATTTTCTGGGTAAATTCCCTGTTTGTTTTAATTAAGGCTTACTCTGGTGATTTGTTGTAGAAGGTATTAAGGCATATGTAGAAGGAGTGATCAGTAGATGAAATCTTAAGGGAACTCCTATATTTGAAGGGAATAAAAAGAAAAGTTCTAATAGTTTTAGTTAAGTATATTCATGAAATTCAGGTCATTCTCTCAGGAATATGATGAAGTCAGTGTACTGTGGGGTGCTTCTGAACCAGTTTAGTTGAAACTAAAATGTAAAAGCTAAAGCCTTCTTTGAAATCTAAAAGTCAAATATGCATTAATTTGTTTTTAGCATCCTTTTATATACTACACAGTATACTAGAATTTAAGCATTATATTTTGAGACATTTGGCCCCTTAGGCATTTTGTTATATGATATGTAAAAATGAACTTTTGCATTGTTGCTTGAAACGAGTACTTAAGTGGTTTCAAGATGAATTGATTTTATATAAAATAAACTTGATAAATATGCTTATTTTACACATACACCTTTATGACTTGATTTTTGTTACTCAACAATTTCTGAAAATCAACCACTTTTTGCCTAACTTGTTATCTTTTCCCGTCTCCACAACTAGAGCCGGACGGGCCGTCATGGAGGAGAAGCTGCCACACTCGCACTGTGAGAATTGTGTCAGTAGACGCTGTATGACCAGACCGGAGCCTGGGATTTCCTGTGACTTGATTGGTTGTCCGTTGGTGTGTGGAGCAGTTTTCCATTCTTGTAAAGCTGATGAGCATCGACTTTTATGTCCATTTGAACGTGTGCCTTGCTTAAATAGTGACTTTGGCTGTCCATTTACAATGGCTCGAAATAAAGTTGCTGAACATCTAGAAATGTGTCCAGCAAGTGTGGTGTGCTGTACTATGGAGTGGAACCGATGGCCAGTTAGTTATGCAGATCGGAAATCATATGAAAATCTAAGCAGAGATGTTGATGAAGTGGCACAATTAGATATGGCCTTGGCCCTTCAAGACCAAAGGATGCTCTTGGAATCGCTCAAAGTAGCCACCATGATGTCAAAAGCGACTGATAAAGTATCAGAACCTAGAGAACAGATCTCCGTTAAATCAAGTGTCCCAGAAATACCACATGCTAATGGTTTGGTGTCTGTTGATGAAGAATCTTATGGTGCACTTTATCAAGCTACGGTAGAAACAACCAGAAGTTTGGCTGCTGCTTTAGATATCCTGAGTACGGCCGCAAGAGACAGTGGCATGTTGAGTACAAGTCTTCACGCTTCCCCAGATGAAATGAATGAAGAGCAAGACACCAGAGGAAGCTTGCAGAATAGACCCTTGAAAGACCAGGACCATTTTTATGAGGATGAGATAGGAGCAGTAGGTGGAATTGACCATGACACAAGTCTGAATGTCCAGTCTGAACAAAATGGTTCAAGTGATTTATTGTGTGACTCGAACACCAGTTCTTACGGCACTTCTGCTCTTTGTAATGGCTTTTCTTTGGAAAATATAGGTACACAGGCCATAGACCCAAATCAGAAATTACATGGTGATTCAAAACAAAGGAACTTAACAAATGGAGAATGTATAGCATCAGATGGCACTTCACAACCTTCCGGTTCACTTTCAGTAGCAGCACAACTTAGGGAAGTAATACCATCTGGTGCTTTGCCTAATGGCACAGTTCAGCATATCCTCATGCCAGATGATGAGGATGAAGGAGCATTGTGTTGGAGAAAAGTAGACTTAGGGGACTTGAGGAATGTGGATGTCTTATCTTTCAGTCATCCTCCTTCATTCAAATTTCTTTCTAACTCATGTTGGTCTAAACCAAAAGAAGATAAAGCAGTAGATACATCAGATTTGGAAGTTGCAGAAGATCCAATGGGCCTCCAAGGAATAGATCTAATCACAGCAGCATTGCTATTTTGTCTAGGAGATTCTCCAGGTGGGAGGGGTATATCTGATAGTCGCATGGTTGATGTTTATCACATTGACTTTGGGACTCAGACTTTTTCACTTCCATCTGCAATATTAGCTACCAATACAATGGTTGGGGAAATAGCTTCAGCTTCAGCTTGTGATCATGCCAACCCACAGCTTTCAAATCCAAGTCCTTTTCAGACACTTGGGCTGGATTTAGTATTGGAATGTGTTGCTAGGTACCAACCCAAGCAGCGTTCAATGTTTACATTTGTTTGTGGGCAGTTATTTAGAAGAAAAGAATTTTCTTCACATTTTAAGAATGTGCATGGTGACATTCATGCTGGACTCAATGGCTGGATGGAACAGAGGTGTCCTTTAGCATATTATGGTTGTACCTATTCTCAGCGTAGATTTTGTCCATCAACACAAGGAGCAAAGATTATACATGACCGCCATTTGAGGTCCTTTGGAGTTCAGCCATGTGTCTCTACAGTATTAGTAGAGCCTGCTAGAAACTGTGTGTTGGGACTGCATAGTGACCATCTAAGTAGTCTTCCTTTTGAGGTCCTGCAACATATTGCAGGCTTTCTTGATGGCTTCAGTTTATGCCAGCTCTCATGTGTATCCCGGTTAATGAGGGATGTGTGTGGCAGCCTGCTTCAGTCTCGTGGAATGGTCATACTGCAGTGGGGAAAAAGGAAGTATCCAGAAGGAAATTCGTCATGGCAAATAAAAGAAAAGGTTAGTTTAATCTTAACTGTATCATCTCCTTATTTGACATACAGTAGACAATGTTGCAGAATTAATAAAACTAAGATCTTGTTGAAAAATTGACCATCTTAAAACTTAAACTTTAATCTAACAGACTTTTTAAAAATAATAACTAATGAAAAACTAGGTTAGAATTATTTGTCATAATCACATATTTATTACAGACATCCTAATTCTAATCTAATATGGCTGAGGTCACTTGTTTTTTCAGTTGAGCCGTTCTATACTCAGTTCTTCTGTAACAGCTCCTTTTGAGCCCATGTTAACCACCTTCCAATTTGAGCTCCATCTGAAACATTTTCACCATAGGACAATGGAGGAAGCAAGGAGAAGGTTTTCTGCTGCTTACAATTGGCAGTTTTTCTCCATTCCTAGCAACTTCTTTCTTAGTTATTTCAGGTAGAACTTAAATAGGGAGAAATGAGAAAAGTTATAACTGCTACTACTAGTAAGTGACCAGTGGAGTGTTTGGGGGCTAGAAAACATGATGGATGTGGAAATGTGTTAGGTCGAAGTGGGAGGAAAGAGTAGGGTACTTGGATTTGATATTGTTGGTGGGGGGCTCTGGGTTAGTACAGTACAAGAGAGTGTTGCATATTGGAGGCTTGAACTGGAGATTTAGGCAGATCCTGGAGCAAGTCTTGGGTCCACCATTTTTCTTTTGTGAAAATCTACTTTTTCACATTTTATTATGATTATGATTATTATATTTTTAAATAATCTCTACACCCAACATGGGGCTCGAACTCAAAACCCTGAGATCAAGAGTCACATGCTGTATTGACTGAGCCAGCCAGGCACCCCTAGTTTTGCCCATCTTCTGTTTGAGGTACTATCTAATAGAAACTAGAAGACATAAATATCTTTTATTGCAGGAGTTTTTCATATTAGAACACTTATAATATGACATTTTGCATTTTATAAAGTAGAAAAAATTTGGTAAATTTTACCTTGGTTGCACAGGATTCAAATTTCTGGATACTTTGTTCTTACCACCCTTAGGTTTTCTCTGACTTTTCCTCATTGCTCCAGTTTTTCAGAATTCTACATCTTCTGTGTTCTTCTGAGGCTTTGACCAACAAATGAACACACTATTTATTTTATGATTTTTTTTTTTCCAAATGGCAATTTTGGTGGCAGAAAGTTTCATCCTTGCTGTGTATATGTGTGTATACACATACAGAGGACTTGGTGTCTTTCTTCCATTTGGGATGGGATACTCTGAGCATCGTCTCATTTTGTCCTTGCCCACTAGTATTGACCTATGAGGTGAAGTATTCTCTGGGGATTCTGTTCCTGCAGAAAATCCTACCTACTCTTGGGAGTTTAAATCGCCATCATTTACACAGAGTACTCACACATCTGTATCCTGGCCGCTTTCTCCTGAACCCCAGAGCCTTGTATGTAAGCATCTCCACTTGATTATCTCACAGCTTCATCAAACTCAACGTGTCCAACCCATTCCACATCTTTATCCCTCTTTTTTTTTTAAGATTATTTTAGAGAGCTTGCATGCACAGTGGGGAGGGCCAGAGGGAGAGAGAGAATCTCCACACTGAGTGCGGAGCCTGTTGTGGAGCTCAGTTGCACCACCCTGAGATCATGACCTGAGCCGAAATCAAGAGTCGAATGGGCAACTGACCGAGCCACCCAGGTGCCCCTCTGTCCCTCTTAATCTCAGCAGGTGGCGGGGTGCCTCGGTGGCTTAGTCGGTTAAGTGTTTGCCTTTGGCTCATGTCATGATCTCCGGATGCTGGGATTGAGCCCTGCGTCAGGTACGTCAGGCTTCCTGCTCAGCGGGGAGTCTGCTTCTCTCTCTCTCTCTCTCTCCCCCCCGCCCCTCCCCCCTGCTTATTCTCTCTCTCTCTCAAATAAGTAAACAAAATCTTAAAAAGAGCTAGGAAAAAGCTTAATTAAAAAAAATCTCACAAGTGGCATTATCATCTATCAAATTGCCTAAACTAGGAATTTGGGAGTTAAGGTTGACTTCTTTTTTTCCCCTTTATTTCCATATCTTGGTAATCATAAAGTCCTCTTGAGTCTCCCTTCTTCATACCTCTCAGGTTTACTTTACTGTTTCCAC
This sequence comes from Mirounga leonina, assembly GCF_011800145.1. Taxonomy (NCBI): domain Eukaryota; kingdom Metazoa; phylum Chordata; class Mammalia; order Carnivora; family Phocidae; genus Mirounga; species Mirounga leonina. The sequence continues at coordinate 96,423,334 of NW_023270807.1, read as the reverse complement.
CACCATTTACCTAGCTCTGTCCCCTTCAGCTCTCTCTCGGTTACCTAAGAGCGTAACTGGGTTTCTGTTCCTAATTGGGTCCCTCTCCATCATACTCTCTACGTAAGGACTAGAGTGATAAATATTTTCTTAAATACAGTTCTTACATTGTAGTGTTTAAAAACTGTAATGCTTGTTCATTGCTCTGGGACACAGAAAGACTCCTTAAAGAATCATTTAAGACTTTTTATAATCTTGTCCTTACTTACCTCCTCAGTTTCCTCTTGTCATTTTATATTCCAGCTATGTTGATTTACTTACAGTTTCCTGATGTTTTCTTTCTTGACTTCTTGCCTTAAGGCCTTCAAATGTGCTGTCCCTAATACAGTATCTGCATCTGAGCATTTGCAATATGCTAGACAGTGTGCTAATAAGCATTTTACTTCTGTTTACCTATTTAATCTACTGTCTCTATTTTATGGATGAGGAAACTGAAGTTTAGAGAGGTGAAGTAACTTGTCCAACTAATTGATGGATTCACACCTAGGGAACCTGTCTCTGGAGCATGTGATCTTCATCTTTTTGCTATATATCCTGCTCACTCTACAGATCTTCTTCAGGAGAGCCTCTGGAACCCCTCCCTGAAGCTTTCAGGGAGGTGTACTGCTCTGTGTTCGTGTGGTGCCCCATAATAGTCCCCTACTCTGTATACCCCTACTCTAGAGCACTCTCATGCTGTATTGTAATTCACTGATGAATTGCCAGTTTCATTAGACTGTCAGTTCCTTGAAAAGTGAGACTCTCTGGGAACCAAAACATCCACCGCCTAGAACAGCACTGCCATATCGTGGGCACTAAGTAAGAACTTGAGGAAGACTTCTGAATGAAAAATTGGCCCATTGCTAAGAAGCCTTGTGCAGGAGATGGGAATCACCCATTTTTTTCTGAGTTTGTTTCACCAGACTCTTGTGGAAATGGGGAGGCTGTCTGCCACCATTGAGTCTTTCATGAATTTGTTTTGCTGAGGCTTAACAAAATTCTTAATTCTTCTGTAGTTTTATAGGTATAGGTGATTGTAAGGGAGGCTAGTGATATCTGTAGTGTCTGTTGGTAGCTCCTCTAGACCTTCAGGGACTCCTGGGAAAGAACTCCCCAGGAGGCGTAATTGATACAACCCTAAGGAATATAGGGAGTAAGTACCCTTTGTGCTGAGCAGTGGTGATTTCTCTTGCCAGCTGAAAAGTAAAAGTGTTCTTCAGGGAATTTGAAGGCATTTAGCCACCTTGGAAGGCATCGCCCTCCTTTCCTGAGAAGCTCTAATGAGTGCTGAGGGCTCTCCTCCAATCCACAGCCACTTTCTAGAGTATCTGCTGTTTACTATGCATTCAGAGTGCTCTACCATTTTCCTGTTGATGAGCTTAGCTAGGATGCCTAGGCCTGATCTAGCCCATTCTTGCTTGTTACCTGGGTCTGTCCTCCATTCGTGCTTATTTCCTGTGTTCAGGTAGCTTTATATTTAGAATTGTGAAGGTGAGAAGGGGCCACAACTGTCCTTGCTGAGCTAATAAGATGACATTGTTTCAGGGCTTGGAGCTGCTGAGTGGGTAAAAGGGGAAGTAGCTCATATTTTTACCAACAGACGCATGAATAGGGATAGCAGGTGAATTTTTGCCTAGAAATGCATTTTACAATGATTTGGAATAAAGTAAGATTCATTTAACAAAAGTGTTTTATGTAAATTTTCAGAAGCATTTTTGACTAAATTAAGTACCTGTATTCATGAATATTACAGAGTTACCTTTGGTACTTACAAATAGTGGAATCATAAGGTACCTTGGCAAATATTAGTGTATTTTTTTAAAGATTTTATTTATTTATTTATGAGAGAGAGAGAGAGTGGGGGGCGGGAGCGTGAATAGGGTGAGGAGCAAAAGGAGAGGGAGAAGCAGAAACAGACTGTGGTGGGCAGGAATCCCAATGCAGGGCTTGATCCCAGGACCCTGGGATCATGACCTGAGCCGAAGGCAGTTGTTTATGTTTAACTGAACCACTCAGGCACCACATATTAGTGTATTTTTTAGTATACCTCATATAGTGTAATAGGAATGGAAGAAAAACTTGGGGAAAAAAATAACACATGTATCATCACTATCTCCAGACTCTGAATAGCTCTATATGGCCAATTGGATAAGATGAAAGAAGAGTGTGCAATATATTATTTTAGGAAGTACCTCTGAATTTACAAGGTTAATATTTTTAAAAAATTGCTTAGGGGTGCCTGGGTGGCTCAGTAGGTTAAGCGTCTGACTTTGGCTCTGCGTGCTCAGCTGGGAAGTCTGCTTGAGATTCTCTCTCTCCCTTTCCCCTTCCCTCCACTCTCACGTACTCTCTCTCTCTCTCAAATAAAATCTTCTAAAAAATTGCTTAATAAGCCAAGTTGGATGTAGTTTTTAATGTTGAATTTTGCTTTTTATTTCTTTTTGGTTACTGCAAATGCAGTAACCAAATGAAGTTCAAACGTCATAGAAGTGATTTTTCCTACAAGTATTTAATAAACAGATCTGCCTCCAAATGGATTTACTCCTTTTCAGTTTTGTAGCTAACTGCTTGGAACTTTATATTGGATATTTCTCTAACAGTAGAAATGTTTGCAGTTGGAATAAGAAGTGTATTTTGATTCTTATAAATTGACTTGTTTAAATCTGAAATAGAATTTTCTTTTAGGTGTGGCGATTCAGTACTGCATTTTGTTCTGTTAATGAATGGAAATTTGCTGACATCCTAAGCATGGCTGACCACTTGAAGAAATGCAGTTACAATATTGTAGAGAAACGGGAGGAAGCAATCCCGTTACCATGTATGTGCGTGACACGAGAACTCACTAAAGAGGGACGTTCACTTCGCTCAGTTTTAAAACCTGTACTTTAAAAACTGTCACTCCACTTGCGCATACATGCAGACACCTAGTATAATTTCTTTGTAATATGTGATACTTTATTAATGTATTAAAGATTACAACTAGCTAAATTTATTGCCACTATGTATATAATGTTTTGAAGTGACATATATTTTTATAAAGTACTGTTTAGTTGGAAAAAAGTTGCCTTAATGTTTGAAATGTGTGAAATTTTTGGAACTTGCTGGACAGGGTGATTTAATTTTTAGCTGCATAATTTTCAGAATTAGTATTTTTAATGGTGTGCATATTTTTTGGTTTTTACATTTTTTGTTTCTTAGTTTAACAAGATCCTGACCAAACAGTTTGTCCCTCCTGTTTTCTGTGGGTTATAGCCCATGCATTCAGAAAGCAAAACTTTGATTCAAATTTTTGCAGCATAGGTTTTTCAGATAAAGACATTCAATTGCTTAAGGACTGCCATAAGATCATTATAAGATTTTTATTTTCTAGTGCTCCCCTTACACGATCGTGGATACACAGATGATCTTTACTGTATATTTACATAATATTTAAAATCATGACTAGTGTTTGGTAATGCATTTATCATGTTTTAAAAATACCCACAAAAGTGTTTTCACCTTATGTATTTGCAACTCTCATACAGAGAGTGACCATGTGCAACTTCCTTTTTTCTTAGACACCACATCCAAAGACTCACGGCAACGTGTTTTATGACAGGTTAAAATGAAAACCAACAAAAAGCTTGTGAATTTATTTTAATTTGATACTGTTCATGGTATGATATATTTGCTAGGCTTTTGATATTTGGAAAGAAGAAAATATACCTCATTTAAAGTTCAGATTGGGCATATTGTGTGAATAAATTTCAAATATTCGGAATGCAGAGGGCTTAACTTTCTTTCTTAAGCCTTTAGAATTTTTGCCTTTGTATGTTTATAAAAATCACAACTATATTGTTTTAAGATACTTAACAATGTGAAATTTGGTATCTTTGTAAGATGACAATCATGAAATGGAGAAGCCTGTCTTGGTTGACAATCTCCTTAAAACATTTCCAGGTTTATTTCCCATAGACTTCTCTACCAAAATAGTAAGAATTGTATCTTTGTGTAAAGATCAAGGTATAAGAGAAAAATATGCAAAGTCCTATTCTTGAAGTATTTAGTTGTAGTTTTCAAATTGATTTACACTATTATTAACGTGATGTGGTCAATTAAAAAAATGAATATATCAGTATTTAGAAATAAGTTGCAAAGATGGGGAATACTTAAATAATTTGTTTTAAGTAACTTCTGGTATTTGGTAGTCTGAAGTGGTGACAAGTTATTTTGCTATAAAATATCAAACTTCTATTGTGTCTTCTCTTCCTACATTGGTCCCTGAGAGTGCTCTGTTGTTTCTAGGGTAACAATACTATGGCAGTTGGACTGGGCAGAGATGTTCCTTGGGCATTAGAAAAGAACTCTGAACTGCTTCCGGCTTCTTTTGGTTGGATCAGGCCCTTATTACAGTTGAAAATACAGCATTAAAGACTAATCAATTGTTTTGCCTCACCTGTCATTTCAGTTCGTAGAATAGTTATTTCTCAGTGCTTAAACTTTCGACTGTGAGGTTGAATTATATAAATAGTCTGTTTCTGAAAAAGTTAGAAATAAGATTGAATACTGTAAAATATAACTGCCTTTTAAAGTTTTGCTGAAGAATGTGTCTGGTTAGGATAGCACAAACATTAACTTTTTGTTTTATGGTTGTGCTTGTTTGGTTTTTAAGTTTAGACTTGTTTTTACACTGGATCAGATATTTAACAGTTTTCCACCTTATATTTCTTTTACATATCTTTGGCTGTTTTTTGTTTGTTATGCCACCATACAATTTTGTTAAAATGTTTTCTTTGTGCAACATTTGTTCAAATTCTAATAAAATTAATATTTTCCCTTTATGTGGCTCAGTAACTTAAAAGGAAAAACTTTCATTTAAATAAAATTTTAATACTTGACAAATTCCAAACACAGTGTTTCTAAGTGTAGATTTTCTGCATGTTGTAGTTGTTTGTTGATTATCATTGTTCACCCATGTTTTACTGGTGAGCGTTCATTTTTTTTTTTTTTTTTTTTAATATGGAAAACTCATTAGCTAACTTCTGTGCCCCTTCAGTGTCTTCCTGAAAGTAGTCCCATCTAGGGGTATTGTAAGGCTGAAGAGTTCCTGGCATTATTGTTTTAGTAAAACTTGTCATGGGAACAATCTGTCTAGCCTTTTAAGCGTGAAAAGGTTTGTATGTCAGTTAATTGTCATTTGAGAAGTCTTTGTTGATTTCTTAGTTTTTTGTTTTTTGTTTGTTTTGTTTTAAAGATTTTATTTATTTATTTGACAGAGACACAGCGAGAGAGGGAACACAAGCAGGGGGAATGGGAGAGGGAGAAGCAGGCTTCCCGCGGAGCAGGGAGCCCGATGCGGAGCTCCATCCCAGGACCCTGGGATCATGACCTGAGCCGAAGGCGGACGCTTAACGACTGAGCCACCCAGGCGCCCCTGTTTTTTTTTTTTAAGGTTTTGTTTATTCATTTGGGAGAAAGAGAGCAGAGAGTGAGAGGGAGAAGCAAGACTCCCAGCCGAGCAGAGAGCCTGATGCAGTGCTTGATCCCAAGACCCTGGCTCAACCAACTGAGCCACCCAGGTGCCCCATGATTTCTTAGTTTTTTCTAACCAGCAAGATAAAGGGAAAGTATCAGGTTGGAAGAAAATATCTGTATTCACTTTTATCTCCTGCCTCCTTTGCCAGAACTGCATGTCTTTTTCTCATTCTCTCTTGAGAGTGTACTCTTGCCCGCTTGCTCGCTCCCTCTCTTTTCATTAATAACTACAGTGTCACCTTTTATATAATTATCTCCCTCTCTCTTTCTCCCTCTCTCTCTCTCTCTCTGCAGTTGCCTTTTGAGACTCACAGATCACTTACAGTAGAGGTTCCTAAAATGTGGTCCCTGAGCCAGTAACATCAGCATCACCCGGAAATTTGTTAGAAATGCAGATTCTTGGGTCTCTCTGTAGACTTAACCAGGAACTCTGGGGTGGAAACCCAGCAGTCTGCTTTAACAAAGGCCTTCAGGGGATTCCGAGGCACAGTAAAGTATGAGAACTTAGAGAAGAGCCTGTCTCTGAATGATGTGGTATTGGAGTGGGTATGTGTGTGTATATACACACATGTATAATCCAAAATTAAGAGTAATGGTGATTTGTTGTTAATGGTTAAGTTGATTGATGTATGTTGTCTCAGTCTTATAGCTATATGACAAAATATATTGGGTACCATGGTGGTTGGACATTTTTTTAAAAACTAGTATTTACTAGTATTTAAAATTTACTGTTATTACTGGTATTTCACTTGTATTTCTTCTGTTCAAAGTAAATTGCAGTGCAACTTATAGTTCATTAGCATTAACCTTTAGACTAACCATCATTCATTCTCTTGTTCGGTGGTTGTGGAATCAGGTGAACATACTAGATTTCTAGGATAAAAAGAGTAGAAGTAGGGGCGCCTGGGTGGCTCAATCGTTAAGCGTCTGCCTTCAGCTCAGGTCATGATCCCAGGGTCCTGGGATCGAGCCCTGCATCGGGCTCCCTGCTCCGCGGGAAGCCTGCTTCTCCCTCTCCCACTCCCCCTGCTTGTGTTCCCTCTCTCGCTGTGTCTCTCTCTGTCAAATAAATAAATAAAATCTTAAAAAAAAAAAAAGTAGAAGTAGACAAATACTGGGTTAAATCCTACAAAAATATTTGTAGGAATCCTTTCAACCCTATCATTAGGAGATATTAAAGGTTGAGTTTCTGGTTTATCAGAAGTATAGAATCTTTTTTGGTCTTTGACCCTGTGCTACATATCCCATCAGTGTAGTTGTTATTATTAACTATCCCCTGACAATGGATATTGGGATCTTAGCAACTTTGAAGATAATGAGGTTTTCAACAAAAACTTCCATATCCCTTGAAAATATGGTAGCTTATATTACTATATTGATAACATATTGTTAGCCTCTAGCAATCTAAATGTAAGTTTTGGCATTTAGAAGCAAAATATATTTCATATGTTGCATCCCAACCTAAAAAGACATAGGATTTATTAATTTTAAAAATTTTCTAAGGAATAGTTATGCAAACATTAAAAAATGTGTTTAATGCATGACATACCATATTAGAAGGTGATGTGATTGGGACCTCTAGAGGTGGATGTTCAGAATTGCAGTAGAAGAAAGCAATTGACCTTCATTCTCAGTAGACTGGGCAAAGTCTTTTATGGAAAGAATTTCACTGATAGGTGTTTGGTTGTCTACTGCTCTCAGTAGTTTTACTTAACATGCTCATGAGGCCTAAAAGGTAAGAGAATATTAGTTATCCCTTTAAAGAAAATTAACTCAACAATGACTTACCCATTGTATTTAATGTAATTCAGTGATGGGTTTAGTTAGGATTTGATCTAAATCTGAATTCCAAATAAAGTTTTGAGGTGTGTAAGTAAAGACCAACTTTAGTAAACTTCTTTCTAAATAAAATGAAGAGGACGGATGGTTTCTTTCTAATGTTACCTTTATGTAATTATTTTCTTTGATTTAAAAGAGCAAAGTAAGTTCAAAAGATAAATCCTTTCAAGTTTCTATTTTAATGATGAAAAAACAGAGGTACTCAACATTGAGGTACTGATGACTGGGGTATTTCAGAGAAATGTATCCTGACATGGTTCACTTTTCTACTTTACTAATGCAGAAAGAGAAGGGACAGGGTGCCTGGGTGGCTCAGTTGGTTAAGCGACTGCCTTCGGCTCAGGTCATGATCCGGGAGTCCCTGGATCGAGTCCTGCATCAGCCTCCCTGCTTGGCAGGGAGTCTGCTTCGCCCTCTGACCCTTCCCCTCTGATGTGCTCTCTCTCTCAAATAATAAATAAAATCTTTAATTAAAAAAAAAAAAGGAAGGGACAGTTAGATATAAGGAAATTACTTTGGAAAATATTGTTGCCTACAATACTTGATTCCCAATATGTGTTTTGGAAAGAAATATTGGGTAATACCAAGAGGGAAAAAAGTAGAAATAAATGAAGTACGGGTGTTGGTCTGAAAGTCCTTTGCAAAAACTAGGTCTTTTGCTGAGTTTTTACAAGTATTCTTTTGTATCTGTGATTGATAAAGTTCTATAAATTTATTGTTTATACATATATTTATTTGCATGATTAATCTCCATAAATTGGCCAAGTAGATTTTAATACATCTTGGGATATATTAATGGAGATACATCTTGAGGTGCTTTTTTTTTTTTTTTTACCTTAGAACATTACAAAACTGACATTTTGTATTCAGAATGCTTGACATTGAAATGTGTTATTTGGGGAGTGACTTTTCATTAATTTAATAACTACGAAGAAATGGGTTATCAAGATGCTTCATGAATGTGCTCTATAGAAATACAGTAAAAAGTCATTGATATGAATCTCCTGTTTTATTTTTTTTTCTTTTTGACATGCTGGTCTGAGTATTGTTTACTATGAAGAAAAACATTTCTGAAGCAAACTGACAACATAAGTATGTTTCTTTTCACTAACATCAAAGTTTTTAAGCATCCCCCAAATCATTTTATTAATCTATTTGCATGCAAGTATTGTGATAGGAAATGGTTCTACAATACATAGCTAGTTCTAGCAATGGTAAATATTGTGTGTTTGAAAGTAATAAAACTGCATTTCTGTTGAATTCTTAAGACTGACCAACTCATCAAGTCAAATTATCCTTTCCCAGGACAGGCAAATTCATCAGGTTTAATTTTTATGTTTTTCTAATATAAATTGCTAGAATTATTTTTTTTCTCAGACAAGATCCTTAGATAAATAGGTCGATGTATGTGTTGGCTCATTCTTTGGCAAAAGAACTGACTGGAGTTAGAGAGCTTTCCATACCCCTTTCAGTCAAAGAGTAACATTACTTGTTGTATTATCATTGATTGATCTAATATAAAAGCAGTAGCAATAATGTGTTATTGCTCAAAAGATTGAAGTTGGAGATATGAGATCCTGCCCTTTGCTGTCCTGGAATTTTCTTTTCATTGAAATCCTCTTTTCAATGTTAATTGTCATTACTGCTTTGTTAGGCTATGACTTCAATTTTCTGACTTGGTGATCAAAACAACCTAGATGAAGTACATAGAGTTTTTAAAAACTTGTTCTAATCAGCATATGTTTAGTAGTTTTGGTCAGTAAGTTTAGATTTGATTAAATAACATATTCAGCTTCTTTTAAAGTCTCAGCTCACAAATTTGTAGATTAAAAAATTGAAGTATCAGCATTCAGGTTTAACTACATTATTTGATTAAAAGAAATCAAACCATTGAAATGGAAATGATCATACGTATAACATCTGTTCCAGAGTAGAATTGCCCAGTGAATAATTATGTCCAGTGGGTGTCTTTTATATCAATTGGTAACTTTAAAAACTATGACTTATATTAGAGATTTGAAGTAGAGAATGGTATTGATTCCCTGCAACATTCCAATAGCTTTGTGATAAAAACGCTGACTTAAGAAATAAATTGCTTTGAATGGTTAATAATTCAGTGGAAATGAATTCTTAAGATTTTTGTGCTGCATATAAAATGTTAAAGTTGTATCGTTCATTTTGATCAGTGTTTAAGCACCAATCAGTCCTAAAAACTTGAATGCATTCTGAAAGGTAATTGCACTGACTCATTCACTTACCTCAGATGTCATTTAGATTCCAATATATCTTTTTTCCATGATTTACATTAATAGTTTTTCCTTAGATGCTAAGGGATATGGTATTTCTTGAAAAATATGCTAAGTGAAAGAAGCTAGATACAAAAGCCCACAAATTGTGATTCCATTTGTGTGAAATATCCAGAATAGGTAAATCCGTTGAGACAGGAATCAGATTAATGGTTGCTAGGGGCTGGCAGGGAGGAGTGGGGATAGTGGGAAGTGACTGCTTAATGAGTATTGGTTTTGTTTTAGTGATGAAAATATTCTAGAACAAGATAGTGTTGATTATACAACATTGTGAATGTACTAAATGTCACTGAATTGTACACTTTAAAATGGTAAGTTTTATGTTCTATGTATTTAACCACAGTTATAAAGTGGGAGTAATTTGCAGTTATTACCAAAGCCAAAAAGTACCTTGTTCTCAAAGTTTGTGAAATGCTCAAATTAACGGTTTAGAATGAATTTACAGCATTAGTAATGTGACAGATTTATTCAGGTTAGGGTCCTAATGAAATTCATGAATCCCATCACAGAAGTACTGCTAACAGCAGCAGAAATAAAGTTGTAATTCATCACTATTTCTTTATTTTAATACAATTTGGACAGTGAGCAATTGGCTTCCTTGTCAATGTTCATATTTCATCTTTTACCTTTTCTTATGATTCCTTGGGGGAACATCTTAATCACATTTTTTAAAGGTCTGTTTTTAAAATCATGCTTTGAAAAAACAATTTGTATAATTTTCAGGATCATTTTTTATAGTTTTATACTTCGTGTTCCTTTTAAAGAGCAAATACAGTGATGTATTACGTAAGACCAAATTAATAAATTGAACCATTATATACATTTTGTATTCTTTTGTATTATCTCATGGGGAAAACATTTGAATCTTGGGATTGGTAGGAACTTTAATGATCATTTAGTGCCTCATTTCTATTTGGAGAAATCAAAGCAGAGTTTGTCACTGTGTGTAGGTCATTCAGCAAGTATTTATTGAGCACTCATCTCAGGCAAGTGGAGGCTTGATTCTGGAAGGTTGTGACATGCCTCAGGCTACACAGGGAATTGCTACTTCCTTTCTCCTCATCTTTCTCCACCTGCCCTTCCTACTCCTAAAATCTAGTAACTATGCCAGATACATGGACAAATGGAGAAGTTCCAGAGAAGGAAATGGCTTTAGGCAGAGATTCACTTTAAATGGTTCTTCGCATAAATCTTCCCCAAACACTTTAAAGAGATGTTCTTTAGTGAGGTCAAATACACATGATCATGAATAATCTATTACTTACAGAACACAATTATTAACAAATTTGCCTTCATGACTTTGGGAAGAAGTATTTCCGTATTACTTTAAACCAGTTATTTTCCACTGTTTTCTAAGGAGTGACTTTAGAAAACTACTGATTGCATTCTTTGTTTAAAAAAGTTAAATTGCGGGGTGCCTGGGTGGCTCAGTCGGTTAAGCATCTGCCGTCAGCTCAGGTCATGATCCCGGAGTCCTGGGATCGAGCCCCACATCGGGCTCCTGGCTCGGCGGGGAGCCTGCTTCTCCCTCTCCCTCTGCCTCTCTCCCTGCTCATGCTCTCTCTCTGTCTCTGTATCTCTGTGTCTCAAATGAATAAATAAAATCTTTAAAAAAAAAAAAGTTAAATTGCTTTGCAAATACCTGTACCTCTGATATGATTGGGGGTACATATACCACTTAAGGTATGTATATGCTCCAATTTAAACAAGTATAATTAAATTAACCAAATGAGGGGCGCCTGGGTGGCTCAGTCGGTTAAGCATCAGACTCTTGATTTTGGCTCAGGTCATGATCTCCTGGGTGGTGGGATGCTAGTCTAGTCTAGTCAGCCTCCACGCTCAGTGGGGAGTCTGCTTCTATTCTCCCTCTTCCTCTGCCCCTCTGCACACATGCTCTCTCTCTTAAATAAATAAATAAATCATAAAAAGAAAACTTTATAAATTGACTGAGGCTGATGGTGTGAACTAAACTATCAGAATAAACAGCAGGTGAGGAGACTTGCATTACAATAGCTTTACTCACTGCAGCATGGTCTGAAGTCAAAGAGAATGGGAGGAAGTAAAATAATTGCAGTAATTCATACCGTAACAAGATTGTTGTGATTTTTCACTTGATGATTTCTCATTAATTTTATGGTATTTCTATAATAGTTGGGATTTATAACCAAATACATTATTTGACCCATATTTCCTTAATCATCACTTCTTCCATCCCCTTGGAGGCTACATCTCTGCACTATTTCCCAAACACATTATATACTTTCATGTCTCTCAGCCTTTACTTATGCCTTTCCTTTGTCTAGAATGCCCTCCCCCCAACTTCTTTGTCTGGTAAAACTTCGGTTCATTGTTGAGGATCCAATTCTGATGTCACCTGTTTCTTCCTAGACCATTCCAATCCATTGAGTCACTCTTGTCTATGACCTCCCCTGCTTTTTTTGCTTCAATCTTCTTTTCAGTATTTATCACACTGCACTGCTATTACCTATTTGCTGGTATTTGTACACTTGTATTTTGTGGATCCCTCTAGGAAGAAACTATGTCTTACTTGGCTTTGGATCCCTGTGCTTAGCAGAGGGCCTTACACACATAGATGCCTGTTGAACTAATCATGAACAATGATTGAATAATTTTTAATGCTGTTCCGGTTAGCTTTTGCTATATAACATGCCACCCCAAAATTTCATGGCTTGAAACATGTTTAATTAGCTCATGATTAGTTGGTTGGGCTATTCTCATCTGGCTTGACTTGGCTTGGTTGGCTCACACATCCATGGTCAGCTGATGGGTCAGCTGGAGGTTAGATGATCTAACAGAGCCTTACTAACATGTCTGGCAGTTGGCGATCTTTGGCTGGTGTAATGGGGATGATTAGGCTACATATCTCTCATCATCTATCAGGCTAATCCAGGCTTATTTACATGGAATAGCTAGAACAGCAAGAGAGTAAGTCCCAATGTGCAAGCCCACTCCAAGTCACTGCTTGCCATATTTGTTAATGTCCCATTTTCCAAAGCAGTTACATGTCCCAGTCCAGATTCAAGGAATGGAGAAATAGACTCTACTTCAATGGGCGAAGCGGCAAAGTCATGTTGCAAATGAGTGTGTGTATGGGAATGGGGAGAATCGTGCCCATTTTAGTCTACCACAAATGCTTAGGAAACTTCCAAAATTTGGTAGCCCCTCCTTCTCTCTTTAGATTTTTCTTATAAAAACCCTTGAATATTTAAAACTAGGGACAATTAAAAATCAAAATTATCCTCTGCTCTTTTTCTTTCTTTTTTGCAAACCAGAGAGAGTAAGAAAGTATTGAATTTTGTTCTTCAGCAAAATTTCAGAATTTCTTGAGAGTGATGGAGTCAGAATAAAAGAATCACCTTCTTGAAAGGCCTCTATGTTTCACTCCTCTGGGCTCAAGGGAGGACCAGGAAGTTATCAAATCCTATAATTTCCCCATACTGGTCCACTGTGTTGCAGAAATAGTGGCAAGGTTTTCTCTCAAGGATGCTGGAGTAGTATGGGCTAAACATAGAAGGCATAAAGAAAAGATACCAGAACTGGAGAGTGGAGAAAAGTTCGGGAAACTTTGGGGTCCAGAGTACCAGAATGGTACCCGAGATCTGGGGAGGAGAGAAAAGGTTGTTTTGAGAAATGTTAATGTAGCTTATGTTGTGGAATTTGTTGATGTTCTTTGGCAGAGACAAAGTGTGGAATTCATATTCTAAAAACTCTTTGATTCATGAATCATGCTTCCTTGAATGTAACTCAGTGTAATGACTGAGCCACATAGAACACCCATTACGTTCAGTTTACAAAATTAGAATAATAGCCCTGAAGATATAACGTTGATAAATTAGTAGGCTTCAGAAGTATGTTATGAGTTGGGGAATTTATGACCGAAATTCATGTGTGGGGCTAATTCTGAGTAACAGTGCAGTTGGGGCTGGAGGAGACTTCATTCCTGAGGGCTGCCTTAGCAGCTGCAAGTGGTGGAAGACCATGTGTTGTGGGAGCAGGGACAAGCTCTCCTTTGCCCAGGGGAGTTGTGCTAGGAAAGGGACTCCTTATCACACTTGTGTTTACAGGATTTGCAGTCATGGCCCATCTTGCATGGCGGATATTAGTAATTTGTGTATCCTTTTTTTGTTTTTCTTTACCACTTTTGACAGGAGATTATGAATTTATTAATTTTTTCAAAGAACCAACTTTGTCTTTCTTAATTTTCTCCCTTGTTTGTTACATGAGACTGACTTTTGCCTCTTCTCTTTATTTCCTTTGTTTCTACCTTGTGTTTAATTTGCTCTTTTTGCCCTTTTTTAAAAAAGATTTATTTATTTATTCATTTATTTATTTGAGAGAGAGAGAGCACATGCACGCATATGCAAGTGGGGGAGAGGGGCAGAAGGAAAGAACCTTCGAGCAGACTCCCTGCTGAGTGCGGAGCCTGACTTGGGACTTGCCAGATCCCATGGCCCTGAGATCATGACCTGAGTCAAAAGCAACAGTCGGATGCTTAACTGACTGAGCCACCCAGGTGCCTCTAATTTGCTCTTTATTTCCCAGCTTCTTAGTGTGGAAACTTAGATCATTGATTTTAAGTCTTTTTTCTTTTGTAATATAGGCATCGAAAGATAGTAAATTCCCTCAAATCACTGCTTCAGTTGCATCCCACAAATTTTGATGTTATTTCATTATTATTTAGTTCAAAATACTTTTCGACTTCTCCTTTGATTCCTTCTTTTATTTATTTAGAAGTATGTCATTAAATTTCCAAATCGGGGAATTTTATAGATAATAGTTGTCACTGATTTTCTAATTCCATTGTGTTCAGATTTCAAAATTTTGAAATTTATCATGGCTTTTATTTTACAACCCAGCACATGGCCAATGTTGATGACAATCCATGTGCACTTGGACAGAATGTGTATTCTGCAGTTTGGGCTGTAGCAGTGGGTAAATATCATGCAGATGTTATATTTTCTTACTGATCTCTTTTAGCACTTGCTCTATCAGTGATTGAGAGAGGGGCATTTAAATCTCTGACTGTGACTGTGGATTTATTTCTGTTTTCCGTTCTGTCAGTTTTTGCTTCAGGTATTTTGAAGCTCATCATAGGTGTATACTTTTTTATTATTGTGTCTTCTGATAAATTGACCCTTTTACCTTAATGAAATGTTATGCTTGATTTCTGGTAAAAGATAGCCTATGGAAAGGAAACTCTATGGAAAATAAAAATAGGAGAAAGAAGAAACAGGAAGGAGGGGATGAGAGATTTTGTAATTAAAAAAAAAAATGATCAGAGTAAGCCTCCTTAAGAAGACAACATTTGAGCAAAGACTTGAGGAAATGAGCAGAGTGGCTATCTAGGGGAAGAGTGTCCCAGGCAGGTGGTATCGGCAAGGACAGATGCCCCCGAGACCAGTGTGCTAAATAGCTTCAAGGAAGGGCAAGAAAGCCAGTGTGGCTGGGGAGGAGTGAGTGGTGGGGAAATAGCAGGATAGACAAAGAGAGAGGTAATGGTGAATAAGGAAAGGGTTAAGGTATAGGCAGGGAGAGGTGGGGGGGTGGGGGGCCCTGGCTGGGCTCTGAAACTATTCCTGGCAGGCAGAAGCACTAAGATGGAGTGAACAAGAGATAAGAGACTAGGCCTCCTGGCCCCCGATGTGAGGGAGTATTTTTCTTTGGCGGCTACACTGTAATCACAGAAAATGACCAGACCTCAAATAAGTAAGTCATTAAGGATGTTATCAATAGTCCTTGCTCAAACCAAGACGGCCCAAGAATCTCAAGGCCACAAGCTTCCTGGTCAAGTTTTCAATAAAAGACCACCATTAAAAGCCCTCGGTGGCAACCCATTCAGGACCCCTTTCACTTTAGAGAGCTTTTTCTTTCCTTTCTTCTCTCACCTTCACCTAATAAATTTTCACTTCACTTCACCCTTTTGTGTCCACGAGATTCATTCTTGGACTCCGTGAGACAAGGACCCTGTAATCCTGCAACAATGGGAAACCAGATCAAGAGCCTTGGTTTTTGTGAGACTTTGGCCTTGACGTGAAGTGGGGATCATTACATGGCTTTGAGTCCGACTTACTTCATGCTCTAATGTCCTCTTAAAGGGATCATTCTGGCTGCTGGAAGAGTTTAGGTTATAGTGGAGCGAGGAATAGAAGCAAGATGAACGTAGGGGGGAAAGAGAGAGAGAGGCAAACCAGAAAATAGTCTCTTTTTTTTTTTTTAAAGATTTTATTTATTTATTTGAGAGAGAGAGAATGAGAGACAGAGAGCACGAGAGGGAAGAGGGCAGAGGGAGAAGCAGACCCCCCGCTGAGCAGGGAGCCCGATGTGGGACTCGATCCCGGGACTCTAGGATCATGACCTGAGCTGAAGGCAGTCGCTTAACCAACTGAGCCACCCAGGCGCCCCTATAGTCTCTTAAATCTAGACAACACACTGGGGGGTGTTGGTGGGGAGGTAGGCTGGGAGATGGGCTAAATGGGTGATTGGTGTCAAGGAGGGCACTTGTGATGAGCACTAAATTCTACTCCTGAAACTAATATTACAGTTGGTTAACTTACTGGAATTTAAATAAAACCTTGAAAAAAAAAAAGAATAGCTGTTATGATGGTTGTGTCTGTGACTCTCAGACAATAAAGGTGCGTCTTTGGTCGAATGCGGTAGAGGCACTGAGGGGCATGCTTTAAATGAAATATTGCGTGATGTGGGCAAAGGAGGCCAAAATGGCTTAAGTGAATTCTTTTTTTTTTAAGTTTATTTATTTATTTATTTGAGAGAGTGAGAGAGCAAGCATGGGGGGTGGGGGGATGGGGAAGGGGCAAAGGGAGAGGGAAAAGCAGACCCTGAGATCATGACCTGAGCTGAACACAGATGCTTAACCAACTGAGCCACCCAGGTGCCCAAGAAATTAAGTGAATTCTTTAGCTAGTAACAAAGATGTCTAATATTATTTGTGAGATTGCCTTAAAATCCATACAGATTATACTACCAAAAAGATAATGAGATTTACAAAGAGTCAGTCTCACTCGTGTGCTTTGGAGAAAATATGTCATGCATAATGTAGGTATATTTGTGGGAAGTTTTGAAAGTGAACATCATAAAATACATGTTGTTGGGCGCCTGGGTGGCTCAGATGGTTAAGCGTCTGCCTTCGGCTCAGGTCATGATCTCGGGGTCCTGGGATGGAGTCCCGCATCGGGCTTCCTGCTCCTTGGGAGCCTGCTTCTCCCTCTGCCTCTCTCTCTCTCTCTCTGTCTCTCATGAATAAATAAATAAAATCTTTAAAAAAAAAATACATGTTGTTAATGTGAGAACGTGAGATAAACCTGTTATTCTAAGAGGTAGGTGTTTTAAAATGTTAAAAAAATAGTACATGTAAAATATAGGAAAACAGATAATATAGATAAAAATGAGAAATATTAACATCAGATTTCTATCACCCAACAGTAATCATACTTAACATTTTAGTTTTTATATTTCTGGATTTTTCCTAAACATATTTTTAAACCAATTGATACTATACTGTAAATATCATTTTGTGAATTACTTTTCCCAATTAATGATTTCTATTTTCTATTTCAGTAAATTTTTGTCCTACCTACACCCAGGCCATATTCAATAATACCCAAATCTGCAAAATGTTCTTTATAGTTGGTTTGTCCAATGCAGTATCTAATCTAAGCCCACATATTACATCTGGTTGTTATATATTATAAGTGTCTTTTTAAACTAGCACAATCCCTTTTTGTGACACTGACTTATTGAAAAATCCAGGCCAGATTTCTGTGAGAATCATCTCCTGCCTTTGTCTGATTACTTCCTCATTCAGCTTTTTCCAGCATCCCTTGTATTACCTGAAAACTGAAAGTTAAATTGAGTTAACCATTTTTTACAATATCTTAGCAGATATTGTATTTATGATGCCTCTAATCCTTTTTAAAAAAATATGATGACAATTAACATAAAAAATTACAGATAAAGATAATTCAAATCTCTCATTTAGTCATCAGACTCAACTCTATCTTCATGAAATTCTTTACCACAGCAACCCAGGAAAAGTGAAAGATCAATTTAAGTTTTATATACTTTGCTCTTCTTTTCTTTCTAGTGGAGGTGCACACGAGCAATGAAATGGTACAGTTGAAGAACATGAGGAAAGAGAGAAGAAAAGCAAAGGATCTTTTCATTTACAAATTATGTAATATGTGCTATTAGGTCATAAATTTATTTCATTATTTAAGATTTCAAGATATGAAAATGACATTATTGAGAATATCAGAGTAAGGACCTCTGATATGAAATATCCTCTTCTACATAAGAATAATGAAAATACTGGCAAATAGAGGCAAAATAAACTTTTTTCAGAACTCAGGAAATTAACCAAAGACTTGCAACAATCCAGGGAACATTTATTCAAGAAAAATGGCCGAGTCTCAGTAAAAACAGCAAGCTTTGTGGCATTTTGACCTACCCCAATCCCATCTTCCTCTCCTAAGCTCTATGGAAATCTTGAAAACCAACAGCTTATAATTATGGTGAGAACTGGCAGCTTAACAGCAATGAGAGGGTCAGAATGGGTTTGGAGGTATTTCAAAGTCCCATTCTCAGAGAAATGTAATTATTTAACCTATCTGGCAGTTCCCTGGAAAATTCCACTTGCAATGTGTATCTTTACTTGATTTGAATGAGCGATCACCCAATGTGAACAGCCTTTACCCAGGGGCATTTATTGGAAATAACCAGTGATAGTTTTAACTTTGTAGCTACGTGAGGCAGTGATAATAGCTGGGGCAAACAATAGTCTAACGAAAAAATGTAAAAGGAAAGGCTGAGGAATGCTATGTCCATGGAGGGTTTTGCAGAGTTCTGATATATTATTGGGAATCTGTAAGTCTATGTGCTCATGTAGCACTGTATGCATGCTCCATAAAGACCTGAGAAGGCCACAAGTCCTTACCTTTGGCTGACTTCGAGGCTTTACATTGAAGGCTGAATATTGAAGTCATGTCCCCCACCCACATGGGGACCTTTGAGAAAGAGTGGACTTCTGAGGAAGACCCTAGACAGTAAATCAAATCCACATGAGGAAATAAAGAACACTAGTAAAAGTAACTATGCAGGTAAATATAAAAGACAGCATAAATGCAATTCTTGCTTGTAAGTTTTTTTTGTCCTAAAAGACAATTGTATAAAGTAATAATTATAAATCTGTTCCTGGGCAGACAATGTATAAAGATATAATTTATATAAAATAACAGCGCAATAGAAGGGGAGGGAAAAGAGATATACAGCAGCATAGTTTTTAATGCTCTTGATACTAAGATGGTATTAACCTGAACTAGCTTCCTAGGGTTTTCACATCAAATTACCGCTGAGTAGCTTAAGAATGTAGGAATTTATTCTCTCATAGTTCTGCCATCTGGAAGTCTAAAATCAAGGTGTTAGGAGGGCCATGCTCCCTTGAAGGCTCTAGAGAAGACTGCTTCCTTGCTTCATTAATAGCTTTTGGTGACTTCTGACAATCCTTGAAATTTCTTGGCTGTGGTTGCATCACTTCAATCCCTGCCTCTGTCACTACATGGTCTTCTTCCCTGTGTCTGTTTCTGTGGGTCCTCTCTTCTTACAAAGACACCAGTTGTTGAATTTAGGGCCCATCCCAATCGGTCTGATGTCATCTTACCTAGTTGCATCTGCAAAGACTCTATTTTCTGATATTCTGGGTTCTGGGTAGACATTCAACCTAATGTTAATTGTAATCCATAGGGTAACATTTTAGTTGAAAAAAAAAACCCTAAAATATAATAAAAGAGACAAAAATGGAATAGAAATGGTACACTGGAAAATTGCTCATATAAACAAAGGCAGTAATGGAGAAATAGAGAAACATATAAGACATTTAGAAAACAAATAGTGAAATGGCAGACACAAATAGTCAGAAAAGAGAAATTGACAAAATCAATAGAATCCAGTGATACGCTGTTTACAAGAAGTACCTTTAGATTTAAAGAAATACATAAATTAAAGATAAGAATGCAAAAAAAAAAAGATATATCATGGAAACAGTAACCAAAAGATAGCTGAGTGCCTATCAGACAAAATAGACTTAAAAAATTGTCACTAGATACAAAGAGGGAAATTTTATAATGATAAAACGGGCAGTCCATCAAGAAGATATGACAATAATAAGCATATATGCATTTAACAAGGGAAGCACAAAATAGAGGAAGCAAAAACTGTCTGAATTAAAGGGAGAAATACACAATTCAACAATAATAGTTAAACATTCAAAAATCTATTTTCAATACTAGATGAAACAAGTATTCAGAAAATTAAGGATATAGAATACTTGATTAATATTATTAATCAACTAGACCTAAAAGACCCTTACAGAACATTCCACCTGGCAACAGCAGAATACCTATTCTTCTCAAGTGTATAGGGAGCATTGTCCAATGGAGATATATCAAGCAATACATTTAAAGATGTGAAGCATACATAATATATTCTGTGACTATAATAGAATGAAATTAGAAATCAATAATAGAAGAACATTTGGGAAATTCACAAATATGGGGAAATCAAGCATCACACTCCTAAATGAATGAAAGAAATCACATAAGAAATTAGAAAATACTTTGAAATGAATAAAAATGGAAAAAAAATATTAAAACATGGGATGCAGCTAAAGTAGGGCTAAAAAAATGTATAGCTGTAAATGTCTACATGAAAAAAGAAGAAATATCTCAAATTGATAAACTACTTTAAGAATCTCAAAAAAAAAAAAAAAGAACAAACTAAACTCAAAGAGTTTATAAGGAAATAATAAAGACTGGAGGGTAAATAAGGAAATGGCAAAGAAATAAAAAAACAGGCAATATCAACCAACCCAAAAGTTAGTTCTTTAAAAAGATCGACAATATTGATACACGTTTAGCTAGACTGACCAAGAGAAACAGAGATGAGTCAAATTACCAGAATAAGGAATGTAAGAAAGGACATAGCTACCTCCCTTACAGAAACAAAAACAATTATATTGGGAACACTGTGAACAATTTTATGGCAACAAATTAGAAAACCTAGATGAAATGGATAAATTCCTAGAAAGACACAAGTTAAAAATGATTGAAGAAGAAATCGGATATCTGAATATATCTATAACAAGTATAAGGGATTGACTTGTTATTTTAAAACTTTCCACAAGGAAAACCCAGCCCAAATGGCTGTGCTGCTGAATTCTATGAAATGTATAGAGAAGAATTGACAATAATCCTTCACAAAGTCTTCCAAAAAATAGAAGAGGGGAGAGCATCATGAGGGCAGCATTACTCTAACACCAAAACCAAATAAAGACATCATAAGAAAACTATAGCCCAATATCCCTTATGAATATAAATGCAAAAATCCTCAGCAAAGTACTAACAAACCAACTCCAGCAACATATGAAAAAAAACATGCGCCATAGCATGTGAAATTTACCCCAGAAATTCAAGGTTCATTCAACATAAGAAAATTATTTCATGTGATACACCATATTAATAGAATAAAGGACAAAACCCACATGATTAACTCAAAAGCCACAGAAAAAGCTGGATTTGACAAAATCCAGCACTCTTTCATGATAAAACTACTCATCAAACAAAGAATTGAAGGGAACTTTCTCAACCTGTTGAAGGGTGTATACAGAAAATCCACATCTACCATTAAACTAAATGGCAAACACTGAAAGCTTTTCTCCTAAGTTCAGGGACAAGACAAGCATGACTCGTCTCATCCCTTTTATTCAACATTGTATTAGAGGCTCTAACCAGAGCAATTAGGAAAAAAAAGTTTAAAAAAAAAGTTTTAAAAAAGAATTTGAAAGGAGTAAGTAAAACTCTTTATTTGCAGACTGATAAGATCTAGTATATAAAAAATTCTAAGGAGTATACTACAGAACTATTAGAACTAATGAATGAGGTCACCAAGTGTGCAGCATACATAATCAAGTTTAAATAAATTGAATAAAAACTTTAAAAATAAATTGTATTTCTGTAAGTAGCAACAAACAGTCTGAAAATAAAATTAAGAAATCAGTTTAATGTATAGTGGCATTAAAGTAAAAAATATACTTAAGAATAAATTTAACCAAAGACGTTCAGCCTACATGCTAAAAGCTACAAAATATTGTTAAAAGAAATTGAAGATCTAAATAAACAGAAAAATATCCCATGAAGACTTAATATTGTTAAGATGGCAGTAGTCCCCAAACTGATCTATATAATCAATATAATCCCTACCAAATCTCCAAAATGTCTTTTTTTTATGGAGATGGACAAGCTGATCCTAACAGAATAGCCAAAACAATCTTGAAA
Source organism: Mirounga leonina (assembly GCF_011800145.1). Lineage (NCBI taxonomy): Eukaryota > Metazoa > Chordata > Mammalia > Carnivora > Phocidae > Mirounga > Mirounga leonina. Next base: position 96,401,292 of record NW_023270807.1, on the reverse strand, counting down.
AAAAACAAAGTTTTTTCTCACCTTTTCCAATTTTGAAGTTTACTATAAACCAACATTATCAAGACACTATGGTACTGGCATAACGATAGACATATAGATCTGTATAACTGAGAGTCCAGAAATCAACTCTTACAACAATGGTTATACATTTTCAACAATCATGCCAAGAAAATTCAATGGGGGTAAAAATAGTTTTTTCAGTGAATGGTTTTGGGACAAGTGGATATTCACATAGTACAGAAGGAAGTTAGAGACTTTCCTTGTACTACACACAAAAATTAACTCAAAATGGACCAACAATCTAAATGTAAGAGCTAAACTATAAAACTTTTAGGAAAAAAAAAAATAACAGCCTAAATATTTGTGCTTTTGGATTAGGCAATGTTTTCTTGTGTATGACACCAAAAACTCAAGCAACAAAATTTAAAACAGATAAATTGGACTTCATCAAAATTAAAAATTTTTCATGTCTTATCTTGACATTTTAGAAGCCAAACATTCCAAAATTATTAAACCATCCTATGCTGGCATTAAATTTTCCAGCTTTAGATTCTTCACCTTCCTTTTACTTAAAGTTGTCATATATTGATTTTGCTTTTTCTAAATCATGTCAGAGTCTATAGGTAAGTCTTTCTTTTCTCTTCATTTTTTTTTTTAAAGATTTTATTTATTTATTTGAGACAGAGAGAATACACATGAGAGGGGGGAGGGTCAGAGGCAGAAGCAGGCTCCCTGCCAAGCAGGGAGCCCGATGCGGGACTCGAGCCCAGGACTCCAGGATCATGACCTGAGCCGAAGGCAGTCGCTTAAACAACTGAGCCACCCAGGCGCCCTCTCTTCATTTTTAAGTAGGCTCCACACCCATGAAAAAAATTTCATGTCAAAGTATACTATCAAGAGAGAGAAAAAACAATCTACAGAATTGGAGAAAACATTTGCATATTATATATCAGGTATCTGCAGTATCAAGAATATATAAAGAACTCAAAACTCAACTCTAAAAAGACAACCCAAACAAAATATGGGCAACACGTTTGAATAGACACTTCTCCCATGATGATATACAGATGGCCAGTAGCACATGGAAAGCTGCTCAAAATCCTTAGTCATTAGGGACATGCAAATCAAAACCACGAGATAGCACTTCGCACACACTAGGATAGCTATAATTAAAAAGTAGAAAAATAACAAGCATTGGCAAGGAGATGGAGAAATTGGAACACTCATACATTGCTGATGAGAATGGAAAATGCTGCAGTAAAAACTAGTAAAATTCTGTCTTAATTTTAATTTTTTAAAGTTTTTAATTTGAAAAAGTTAAAAAAATAGAGCTACTATATGGCCTAGTAATTCTACTCCTAAGCATATATACCTGAGAGCATTGGGGACACAAAGACTTGTGCACAAATGTTCATGGGAGCTTTATTCGTATTTGCCAAAAAGGGGAAACAACACAAATGTCTGTCAATGAGAGATGTAGAGAAAGAATATGGTATGTCCATACAATGAAGTGTTATTTGGCGATAAAAAGGGATGAATTATTAATACATTCTAAGACTTGGTTGCACCTTGAAACATTGTGTTATGCGAGAGAAGCCACACACAAAGTGCCACATATTGCATTTGTCCATTTATATGAAATGTCCAGAAAAGGCAAATACATAGAGAAGGAAATTTTATTAGTTGTTTCCAAGGGCTGAGGTAAAAAAGGGTGTGGGGACTTACTATTTCTGAGTATTGGATTTGGGGGATAGGGAAGATATTTTGTGAATAAACTGTAAAGCAGTGAATTTTACATTTAAAGAGAATGAATTCTATGGCATATCCTACAAATATGTCTCAATTTAAAATATCCAATATAGGGGTGCCTGGGTGGCTCAGTCGGTTAAGCATCAGACTCTTGATTTCAGCTCAGGTCATGATCTCAGGGTCATGAGATGGAGCCCCGCGTCTGGCTCCATGCTGGGCATGGAGTCTGCTTGGGATTCTCTCTCTCCCTCCCCCTCTGCCTCCCTGCTCCCCCCCCCCCACTCTCTCTCTCTCAAAAATAAAAACTAAAATATCCAGTATGTAAAATTCACAGGGTTTAATATTGTTAACTTAAAGAGAGTTTTGAAAATTTCACCTGTGCCTTGTTTTGTCTGTTTTTAATTTGATCGACACTGTGTTACAAACAGAAATGTTCACAGCATGAATCTCATTTGTGTGCTGCAGAGTTGATCTACCACTCATAATTTCCTCATTTATCCTTGCTTTTATCTGCATTAAAAAATTTATCCATGTGTAAAATTAAAAATAAAACAAAACTGATTATATCACAACTCATAAGCACTTTCAATAATTCATTAATCCTGCAAAGGAAAAGGTTCAGCAGCCATAGCCACTCATTAATGAGTGGGGCACAGAAATAGACTTTGGCTATTTACCATTCTCTTCATGTTAACTCTAACATCCTCTCCATTCTTGTCCACTCAACAAAACATTTCTGGAAAGCCAGTGAGTGGAAATGATGTTTGTATGGGGATGAACTTTAAACAGTGCATTCCTGTCAAAATTCAGATCTTTGACACTAATAGAAATTATTATAAGAGACGTTGGAGCTGAGAACTTGAGAACAATGCAAATCTTAGGTTACTGAATATTAGCCTCCTAAAATAGCCTCCTAAACTTAGTATCTCTGTTTTGGATATATTCATATTGCCACACTACCATTATTCATCTCTCTTTGACCTTTAATCAATGCTTTCTTGGAGTTACAGTTGCCATCTTAGGGAGTTAAAGGTGGGCCTTTAGAAGTCCTGATATCAAAGGGTGTGCAGGGACTTATATCTCATTGTTCTCATTGCGTGCTGTCAGGGTGCTAAGACTGAATGCCAAAAAAGTATTTTCTAGACAAAACACTAAAAGGAATGCAGAGTCACCCAGCCTCTCTGTGTTCCTGAACTGTCTGGAGCATCTCCATCTCTTCTTTCTCAGCAGGGAAACTTGGTTCTAACGTCACAGATAATAGAAGACTCCATAAGACGACCCAGCATTTTCCTACCCATATTTATTCCAACCTTTTCTGTGTGTGTATTCATCTTTATTCCTCTTCCCTTTTTTTTTTCCTCCTTAAAACACTCATTCCTACTCTATGACAAAGTAAATCCCCTGTACCAGTGCTTGGGATTCCATCTTTCTCTCTTACCCCTTAGTGGGAACGTGCTCCATTGACCAGCATTTATTGCTCTGTACAATCAAATTCTGTCTCCATACTAACTTTCCCCCAGCGTGAAAATATGATTATCTTCTCCATCTTATTTTATTTTATTTTTTTTATTAGCATATAATGTATTATTTGTTTCAGGGGTACAAGTCTGTGATTCATCAGTCTTACACAATTCACAGCGCTCACCATAGCATATACCCATCTTATTTTAAAGCAGAAACCTCCACCTGTGCTTCACTCTCCTCCTCACTTCTGTCCATCCCAATCCATCTCCCGACTTTCTGTCGAGCCTCTTGAAAGAGCAGTTGGCTCTTACTGTGCCTTAGCTCATGTCTTATTCATTAACCACCTTGAACAATTTGATTTCCCTTCAACCCAGGCAAATAAATCATTCTCAGCAAAAACCTTTTGAATTGCCAATTCCATTAGGATATTTTCATGTTCTTATCTTACTCAAATTCTCTGTGACACTTGACACTCTTGCTCCTATATCTTCCTTTATGCTACACCCTCCTACTTTTCCTTGTATTTATTTTGGCTGCTCTTAGCTGGACTTCTTAATGGCATGGACCACATCTTATTTGTCTTCCCATTATCATGCTCAGTGCATCAGACAGAGCAGACACACAAATATTTGTCAAATAAATGAATAAATGCTCCTTCTCCATCTCAAGGCTCTTCTCTAATACCGGGGCACACCAGAGCTTCATCCTTGGTCCTCTTCTTCACTCATTCTGCCCCTTTAACTGGGTAATCCCATTTACTTTTCACCTTCAGGTATACCAGGTTTGGTAACTCTTAAAGAGGTTTACTCTTCGAAACTCCATAGTGATTGACCCAGTTGTCTTTCAGTTAACATCTTCTGGATGGCTGCAAATACCACAGTTCAACATGTACAAAGCCTTCCTCATCTTTTCTGCCAAAAGCACTTCTTAATAAGAGTATTGATCAGTTGTTAGCAGCATGGATGCTGAGGCCAGACTACCTCTGTTCCTATTTAGTTGCTCCCTAGGTGGGGCTGCTTTGCTTCGTTTAGTTGTCAAAGAGAAACATTCATGAGAGAAAGCTTTTTCTTACCAATAGACTGCTTTTTTATAGTATAACATGAATGGGTCTCTGAATCTTTTCTCTTTGCCAAAGCCTTAGATTCCCTCTTTGATTATTCCAGTTTGGGATGGACTAGAGCCTGAAGGAATCAGTGGGAAGAGGGTGTGTGTGTGTGCGCATGCATGCATGTGTGTCTGTGTGTGTGTGTGTATGAGACCCATTATGTGAAAAAATTTGATAAGAAAAAATTCCATTTTGCCACATATGTAAAATAAATATCTTTAAAAATCTTTTTATTTACTTAGAGATAGATATTGAGCACCAAAAAATTTTAAAATCTTTCAAGCACAAATGTAGTAAGTTTATCTTATAATCACATTAGTAGCTCCTGACAATTGACAGTTGCTAAGTAATTTCATTTTCTAAAACCTATTCAGCTGCATGTCATTGACCTATCTGCTTGTCTAGAATTGCCTTAGATATTGATTATAAATAACCACTGATTTAATACTGATAAACCCAAAGTTTTTGCCACTTACTTGTTTAAGTAAAAAGTAAATTTGTTCAGGGGTGTCTGGGTGGCTTAGTCAGTTAAGCATCTGACTTGGTTTCCGCTCAGGTCATGATCTCATGGGTCCTGGAATTGAGCCTTGTGTGGGGCTCTGTGCTCAGTGGGGAGTCTGCTTGAAAGCTTCTCTCCCTCTGGCCTCCCCAGTAAATAAATAAATAAATAAATAAATAAATAAATCTTTAAAAAAAGTAAATTTGTTCACGGTTTATAGATTTGTACAATGAACAGTTGAAATGTATCATTGGTCCTAGAATATTTTACTAGTTACAGCATTTTAGTTTATTCAATGGCTTTTTGCTTTGATACTAAACCATCAAAGTGTTAAAAATGAAAAGATCAGTAATTCTAAGACCACATTTATTTCGTGCGAAATATATTTATAATGATGCAATAGATGGTTATGTGATTTGGAAGTCAAGATCAATGAAGAACAAAATGAGTCTTACGGCTGGGAATCAGCGTCTATTCATCATGCTGTGAGGCAGGCAGTACAAGTACCATGCTGCTGCCATTGTCCCTGCATTAAAGATGATGCGGCCGAGCCAATATTACAGAAGATGAGAATTCTTTGGGAGGAAGTCTCATGAGTAAGGAGTACTCCCCGAAGTACTTCAAAGGTATTCAGCCATTCTCTGGCTTCCATCTTTGTTGAGAGAAAACACCTGTCAGTCATTACCTTTCTTTCCTATTTGCCTTTTTTCTTCTCTGCCTGCTTTTAAGATAAACTCTTTGTCACTGGTGTTCTTTGTTTTCATTATGAAAGATCTAGGTATGGATTATTCATTTATCCCATTTGGGATTCATCATAATTCTTGAATCTGAAGATTTAGATCTCTCAAGAAGACATACTATAAATGGTATCAAAAATATGTGAACAGCAAATAGAAGGAGATGGAGAGAGAGGTTTAGTTAGTTTGTTTTGAAATGAGAGACATAGTAGCATAAATGTTACTGATGGAAAGATCCAGTAAAGGAAGAGAAATTGGTTGCGCAATGGGGAAGGGCTGTTGTCATGCCCTTGAGTAGCTGAGAGGAGCTGAGATCATGCAGGGTTGGAGTTAGCCTTAGCTGGGAGGACTGACATGTACCGTGAGAGTGTTTGAGTCCACGTATGTTTTATTGGGTAGAAAAGGTAGAAGCAAGAGCATGTAGTCCTTTTCCATTATTTCTATATTTTCAATAAAATTTCTTCAAATTGGCTTTTTCACATGTCGCTATGCAAGTCAACATGAAAGAACAATTTATGTCAGAAACTTGTAGGGAATTTAGAAAAGGATACTTGTCTAGAGTCCTGGTTCTCAATCAGGGGTGTTATTACACCCCGGGGGACATTTGGGGACATCTGGAGACATTTTGGTTGACACAACTGCAGATGTGCTGCAGGTGTCTGGGGGTAGAGGCCACAGATGCTGCTAAACATCCTACAGTGCAAAGAAAGCCCCCGAAATAAAGAATTATGTGGGCCCAAAGGTCAATAGTGCTGAGGCAGAGAATAGCGCTGGTGTAGAGCAGTGGTGGACAAGCTTTTCTGGAAAGGGAAAGATAGTATACATTTCAGGCTTGGAGGCATTTTGGTCTCTGCTGCATGTATCCTCTGCCAGGATAGTGTGAAAGTAGCTGAGGACAATATGCAAACGAGTGAACCTTCCTGCGTTCCAACAAACATCATTTACAAAAACAGGTGAGTGTCCCATTGACCAGTTTCCTGAACCATGATCTAGCAGAAGCCTTTTCTTTTTCTGCAAACACCTAAAACATAGAAGCAGAGTTTGGACTAATCATCGTTGGCAACCATGATGAGAGCCTCTGCATTCCTGCTGAATATTGGTGCTGTGATACGTTGGCGCTGTACCTAGTTGGGCTTAGTGAATGCTTTCAAATCCAGACAAATAATTGTAAGTCGGTAAGTTACCTATCTTTTTATTTTAAACATTAAATATCTTCCTATCACTATTTTTCCCCTGAGATGATCTCCTACTAGCCACTGTTCATATCCACATCCTTGTGATTTGGGGCTTCTCATATCTGCTTTTCCCAACTAGAGGGATCTCTCTCCTCTATCCCCAGACCCATTATGCTCACTCACACACACACACACACACACACACACAGCTGAACTACATTGAAAGGTGATGATTTATTATTTACTCATTACTCATCTAATGGTTTAGTTTTCTTCTAATGTTATTAATCAGCACACACATACATGCTAAACAGATACAGTTTTTCATTTTATTGACAAAGACTCACTAATTCCCTTTAGGATTTGCCAATCCCAAACATTATGATATTATAGTTTAACCAAATCTTTAAGTCATTCAAAGTCAAATCTTCACTGATCAGGCATTGAAATGATATTCCTTATAGAACTATACAATTAAATGTACTTTTTACTTTATAATTTTAGAAATCAAGAAAAATGCATGCTATCTTTTATCTTTTTTTAAAATCATATAAGTTTCATAGAAATCTATCATTCTTGATTTTGAGACACTAAGTTACAATTATTGTCCAGAGTATTCTTCGTATGTTATCTTTAGCTTAGCTAGCAATAAAAGAATCCCATTTAGATAGCGAGTAGAGGAGTTATCCTGACATTTTTAATATTTTCCACTGAAGATGTGGCTTGTATTATGTTTGGGAACTTATATGTAATTCTACAATTGAAAACTTTTTTCCTCATACCATAGTAATTACTTTTGTATTTATTCTCAGCAAGACTAAAGTTCATAATACATATAGATCTTTAAAGTATGACCTTTTTTTCTAATAAAAGATTGTTCCTAATAAAGGATCACTTTTAATGTATTGTGAAGGAAGAAAGACAACTAACACAGTTCAGGCATTTCAACAGAGTTTGTTAGAAGTTAAAAACTAAGATAAATAAAAGAAGGTAGGCCAGAGGGTAAGAAGATTAGAGGAAAATAGTGATTAACTTATGGAAATTAGATGGAAGATAAAATAAAAAACACATAGAATTCTTATGCATGATGGGCAATGAAAACCATCAGAAAGAATACTTTTTAAATCTTCTACTTTCGGTATATCTTGAAAAGGTTAGTTTGCACAGGAGCATTACTCCAAAGATTTCAAGTTTTCTGCTTCAGAATAATGTCAAACTCATACAAGATAGGTTAAAAATTTCTCCACCAAAGTGTACTTTTATCATAGCAAAAAGTGGATAGACTTGAGAAGCAAACAGAAAATACCTTACCTCAATGAATTTGGAGGTTAAATTCCTCCTACTTGATTATCTACATTATTGTACTAATTAATACATATTGCTCCCCTAAACTGACGTTGCTTAAATTGACTTCCAAGAATGTGGAATTCAACATTAAAAAAATAGGGTTTTTTTTATACTTCTTAGATTAAGTCAACTTCTTTAGTGTTTAAATATTAATAATTACTTTTTTTAGCTTAGAAATACATTTTCAAGGAAGGCATAGCTTCTGTTTTTTAAAGTGAGCCCCCAAATCTCTACTTATATCATTTTGAATTGTTTTTACAACATAATAGCCTCACATCTCAGTACTATATTTGCTGTGACAATTAATTTAATATCATTTGAACTGTAGCATTTTTTATGAGGTAGCAATAAAATAGAAACCTCCAAATATTTTATAAAAAGTGTAAGGCCTTTGGAGTCAAAAACTTTGGATTCAAATATTGACTCAGCCACTTGCTAACTTGTAACAGACAAAAATTTAAGTAACCAGTTAAGTTTCAGTGTCTTAACCAGCAAAATGGAATCCTAATTTCTAGTTAAGGGGATTTTATTTATTTTTTATTTTTTTAAAGATTTTATTTATTTATTTGACAGAGAGAGAGATAGCGAGAGCAGGAACACAAGCAGGGGGAGTGGGAGAGGGAGAAGCAGGCTCCCCGCCGAGCAGGGAGCCCGATGCGGGGCTCAACCCCAGGACCCTGGGATCATGACCTGAGCCGAAGGCAGACGCTTAACGACTGAGCCACCCAGGCGCCCAAGGGGCTTTTATTAGATAATATAACCAAAGTCTGAAACTCAGTGACTACCACAACATAGCTCCCACTAAATGATCACTTCTATTATTACCAAACTATTAGAGAACATCCAAGTATTTTGAAGCAATTAGACTTTTTCCTAAATACTTTGCATTTTTATTCAGATGTTTTGCTTATCTAAACGATGAGTTGCATTATAGACTGTTTTGTATAAACAAATAGAACCCTGTGAAATTTCTTGATGCCTAAAATAGTTTCGTTTTGCATATTTCTGCTTGTAGAAAAATGTCACACTTTCAGTTTTCCAAGTACAAATTGTCAAACAGGTCCTATCTAAAAGAGAGCTGTTTTCTGAAGCCAGTAAATACAAGGGAATTTGGTAAAACTTTCCCGATTTTACCATTTTTCCACTGTTACTTAGCAACCAGCTAATACTTTAGAAAAATCTCCTTTTTGTACTAAATTACCATTGAGATTTGTGTCTATTGCCAAACTGAAAATCAAATATGCAATCATAATTTCCCTGAAGGACACAGTAGAAACCTAGCTGATATTACCTCATCGCCACTAAGAGCCCAGTGTTTTACCCTTCCTGTTTAGAAATATCATTATGTGTTGTTATTTATGCATAATAAATTCATAATAAAGTCTCTAGGCTGGGGCTATAAGTGGGAACACGTCATGTAGCCATCCACGCCTCTTTAATACTTAATATGTGCCCATCCTCCAGAAGCATTCCTTATTTGCTTTGAGAACACATTAAATAAAGTGTAATATGAGTAAGGTAACAGTTCATTCTGGTTTGCCTAGGATGAATCTAGTTTATATCTCTTGTAAATCAGTTAACACTGTTAATTATTTTAACACCTCTTTTCAGTCTCAAAATTTATCTGCTTTGGACAATAAATTCCATGGTCACCCTGGATTTGAAAAATTTGGAGGCAGTTCAGAAGAGAGTAATGGAAATAATTAGAGGCATAAGAAAAGCTTCTATGAAGAAATGACTAAAGGAGTTGGATTTATTTATTGGTTGAAAAAAGGGTAAACTTAGGGAGATTACACTCTTCAAGGAGAAAATCCAGGAGAAGGTACTCTAAGAGGAATCAAAAGCTTCAGCCTGCCTTCCAACTCAGTTCTGCATGGAATTAAAACTCTTACATTGAAGATATGCTGTGTAGAAAGTATTGAATCAGAAGATGTACATACTGGATTGCACCCAGTAAAGGTTATTGTTTCCTATTTTGAATGTTATTTAAAGAACGAATAGAATATGAGCATACTCTCCTTATACAGAACTACTTATATAGTGATAGGTCCTAGAGAAACTTGTGCAAATGTACATCAGGAAGTACATACCAGACTGTTAGTAGCTTTATGTTTGTAATAAGGCCATACTGAAAATAATTCACCTATCTATTAACAATAACATTTATAAGGTATGGGATATTCAAACAATGAAGTATGCTGTACAAGAACAAAAATAATTAAGCTATACTTAACATGCCACAGTATGTACGTGTTTCAAAACCATAGTGTTGAGCAAAAGACTTCAGTTACACAAGAAAACATGCAGTATAGTTTCATTTATATGAAATTAAAAAAAAAATAGGTGAAACTTAGTTTCTCTGTATGGGTGCCCTAGAAGCAAATCCTAAATCAAGGATTCAGGTTCAAGGATTAATTTGAAACTTATGAAACTACTGATACTCAAGTGTTTGTGACTTACACAGATGGAAAACATGGTTCAAATAGTTTATTTGGGAAAGAAAGAAAAAGAGCAGTAGAGGTGGGGAAATAGACAAGGAAAATGTCAAGATTGCTCTTGGACATAACCCAGGACAATACAGCTTCCTGGAAAATCTCAAGGGAGGGAGTAGGTTTAAAATGCGGATGATGTATGGAAACATTACCTTTAAAGACTAGTAGAAGATATTCTAAAAAAGCCCTATAATTATATTGTTCACAAAACCAAAATATCACTAATATTTATTTTCTTGAGGAAAATCACTTTTCTCAATCATGGGATTGTGTATGTTCTGGTGGATGTATCATCGACACTTGAAGTGACCACATGGAGTAAGAGGAAGGGCATGGAAACAAAAGGAAGTGTGTCTCTCTGATAATCCTTTATGTTTTGGAAATTTATTTTTTATTTTTTTTTTAAAAGATTTTGACAGAGAGAGAGAGAGCGAGCACAAGCAGGGGAGCAGCAGAGGGAGAGGGAGAAGCAGGCTTCCTGCGGAGCAGGGAGCCCGATGTGGGGCTCGATCCCAGGACCCTGGGATCATGACCTAAGCCGAAGGCAGCCGCTTAACGACTGAGCCACCCAGGCACCCCATGTTTTGGAAATTTAGATGTATAGATGAAAACAAATAAATGAGAGATATAAAGATGTTTTTATAAGCGTCCCGGTTTCCTCATATATCAAACAAAGGAACTTGGTGCTCCTCTGGTTCTTAAAACTCTGCTGTTCCAACGCCAATTGTTCTTTCTTTGAATTTTCTAACTCAGGGCAATGTGGGAAACCAATTATATTAAACTGACTGACCACTAAAGGCATTAATCTGGTGAAATAAACTATGTTTTCATTTATTCTATGGAGGTGTTTCTAAATTGATCATAGAATCAATTGCTCCTCCACCTGGGACAAACGAACTTAATTAAAGCACAGTATTTTTCTTCCAGGTGAATTTACTGGCCCTGCAATGACTATGTCAGAGCTGGACATTTATTGGAAATTAAAGATTCTGGAAAATCAATCCTTTCTTCAAAGTGATAATAAATCACACTTTCTAAAAGGAATGTTACTGCATCCCAAAGATATTTACTTAAAAAATGCAATCACATGTACCTAACGTAATACTTCAGGAAGTTTGATAGCTAAATGAGATTATTAAATATGTATTAGCCTTGCCATGATTAATACTGTTTGCCTGGTAAGCTTGTGGGTGGTGTACTCACATACTCACTGGCAACGGTAATAGCAAATAGATTATAACAACTTACAATATACTAATTTTTGCTATCATGAAATAGCATAATTGAACTCATGTCTTCATATTGAACTAAAGTGTATGAAATGGTTCACCTCTTGATTTTAATAAGTTTGATATTCTTTCTTAGGACAGTAAACACCCAAGACATTTTTTCTCTACTTCCCATTTCTTCATTATAGAACTATCATAATATGCTTGTTTCTTTATTATTATTATTTTTTTACAAATTTTATTTATTCATTTGAGACACAGACATACAGAGAGAGAGAGAGCATGAGCAGGGGGAGAGGCAGAAGGAGAGGGAGAAGCAGGCTCCCCGCCGAGCCAGGAGCCCGATGCGGGGCTTGATCCTAGGATCCTGGGATCACACCTGAGCCGAAAGCAGACGCTTAACCATCTGAGCCACCAGGTGCCCCGTTTCTTTATTATTTTTAATAAATATTGTGAAACATATAAGTGAGAGCGAAGAGCTAGTCTAACATGTAATTGATTATTGCAGAATATGTCATATAGTTATCTAAGAAAAAATATTTCTGGGATCTGTATCCTTTGTTAATCTAACATCACTTTACGTTAAACATGCTTTGAGATTTTCTGCGTCTCTGCTTTTATTGCTGTGGTTACCTGACGTGGAATACCAGTGTCCCTTCACCCCTACCTCTTTCTTGTTTTCTGTCCCTTCCAAGCTCTGGTTGCAAGTCCTTCATGATCTGCTATCAGACCCAACCCGCCCAGGTCCTTGGTGCTTCAATCCTCTTGTGACCTTTATAATGCCTGTCGCTTGTTGTTAGTAGCTGCTTGGTGACAAGTAATTTAGTATTGTTAAATTTGAAAAAATTAACTTTTGTGCTGTAACAGTTTTTCATGTGTATTTATTTCCAGCAACTATACCGATGAACTCTTTGAGAGCAAGAATCACATTTTATTATTTGTTGGTGAGTTCCAAGTCACCTACCCAATGCTGTATACTTCAAAAGTATTTGTATATTGGGGTGCCTGGGTGGCGGAGTTGGTTGAAGAGACCAACTCTTGGTTCAGCTCAGGTCGTGACCTCAGGGTCGTGAGATCAGGCCCCATGTCGGGCTCTGCGCTCAGCTTGGAGTCTGCTTAAGACTCTCTCCTTCTCCCTCTGCCCCCCACCCCGTGCTCATACTCTCTTTCTCTCTCAAATAAATAAATATTCAAAAGTATTTGTATATAGATTGTCTCTTGTGAAATAGTTACCTTTTTTAGAAGAAGTTGAAAAAATAAAAAGATTATTCTTCCTATCTACCACTGCAAATCAGCACCTTAATGTATGCTGGAGGGAGCAAATCCTCCTCTTCCAGATTCTTAGGAATCAGGTTTATGTGCATTTTCTTTTGAAAAACAGGGGTTCGGGGCACCTGGGTGGCTCAGTCAGTTAAACGTCTGCCTTTGGTGCAGGTCATGATCCCAGGGTCTCGGGATGGAGCCTGTGTTGGGCTCCTGCTCAGTAGGGGAGTCTGCTTCTCCCTCTCCCTCTGCCCCTGCTCGTGTGCTGTCTCTCTTGTTCACTCTCTCTCTCTCTCAAATATATAAATAAAATCTTTAAAAACAAAAGCCAAAAACTCCCCCAAGCCCCCCAGGGGTTCAAAACCCCAATGACTTCAAGAGGCCCACAGCTGGCAATAGTTGACTTGCTGTTTTTGGTAACAGTTTTACTGAGATATTATTCATATAAGCCATCTATTTAAAGTGTACAATTCAGTGGTTCTTAGTATAATCACAGATTTGTGCAACCATCACCACAATCACTTTTAGAATCTTTTTAACACTCTCTCTCCCAAACCCCATACCTTTATCAGTCACTCCTCATTTCCCCCTATCCTTCTTATAGCTTCTGACCTGAGACAACCACTAATCTCCTTTCCGTCTCTGTAGACTTGCCTATTCAGGACATTTCATATAAATGGGATCACACAATATGTGATCTTTTTTGACTGGCCTTTTGACTCAGCATACCATTTTCAAAATCAAGCCATGTTATAACATACATCAGTACTTTATTCCTTTTTATGGCCAAATCCAGCACATTTTGTTGATTTAGTCATCAGTTGGTAGAAATTTGAGTTGTGTTCAATTTAGGGCTATTAGCAATAATGTTGCTATGTACATTCACTTGCAGAGTTCTGAATGGACATATTTTTTCGTGTCTCGTGAAGGAGTAGGATTGCTAGGTCATATGGTAACACTATGTTTGACCTTTGGAGGAACTGTCAAATTGTTTTCCAAAGTGGCTGCACTATTTTGCATTTTCATCAACAATAAATGAAGGTTCCAGTATCTCCACATCCTCGCTCCTTCCTTTTTAATGCTATTGTGAAAACTAACAAACACTCCTGGAGTATCAGGATAAACAGCAACTTGGCCCCAATTTCCGGGAGACGATGAGGGCGTGGCAGAGACTGGAGTGTCAGGGGTTCAAGCCCATCCAAAGGGGAGGAGGGGAGTCCCTTCTCAGCTCCAGCCCAGTGTGCCTTGGAAGCTGTGGCCCCTTCTTGCCAAATCTGGTTTTTCAAGAGAAGAGAAAAATTTGTATATTCCTGTGAAATTTTCCAATATTTATATTTCCGCAAGGAATTAAATAAAAGCTCATGTTTGAGCTGCTCTTTTGTGCCCTCTGCTGTAGAGAGTGGTTGCTAAGATTGCAGACCAATGATGTTGCAGCCACTGTGTTATTTCCCTCAGAGGAGACAGCAGTTGCTGTTGTTACAATTTCTCCATCCAGAGGAACTCCTCCCTACCCTCCCCCATCCCCACCTCCCTCCCTGGGGCTTTATAAATTCTACAAGCCCTTTTTTGTGTAGAGGTATAGAGAGAATAACACCTCACTCTATTTGGTCACATTTCTACCTGAAATCGAAGGGAAATGTGCCAAGTCAGGTTAAGAGAACTGTTTCTCCCATAATAGCAGTCTCTGGCCTCCTTCCAAGGAAGGATTAGAATTTTTGTTTCCTGTTTCACTCATCTCTTGGAGTTCCCTGAGCTACAGAAGGGCTGTGGAGTTTCTGGTGAAGTTCCTGCAAAACTAAGTCTTAGGGGAGAATGCAGACTCTCCCACAGGGCAGACCCGAAAGGCACATGATATTGACATAGTGAATGTATATAAAGTCTAGGCTACTGTTCTAAATCTAATTAGATACATCTGTATTTGTCCAGGCTGATGCATATAATCTGTTTACAGCTGTAATTTTACTAAGGATCTGTCCCAATGTGTAAAAATATTGAGGTTTGCAAATGTATCTAAACAGCTGTAAATCTTTTTTCTTTTCCTTTCTTTCTTTCTTTCTTTCTTTCTTTCTTTCTTTCTTTCTTTCTT
>NW_023270807.1:96382802-96386136 GCF_011800145.1 Mirounga leonina | reverse complement strand
TTTCTTTTTTTATTTTTTACACTTTTAGAGTAGGGCTTTAGCTTATATATGCTTTTGTGAGAATTGGAAAAATTCCCTGCCAGAAGGAAGTAGTGAAATGTGTTAGCCCTGAGCAATTGCAGCCCCCAAGGCTTTATATATAGATTTGCCTCGTGGCACTACGCTTACCCAGGAGCAGATATCTTATGGGAGGAAAATGGCACCCAGAACAAAAGGCTTTGCAAGTGGAGCATGGACTGAGTTTCAGCACCGCCGCCCAACCCCCCATCCCTTCAGCCTAGTGCTACTCTGCAGTATATGAGCTGCACAACCATGTGCCGAGTCCTTGCCTGGAGAGGCTACTGGGTCAGGCATTCCTGGGTGCAATTCCTAGCTCCGTCATTTATTAGCTGTACGGCCTTAGGCAAATCAGTTAATGCTCAAACAACTTGTTTCCTTTTCTGGATAATGGAGATCATAACTACATCATGGAAATGTGGACAGGATTAAATAAGGTGTGTTTGACACCCCACACAGTGCCCAGCCCATGGTAGATAGGAGTTCAATCATCGGGATGTTACTATTGTTCTTATTATACATTGTACAGAGAAAGTATCCAGAACCTAGAACTGAGGTGTAAGGGTGACAGCCTGCCTTGCATGCTGGAGCAGTGCCCTCGGAGTTATTTCATTCTCTACAAGATTATTTGTGCCTGGTTTATGGTGCTATTTACTATTGGTTAGGGCCCTCTCCCCAGAAGCTATATATTCAATGTTGTAGATGTTTATCTGTCTAAAATGCAAGTGATTTCTGTGTGGTAGAATAGATAAATCCAAAGGTTACAGTTCTATTGCCCAATAGGAAATTAATCAGTTTTCTATCTAACCTAGCAATCTTCTAGCAGTCTTTCCGAGTCTATATACATTAGGTCTGGAATTCTTTTTGAACCATTTTTACCATTCTGCTGGTTCTCTCATTAATTCTCATTTTGGAAAACTATACTTTGACAGTGTCCATATGCATGCTTGGACAAGTATATAATTTTGAATGAGCAGTTAGTTCCACTAATTAAAGCATGAGTACACCTCCTCCTCCCCAACGATTTCTGCATTTCTGGGAATCCCTGAGTTCCTAGTATGAACTAGAGATTAGGGGGGAAGCCTGTGGTCTTTACTCAGCTACTGCTTTACCCTTTCTTTCCTATTGAAGGTCAGTGCGGTTTCACTTCAGGCTTCTCCTTTCCAGTTACCACCAACCCTTGCTTTCCTTTCTGGGGTCCTCAGCTTTGTCCAGTTGATGGTGACATAAAGCAATGTTTCCAAACCAACCTTCTGTTTGTCTTCCTTTCCCCATGCCAGAAATAAGCATCCTAAACAGTGACACGTTTAAAATACTTTTACTCTTGATATCAACACATACAATGATTAGGAAAAATAAGCAAAGGGTGAATTACAGAGTGTTCAAATTCTTAAAAAGTACTTGTCAGGCTTGTACCACTCTTATTCTAGGGGTTGAGTTATCAAGCCCTCTACCTTTTTTTTTTTTTTTTTAAGATTTTATTTGTTTATTTGACAGAGAGAGAGACAGCAAGAGAGGGAACACAAGTAGGGGGGAGTGGGAGAGGGAGAAGTGGGCTCCCCGTTGAGGGGCTTGATCCCAGGACCCTGGGATCATGACCTGAGCTGAAGGGCAGCCCCTTAACTGGCTGAGCCACCCAGGCGCTTGCTTGGCCCTCTACCCCTTTTTGAGAAAGGTGTTAATTAGCCTGCCATTCAAATTACCCCAGACCTAGAAGGATCTTTTTCAATCTGAAAGAGGCTCTAAACTGGTGTCTCTAAACTCAAGGTCCAGCTATCTGGCCTGGCCCTCTGCTTTCCTTAGGAAAAGCCAGTTGAGGTCATTGCTTGACAGAATCCAGGCTTGACCGACCTGTTGAGAAGAGGCACTCAGTTGAGAAGTGCTGAGAGGAGGTGTGGGTTTTACAATGCTGACAGGAGCGGGGGGAGGGGTGAGTGTGCCAGGGAAGGGGCCAGTCAATGTCTTTTGAAAAGGCATATGCTTCACTGTAATTTTATACTTGGACCACTTAAAAAAAATCAATATTTCTGGGACACCTGGGTGGCTCAGTCGGTTGAGCATCTGCCTTCGGCTCAGGTCATGATCCCAGGGTCCTGGGATTGAGTCCTGCATCAGTCTCCCTGCTCAGCGGGGAGCCTGCTTCTCCCTCTGCCTGCCTCTCTCTCTCTCTCTCTGATAAATAAATAAATAAATAAATAAATAAATAAAATAAATAAATAAATAAATAAATCAATATTTCTATAGCATAAATGGCATAAAAATGCATGACTAAACTGACTGTTGGTGATGCACTAAAAATGCAGTTCTTGTCTATCTGGTGGGATGGGGTGGGAAGTGGAATTATTGGAATCTCCTGCAGATAGGAGATTTTTATATGTATCAGAAAGGGGCATGGATTTTTTAAATAGTTGAGAAATATTTTGGAATTTTTGGACAAAGCCTTGGTTAGCTCAAATCTCTCTATTGCTCCAGATCCTCAAAGGGATTTCAAGTAGCTTAACCTACAATTTTCCAACCCAGAAAAAAGTGAGCTGCAATATGCAAAATTTCCAAGCTATAATCACATTCTTTCAGGAAGGTTTTGTTTGTTTTTATTTATTTTTTTAAGCCACAAAATTGGAAATAGTATATGTGGCACATTTAACTCTTAGTATGTTCTGACAAGTAATAAACTAATGCTTATAACGGTCCCTGAACTATTTGGGTGAAATATGGTTTGCATCAGTGAGTGAGTGTGTGTATACATATACAATATTATAAAGGAAGATTTATAACTCACTGACTAGTGAAAGATTGCTTCAGAAAACATAAATTACCATAGTTCCAAATAATAGCTTTCCCTGAGGGAGCTTTGAAAGAATTTACATTTGAATTGGATCCTGAAACTCTAAATGTGAATTTATCACCCATTCTTCAGGAAATATTGTGGTTATATATGATAGCACTATAGAAATGAAATTCAATGACAACAAATTTAGAATTATTATCAGAATTATGTTACTTTACTGAGCTGATTCTTTCTCTAAATTCAGCTTGTCTTTATAGCATCAAGAATCTGATCTCAAATGGATTCCATAAATAATCACTTCTAATAAACACCACAATTCTTTGAAATGTAAAAAGAAATCTCACATGGAGAACTCAACCAGGAAAAAAAGCTGGGAATAACACAGCTTAATAACCGGCAAAATTCTTCACCTTGACTTTTCTTTTTCTTTCTTTCTTTCTTTCTTTCTTTCTTTCTTTCTTTCTTTCTTTCTTTCTTTCTTTCTTTCTT
>NW_023270807.1:96197155-96382792 GCF_011800145.1 Mirounga leonina | reverse complement strand
CTTTCTTTCTTTCTTTCTTTCTTTCTTTCTTTCTTTCTTTCTTTCTTCCTTCCTTCCTTCCTTCCTTCCTTCCTTCCTTCCTTTCTTTTTTTCTTCTTTCTTTCTTTTTCTTTCTTTTTCTTCTTTCTTGCTTTCGTCTTCACCTTGACTTTTCTTTTTTTCTTTTTCTTTCTCTTTCTTCTTTCTTTCTTTCTCTTTCCTTCTTTCTTTCTTTCTCTTTCTTTCTTTCTTTCTTTCTTTCTTTCTCGCTTGCTTGCTTTCGTCTTCACCTTGACTTTTCTTTTTTTCTTTCTTTCTTTCTTTCTTTCTTTCTCTCTTCTTTCTTTCTTTCTTTCTCTCTTCTTTCTTTCTTTCTCTTTCCTTCCTTCCCTCTTTCTTTCTTTCTTCCTTTCTTTCTTTCTTTTCAAGATTTTATTTATTTATTTGAGAGAGAGAGCACACAGGAGCAGGGTTGGGGGGGCAGAGGGAGAGGAAGAAGCAGACTCCCTGCTGAGCAGGGAACAAGACACGGGGCTCAATCCCAGGACCCTGAGATCATGACCTGAACCAAAGGCAGACGTTTAACCAACTGAGCCACCCAGGCATGCCTTCACCTTGACTTTCCAAATCTGTATTTCCATTGTCAACAAGATTAGTTTAGATTCATCTGTTTCATCATTCCTAAGGATGAAATTGGTTGTAGGAAATAATTATAGGAAGTTAATTTTTCATTAAGAGCTAGTGGAGAATAACACATTTAAATATGCTGGGATTTAAAGGCAGTTTGTAAATGATTTTCCTAGAAATCAAATTATACATAAAATGTATGTAATATATATCTTTAACTGTAAGCTGAACGGATGACTTTTAGCACTGGCCCTGTCCCTTCCTAGCTGTGAGCTGCTTACTGAAACTTTCTGTACCTTTTCCTCACATATAAAAATGGAGATACGATAGTAGTTACTTCATAGGATTGGTGAGAGAATTAAATGAGATAATATGAGTTTGAAAACCACATGCTTAGTTCATAATAAGGGCTCAATGGCTATTATAAATTTTATGGTTAATAAGTTCAAATGATTGATGAAGTATGATTGAGGCTTTGGAATATGTCCTTTTGGTCTTGTTCTTTCCAATTGCATTTTACTTAGTGCATAATGTAGCCATCATATTTGTACTATATTTCAATCTATGCCATAAAATATTACATATTTTGTTTGGGGATTAAAGCAGTACTTCCAACTGTTAAAATTACTCAACTTCTTTTTTTTTTTTTAAGATTTTTTATTTATTTGAGAAAGAGAGAACGAGAGAGAGAGCGAGAGCATATGGGGGGGGAGAGTCAGAGAGAGAAGCAGACTCCCTGCTGAGCAGGGAGCCCAATGTGGGACTCAATTCTGGGACTCCAGGATCATGACCTGAGCCGAAGGCAGTCGCTCAACCAACTGAGCCACCCAGGCGCCCAAGATTAGTCAACTTCTTTATGATGAGAGAAAATGAAAGGAAATAATGCCTCTTGAACAAATATATTGTCCTCTTTCTTTCTTCTTTCTTTCCCCTCCCTTCCTTCCTTCCTTCCTTCCTTCCTTCCTTCCTTCCTTCCTTCCTTTCCTCCCTCTCCCCCTCCTTCTTCTCCTTGTTTTATCTAGGGAATGGACAGTACTCACTTTGAAAGAGCTGGTGGGAATAATGCCATTTGGAAAGTTTACACACAGGCTGCGTAGCACAACACAAGATAGTCCTGAACTGTCAGCTCCTGGGGTCCTTGCATGGCCAAATGACTCTTAATTTCCTAAAATTAGTCTAAGAGTATTTTGTTAACAGCAATTTGAATAAACTGACTCACATGCCACCGTGATTTAATGTCTGCTTTGCTGCTGAATCAGCCATGTTTGGCCAGCCTTGCTGTCTTAACATTTTTCTTTGTGTTTATCCTTAAGCCTAGCAACCAACCAAACACCGAACAGAATATCAATATTTAAGAGGAAAGCATATTACTTTACTAACTGTTCCACTGAGAGACTGAGTTTGTAGGGTTTACATTTTTGTACTTCTTTTTGTTTTACTTATGATATTCTTAATGCATGAAATTTTGGCTCCCCCCTCCCCATTTTTCACAAGCTTTCAAACACTGGTAAAAACGTGAACTAGAGATATTTTATGTGTCTCTGGTTCGCATAAAAGATTGTTGTGTTAAGTGGTGAATATACAAATATAAGAACAGGAGAACAATTTTATTAAAGAATAAAAAAATAACAAATATGTAAACAGGAGGGATGGTGGTTACCTTACAGCTGTGACAAAAATTAAAGCCTTCTCCCCAACCATGTAAATAGGGTTTTTTTTTTTGACCAAACGGCTATAAATCTGTATTTCTCGACACAAAAGCGTTTTGTTTACTGAAGGCAAATTTTAAACAACAGGTTTTATTTTTATGCCACCAAAAAAATTGTCACACCTTTGTAATCATAGAATTATGGTCTTTGTTTTTACCTCGAAAAGGACTTGAAAGTATTTACTCCAAACCCGCTTTACATATACTAAAAATAATAACATTTTTTGAAAAAATGTAAGCGATCCTGTTATTTCAGGCATCGAATTGGACTAGACAAGGGAAAAGTAACCAGCGTTTTTTGCATCAGCTCTGGGTTCTGAATGGCGTCTCTTCCACCAGTCAGAGAAACCTTTAGAGTTAGCAGGGTCTTTCAAGCTGGTTATTCTGTACCCTCACTTCACAGATAAAGAACCGGAGGCCTAGAGTAAGGGGCCTGTTTAAGGGCCGGGGCTCTTGCAGATGCCGCGGCCACGATCTTCCCCCAACTTCACGATTCCGCAGGCTGCGGTCTACCTGTCACGCCTTGTTCGTTCACCACCCACAGAAACATAATTTCGAGTCTTAGGGAAAGCTGACGGGAAACTCGCGGGGCTTCGGGGATGTTCTCCTCCCTTCTCTCCCCTCCGCCGCGTCCCCGGCCTCCCCGCGGAGCCGCGCTGCGGAAGAGGCGGCCGGCGCGAGCAAGCGGCCTTCTCCACGAGAGGGCACCTCGCCCGCGACCGCCGCCCGGCGCCACAGGCCCCCGGCGGGGCCAGTCCCGGCTCCGGGGCCGCGTGATGCAGCCCCAAAGGGGTGCGGCCTCGCACGTGTCCCCGCCGGCGCCCCGCCCTCCGGCGACCAGGCCTCCCGCGCCGCCGCCCAATCGCCGCGGCCGCCTCGCGCTCGGGCCACGTCCGCCGGCCGCGGGGGCACCGGCGCCCGGGGCTGCGCCGCCCGCCGCCATGCGGTTCCGGTTCGGGGTGGTGGTGCCGCCCGCGGTGGCGGGGGCCGCGCCGGAGCTGCTGGTCGTGGGGTCGCGGCCCGAGCTGGGGCGCTGGGAGCCGCGCGGGGCCGTGCGCCTGAGGCCGGCGGGCGCCGCGGCGGGCGCGGGGGCGCTGGCGCTGCAGGAGCCGGGCCTGTGGCTCGGGGAGGTGGAGCTGGCGCCCGAGGAGGCGGTGCAGGACGGGGCGGAGCCGGGCCGCGTGGACCCGTTCTGGTACAAGTTCCTGAAGCGGGAGCCGGGCGGAGAGCTCTCCTGGGAAGGTACTGGGAGCTGGCGTCCGCCCCGAGCGCGCACCGGGGGCTCCGGCCTCGGCCTGCGGCGGCCCGCCCGCGCCCGCTCCCCCGGCTTCGAAAGCCGCCCCGAGCTCCCGGGCGCGCCGGGCTGACCCTGGGCTGCGGGCCGGACTGCCGCCGCCCGCCGCGCCTCGGGCTCGGGAGGCGTCCCTGGATTCGTGCTGGGTCCCGGCGCGCCTGCCCGCGCCTTCGCTTTGTGACCCTCCGCCTCTTTCCCACACGCCGGGTTCCCGGGGCGTTTCCTGGCGTGCTGGCTTCGGGGCCCACGTCCTAAGTCTCCCCACGCCCCCTGCCCCGGGTCCCCCCCGCGCCGGTCGGCGGCCGCCTGGCACGCCCCGCGGCTCGCGGGTTCACGCCTGAGCTCTGCCTTAGTGGTTTCTGGGCCCGCATTTCCACCCCCAGCTCGTTCACTAAGGAACGACCCAACCGGTGAAGCCAGCCTGTTCTCTAATCCACGTGCCACCTAGTGTGTGGTGTTTCTTTTCCTCCTTAGATTTGAGAGTGAACCGGTGCAAAGACCTTGAGTGTTTCTCTTTTTGGATTTTTGAATGTATTGAGATATACTCTTATTTCCTAAGATTTTTATAAAAATAATATGTGCTAGTTGTAAAAAAAAAACAAATCAAATTTCAAGGTAAAAAGTTGTTTCCTCCATACACCTTAAGCCCACTGCCTTCTGCCCAATATATGTATGTCTCTCTCTACCTATCATGTATGTATGTATCTCACACACAGATTTGTAATATATTATTCTGTATCTTGCCGTTTCTCGCTTAACGATATGTTGCGGGTTCTTTTTAGTGTCACTCCATATAGATGTATTTTATTTTATTTTAAAGATTTTTTTATTTATTTGAGAGAGAATGAGATAGAGAGAGCATGAGAGGGGGGAGGGTCAGAGGGTCAGCAGGGAGCCCGACGCGGGACTCGATCCCGGGACTCCAGGATCATGACCTGGGCCGAAGGCAGTCGCTTAACTAACTGAGCCACCCAGGTGCCCTAGATGTATTTTATTTTTTAAAAGGCAACAAATTATTCTGTGTCTAACTAGTGCGCATTTAGGTTGTTTTCGTTTTCCTCTGTTACAGACTGTAGTAAGTAGCTTGACTGAAAGTCCCTGTATGGAGTTATCTTTGAGTATTTGGGAGTGTTGCTGTAGGGTAGATTCTGAGAAGTGAAATTGTTAGGTCAGAGTGTGACCGTATTTTACATTTCAATAAGGACTGCCAAATTACACTCTGAAAAGGTTATACCAATGTAGACGCCCCCAGCGATGTGTGAATTTAGACAGCTCTTTCTTAAATGTGGTGTACAAAGCAGAGGATTGGAATATATGTAATTCAATTGTTGTCTAAAGCTGATGAACGTCTCTTTAGAAGTATGTGCTATGGTGAGCGCTGTGAATTGTGTAAGACTGTTGAATCGCAGACCTCTACCTCTGAAACAAATAATACATTATATGTTAAAAAAAAAAAAAAGGAAGATAGTAGGAAGGGAAAAATGAAGGGGGTGAAATCGGAGGAGGAGAGGAACCATGAGAGACTATGGACTCTGAGAAACAAACTGAGGGTTCTAGAGGGGAGGGGGGTGGAGGGATGGGTTAGCCTGGTGATGGGTATTAAAGAGGGCATGTACTGAATGGAGCACTGGGTGTTATACACAAACAATTAATCATGGAACACTACATCTAAAACTAATGATGCAATGTATGGGGATAATATAAGAATAAAAAAAAACTAATGATGTATGGTGGTTAACATAACATAATAAAATAAAATAAAAAAATAAAATGAAAGTAAGTAAAAAAAAAAAGTTTATATGACAAAATGGGCCATTTAGTCCATAACAATGTGGAAACAAAGACTCAGTAAAGAACATGAGTATTCTGTAATATGTTCATATATTATCCTTGTCCCACTGGGTTTTATGGACAGGTGGCATTTATTGTCATCTTGTATTACCATGCCTGAATGGAAAGATATCCTCACCAGTTTATGCCCTTCTTTACAGGATACGACTTTTATTAATAATATTATATAACATTTTTTCACAATAAAATATCTAATAATTTTAATAAAAATTAAGGACTTCCCCCTCTCTAGTCCCCCTCCTTTTCTATTTTTAGCTTTTCTGATATTCCTCCCAAAGTTCTAAATAATTTGCTTATATTGCTATTTCTTAATGTATCAAGTTTAACTTTTCTTAGATTTTCTGAGTTACTATGTAAGTTATATATAACATTCTAAAATTAAAATTAGACAATATCTACTGACAGCAGCTGTGTATCCATAAATTTAACCATCATACTTGCTGTGAAATATGAGGAATTTAAGTTCATTATCTCTCTCCTCCCTGCTGATTTTTATATTATTACTTTATATAAAAATTGTATATGTATATAATTGTTGACTTTGCTATTATGTAGAAAGTTCTGTGTTACAATAAAACTATTATGTAGGAAGTTACTCCTGTATAAGATAAGAAAAATAGCTGACACACATTCTTCTCCTTCTCCTTACTTTGGCTAATTATTTTCTCTACATCGGTAAGTTTTATATAATTTATATTTTGTTTTATAATTGTTACTGTTCCTTCTTGTTTTAGATTGATAGGTTGGTTCTAAGAATGGTAAATTAACAGGGGCGCCTGGGTGGCTCAGTTGGTTAAGCGACTGCCTTCGGCCCAGGTCATGATCCTGGACTCCCGGGATCGAGTCCCGCATCGCGCTCCCTGCTGAGCAGGGAGTCTGCTTCTCCCTCTGACCCTTCCCCCTCTCCTGCTCTATCTCATTCTCTCTCTCAAATAAATAAATAAAATCTTAAAAAAAAAAAAAAAGGTAAATTAACAAAGAGTATTATGAGAAGAGTCATAGTCAGTATTTAAGAGTAAGGATTCTGGAGCCAGAATGCCTGGGTTCACCAACCCATGTATGACCTTGGGCAAGTTACTTAACCTTACTGTGCTATTGTTGAAAGAACTAAGCTGGCTAATAAATCTAAAAGAATTAGAATAGGGCTTCTATTAAGTGTTAAATAAGTGTTAGTGATCGTTATCTTTACTGTTACAATTAGGAAATAATTATTGCAGAACCAAGTAGTGCAATTCGACTCATAAAAAAGGAAATGTAATTCTGTGACGTGGAACAGAAGGAAGGAATTCTCTTACACTATAAATCATGATCAGATTTTACTTAAGATGATACCAGGGTTTGTTTTACTTTGTATTTGGGTGGTGATGTTCTTCTACAACTTGTTTAAAAATTTCTAGTTAATTATTTTTTTTTTACCAGAAGCAAGCAGCACAGTGATCATCAAAATTTCCTAGCTTGCTTGCAGTATTGGATGAATGCAAATTTCTCATTTTTTGAAAATTTTTTTGCCTTGAAAAATTGGGATTCTTGTTCTAATTTTCACTGATGTGCTTTCAGAGCACAGCTATCTGGGACTTTTTTTTTTTTTTTAATTGAACTGTGTTAGTTACATTGTTTTGGATTGAACTCTTGTGTTAGTTACATTGTTTGGATTATGTCTTCCTTTTTCTTAAATATCTTAGTCATTTGGTTGAAGTGCATCCTAAAATAATTTTGAAGAAACAGTAAATGGGAGATAAAATATCCGAATTCTTAGTTCCTTGAAAATGTCTTTATTTTGCCCTCACACTTGACTGCTCCTTTGGTATTCTAGTCTCAAATTAATTTTCCATTTGAAAGCTTTGCCTCAGTACCTTGTAGTACCCATTGTAATGGATAATTGTGTTGTCAAACTAAGCCCATTCCTCGATAGGCAATCTGTTTTTTTCTTCCCTCTTTGGAAGCTTTACCACCTTTCCTTAAATTATTTTACCAGGATGTATCTGAGTCTCTTTTGTTTATGTCACTTGACAGTGAGTTGGCTCTTTCAATTTCAGGAATTGTTTCTTTCAACTCAGTGAATTTTTTTATTTCATTTCTTTCCCTGTTTTCTCTGTTCTTTCCTCTGAAATGGCTTTTTAGCCATGTAAAGTCTAGGTTCTTCTTTTTTTTTTTTTTGTGGGCATCTAATTGTTCCAGCACCATTTGTTGAAAATTCTTTCCTTCCTTTTTTGATGTGCCTTTATTAAAATTCAGTTGCCTGTATTTGCACTGATCTATGGGCCCATTCTTTTACCCATGTCACACCGTGTTGATTACTGTAGCTTTATGCGAATCTTGAAATATTAGTAGTATGAGTCCTCCATCTTTGATTTCTTCAGTATCGTGTTGGCTCTTTTTGGTGTTTTGCCTTTTCATTTACATTTTAGAATCAATTTGTTGATATTACAAAATAGCTTGCTATGATTTGATTGGGATTGCTTTGAATCCATATATCAAGTTCAGAAAAATTGACATCTTCATCATATCGAGTCTTTCAATCTCTGAATGTAGAATACATCTCCATTTAATTAGGTCTTCTTTGATTTCTTTCATTAGTGTTTTGTAGTTCTCCACATACAGATCCTGTACGTGTTTTGTTAAATTTATACATTTTGGGTGTGTGTGTGCTATTTTAAATGGCATATTTAAAAACTTTTTTTAGTTATAGATTTCAATTGTTCATTGCTGATACATAGGGAAGAAATTGACTTTCATATCTATTGATTTTTGTTTGGATGCTGGATATTGTAGTTTTTCATTATTTTAGAGTTTGGAATTTTTTTTCCTGGCAGTTAAGTTATTTGTGGATTAGTTTGTTATTTTTGAAGTTTATCTTGAAGGTTTATAAGGGCAGGTCTATAGTAGCTTTTACTGTAGGGCTAATTTAGCCCTACTACTAAGCAATGACCCTTCTATGTTCTCTTTTGAATGCCCCATGTATTAAATAAGATCTCCTCACTCTGATAGAAATGCAAATGTTTCCCAGTTCTCTGTGAACTCTGCCAGTTCTTTGGAATACAATATTCAGAAATTTATTCTGTTTGTTTTTTGTATGGCTTGCCATTTGTTCTTTGTATGGCTCTATCAGATTTCATCTTATGCATCCACAGATTGGCATGAAGCCAAAGAATCTAAGAGAACTTTATGCAGATTTATGGAACTTTCTCTTCAAGGCTTTCTCATTTCTGGAATTTGGTCCTACAAATTCCAATCACCCTGTTCTCCCCAAACTTGGATTTCTATTTCCTTAATCACTGAGACCATTGAGTTCTGTTGAATCCCCTTCCTGTGTCATGGTTCAGAAATTCTCTAGGGGCAGAAATCCATGGCATTCATATTGTTCACCTTGTTTCTTTTTCTTCTCTCAGAGATTAAAGTCCTGTGCTGCCTTTTGTTCGACATTTAAAAACAATTGTTTCATACATTGTGCCATTTTTTTAGTTGTTACTTTTATAAGCAGGAGAAGAAATCTTGGACTGATTTTTGAAAGTTTGCAGGTAGGTACTTTTCCAGCATATTTTTAAAATTTTGCAAAAGAATTCCTGATTTTGTTGTTTATTTCTAATATAATTATGTATATGTGTGTATATATATGTACATGTATTCATACACAGAGACACATACATACACAGTCTAAAATCTATATCTTTCTTGTTAAAATTAGATTGTTTTCCTTGGGAATATCTTCTAAAGGGATGATTAATAACTACACTAGGGTTGTTAGGAGGACTAGTTTATAAAGTGCCTAGAACAAAGTAGTAGCTATGACTTTAAGATAGCCAACAATTTATAGCAGCTGAATTTCCTCAGTCTTTCCATTTTCAAGATGAAATTTATTGATCTTAAAGGTAGTTTATGTTTATAGAAGCAACAGTAGTTATATATAATATTGGACTAATCCATACACTGACCCCAAACTATACCAGCATTGCCAGGATATTCTAGATTATGCTGCAACCTCCCAATAATTATTTGCCTTACCCATTTCTACTTGTGCTTTCTATTCCAGCTGTGCTATACCTTGGTGAAGACTGGGTTTGAGTGGAGGATAGATGGACATGTACTGCATAAGGGATGTCATTCATATTCCAGCTGAATTTGGTGGATAGAGTGCACTCAACTTTTTTTCTTCATCTAATTGCACAATTCTTTTATATCTTTAATTTTTTAAATTTAAATTCAATTTAATTAACATATACTGCATTATTAGTTTCAGAGTTAGAATTTAATGATTCATCAGTTGTATACAACTCCCAGTGCTTACACTTCAAGTGCCCTCCTTAATGCTCATCACCCAATCACGCCATCCCCCCACCCACCTCCCCTCCTGCAACCCTCAGTTTGTTTCTTATAGTTCAGAGTCTCTAATGGTTCAGTGCACTCAATTATAATTGGATAAACTTTGACTAGAAGAATAATCTCCTAAATATAACCTTAGTCCTTTGTTTCATCTATTATGAGGTGAGAGTCTTTTTAAGAACATAGCTATGCTTACTACACTCAAAGGAACCATCAAAGCCATCATTAAAAAGGCAATACAGAGGGACCTGGTAGAGAGTTACATGAGAATAACTTAATGAGATATGAATGGCAAGTATAAAGGAAACTTTGAAGAGTGACATATGACATGGTCAAGAAAGAAAGATTTATTTTAGTAATAGTTTATTACTGTTGAATGAAAAATTCTAACTAAAAATTACGATAAGTGAAATTTAACTGTTTCTTGGTCAGCTGAAATTATTGTATGATGATTTCATTTTAGGATGGAGAAAGTGGGGCCCAGAGAGGTTTAGCAAATATCCTAAGCCCACACTCTGCTAGCTTGTGGGAAACACTGGCTGTGGGAAACTCTTTCTTTAGGCAGGTGTCCTGATTTGGCACTAGGCAGGGCATGGAAATTCGGTGAGTGAATTTTAATATTCCATACACAGACTCTAACTCTAGGACTTCATAGATGAGAAGGAGTTCCTGCGGGCTGCATAAGATCTGGGATAGCTCTGGATTATCAGTGAGAAGGGAATTGACAGAGAATGAGAAAAAATGGAGAGGTGAATTGAGACTATTTACTCCAAAGGCTCCCTTCTCTTGATAGCCTCTCATCCCTCCTCCCCACTCCTTTCTCTTCAGAGCATTCACTGAATGTGTTCTATCAGCCAGAATGACCTGAAGTTTTAACAACATCAAGAAGGATATTCAAACCAAAACGAAAAGCATTCTTTTCCACTCTTGAATCAAAACCAGTTGTTATCAGACAGAGGAGAATAATCCAGGAACAGATATTACTGCAGTTTCTTATCCTGTCTCCCCCCGTACCTGATCCTCCATCATTTGCCAGAGAGTTAATGGGAGCTGAAATGAAAATGCTTGCTGCTTTTAGGTGATTTGTTCATGTCCTCTAGAAGCAGAATGAGGTTCTAATTTTAGGAAAAGTTAAAGAAAATATTGTTGCATGCTCACAATGGGGAAGGAGAAAGTTATGAACATTTTTTTTTCAAAAGGTGGTAAAGCAACTACGATCTTAACAATGCTCTTTGGTGCTCCTGTGGAGACAGACTAATCAGTTGGATAAAGCGTTAGTTTAAACAAGTATAACGCATTTTATGGTGTTTAATTTGGGGAGATAAAATGCATATAGTGGAGATTTTATACTTCATTAAGTATGTTTCTTTGTGTAAAGATAATGCTCATGAGTATTTGGGATGTGAGTGTGAATGAGGGAGAGATTTACAAATTGGATTTGTAGAAAGCCAGAGAATGGATGGATAGCTTAATGAGATGAGAAAAGTCTGAGGACATTTCACCTTTCTGTGAACAAGATGGGCTGAGCTGGCAGGTCAGGTCCGACTCACTGGGCTCCCACTAGGCGTGAGCGATGGCTCTGTGTCTCTGGGTCGGCACCGGCGCTGGGGCTTCTGAGCAGGAAAGCTCATTAAAGTGTTTTATTATTCCAAGATCATTGTCAACTTGAATATCATTATCTGGAAAATGTTCTGTTTTCCGCTCTGATGGTGAGATCCTGGGCTGTGTCCAGCTAGCTCAGGTCTGTAATACAGCCAGTATACACTGAGTGAGAAGCTTGACATTTTCAGTTCTATGACCTTCATGTTTTTAAATGTTAAATCATAATGTCACATTAACATAACACAGAGCTTGATCCTGAATTTTCGTTAATTAAACCATAGAGAATTAGCAGAATGGTTACTATGAAATCATTTTCTTTTCAGTTTAGTTGTAAAAGGCTCTATATTATGTCTATGAGCAAAGAAAAATTTTATCAACATTTCACCTATGATTGCCAAAATTTCTGGACATTATAGTTATAGATTTTATGAACTGTTAGTGCCTTTGGAAAAAGTTAATATGACATTTAAATTCATGTCTTTTGTCATAAATTACCAGTTTATCACTTTCTTCATTGAAATCATTAAAAATCTGTATGTTTGATGAGCATAACAACCATTACCCAGAACAATTCTAGAGCTGGAGAAATTTTGAACTCCCATACACATGAGACTGTATTTGAGGGTTACACTGTTAATTTCCATGATCTTAGATTCGGAACTATTCTAAATATCATCTGTTGCATTCTGAGGTTGTGCAGATTCTGAATGTTGAATACAAGAAGACATTGGTTTAAAGTGTTGCTTTAACACTTACTAGTTCAGAATAATGAGGAAGCACTGAGCTAATACATGTGAACATTCTTTGTAAATGGAAGTAATAATTATTTTGTGCTAAAAATATTGACAAGATTTTGTCATTGGCTTATTTATGTTTATCTTTTTTTTTTTTTTTTTGGTGATACTTCACATTTACTTGCAATGAAGGAGTATCCCATAAAAATTTTATTAGAAAAGCACTTTACCCCTGAGCTGTGTATACATTTTTGCAAAGGCTTCAATCTTCACTTACTTAATCTGTTTAGAAATTTGAATCTGCAATTTTCACTTGATGATGTCTTTTGATTGTGGTTTAAGAGGTTTTATTATTTTTCAGAGAGATGTGCTTAGAATTCATTAGTGAATCAATCTAATTAGGTGTGAGGAATGTAGAGAGATATAGCCCAAATCAAACTTTAAAAAAGGGAACTCTTTTAGGTACTCTGCTATTATAAAGGTGAAAAAAATGCCGTGAAAATAAAAAAAATATTAATTTCATTAAACCTCACATTTTAGTATTGTTTAAAACCTTATTTTGGTATTAGCCATTGAGAAAGGATGTCTATAACTTTCCTTTCCTCAGGAAAAAACCCTAACAAATCAGAATAGGTATTTGATTCATTTATTCAACTCATTTTACACACAATTTTGAGGCTCAGTTACCCACCTGGCATTGTGGTAAGTGCTGGGAAACAACGATGAAAAATTCACAGCTCTTGAGTTTAAGAGGTTTACATTCTAGCTGAGAAAAAAAGGCTTATCATCAAGGAAGGACTGTAACAGAAATCTGAAAATCTATATGCAGTGTAGTGGAGGAAGTTCATCCCCATAATCAGGAATGGGAGAGAGATTGCGGAAGTCTTTATGGAGGCAATAGAATTTTAAGCTTGGTATTTAAAGAAAAACAGGATCTTCCCTCATTATTTTTTCTGTAATTATGAAAATAAAAGCAACACAATTATTCTTAAAGATCTGTCTGATGTGACTCCAAGAGGAAGTTGGTGCTCTGACATGATCTTCTATGAGTGAGAATCCTGGTTTTATTAAAGTGACAAGGGAAAAGCCAGAGTCTGGGGGTTCAAAGGCATTAAGTGTTTAAGCCTTTTGTGGTAGGACTCCCTTGGACTCTTGTGATGTGTGGCTGAGCTGTAGGGTTTTTGGTGAAGGAATGCTGAGGGAGGGTGCTGGGGGGCAGCTGGTGAGGAAGGTGGGAATGGGGACAATAGGAGGCAGAGGGGCAGCACTTATGGGGTGGTGAGCAGGGCCTTCTTTCTTGAGGCCTAGAGGACTGAGGCAGGGTCAGCCTCTCTCACTGCTTTGTTCACTTGGATCACTGCTGTTCGCATCTTTTCTTTTTCTTCAAATGTAGCTCAGGTAACTCTAGCGAATTTTCTAGATACACCAGTGATTCCCTAACCTGGTGAACTTTTTAAACATACAGATTCTTGGGTCAATCACAGACTTACAGAATCTCGAAAAATGGAGCCTGGAAATTCCATATTTTTAAAAAGTTTTATTGAGATGTAATTCACATATCATAAAATTCACCCCTTTAAGCGTAAAACTGAGAGGTTTTTAGTATATTCACAAAGTCAACATGAATTATCCAACATTTTCACCACTCCAAAAGAAAATGTTGTACTCATTAATAATCAATCTCCATTTCTCCCTCCCCCATCCTCTGGCAAATGTAGTAATGGACTTTCAGTCTATGAATTTGTCTATTCTGAATATTTCATATAAATGGAACCATACAACATGTGGCTCCTTGTAACTGACTATATGTGCTTCATTCATACTTTTATTGCTGAGTAATAATTCATTGTATGGATATACCACATTCCATTTATTCACTCATCAGTTGATGGACATATGGGTTGTTTTCACTTTTTGAATAATACTGCTATGAACGTTTGCATAGTCATGTTTTCACTTCTTTTTATTTATTTGTTTGTTTATTTTCACTTCTTTTGGGTATATATCCAGAAGTGGAATTGCTGAGTCATGGTAACTCCGTGGTTTACAATTTGAAGAGCTGTCAAACTGTTTTCCAAAGTGACTGTATCATTTTATGTTCCCACCAACATTGCATGAGAGTTTCAGTTTCTCCATATCCTTCATAGCACTTGTTATTGCCTGTATTTTTAATTTTAACCATCCCAGGGTGGGTGAAGTATCTCATTATGGTTTTGAATCGCATTTCTCTAATAACTGATAGATAGTGTTGAACATCTTTTCATGTTCTTATTGGCCATATGTCAACCAGAGGATACTCATTTGTGAGTGTATCTTCTTGGAAAAATATCTGTTTATATCACTGTCCATCTTTAATTGGGTTATTTGCCTTTCAATTGTTGCGTTGTAAGAGTCCATGTTTTTTAAAAATCTACCTCTGGTGGCTATACAGATAATACTTGGATGGACAATAGGAAACTAGGGTTGGCAACTGACATACCTAACTTGGGCTGAACATTGAAGCCTTTACCTTGAGATGCATGAATTAGTTTTGTATAGTACTTTATTTTGTTGTTTAGTAAACAAGTAAGGCAATATGATTTAATGGAATTATCTGTTAGGTACATTTATCTTCCTTGGCCAGCTGTTACCAAGTTCATCTTTCTGTGCACTACCATTAAGTGTAAGTGCTTTGTGAGCCTCTTTCCTCAGATCACCTCTTATCTTAAGCTACATTCTTCCTTTGAAGGATTATCTTCAATCTTGTGATGATATAGCCCTAGCTCTCATCTCTTTTCTGGACTAATATATTCTATTGTCTATAAGACTTTCTCATTTGGATGTCCTGTAAGTACTATCTATAAACTCAATATATCAAAACCTCAACTACTGATCAACCTTCACAAAGCTTTTTTTTTCAGTGTTCCTGATTTAAAGACACTAGCTCAGTCACTTAAGTATGTGGAAGCATAACTTCTTAGGCTGAGCTGATTGCATGATGAACCCCTGAGGTATGCCAAGCATTTCCTAGTCCACATCCTTAAGAGATTTTGATTTAATAGTTCTGGGATTGGCCAGGGAATAAGAATTTTACAGTTTCCCCAGGTGCTTTTGATAACCAGCTGGTTTGGGAGGTCACTGTAAGAGATTCTGTAAATTGAAATATCTCAGTTACCCCCCCCCCCCCCCGCCAGCTACCTTTTTATTTTCATCCTGCTGCCTCAGTTATGGTTTGGTTCCTTGGTATTTCAGTGGCCTTTTACATGATCTAACTACTTTGTGTCCTTTCTCTATTCAATCTTTCCTCCACCCTGCTACCAGAATTATCTTTCTAAAATACAGATTGGATGATGTCACATGTGCAATTAAAAATTATTTGATGAGTTCTTGTTTCCTATAAAATAAATCTAAACTTCTTACTGTGCCATTTGAGGCTCCTCACTATTACCTACTTCTGTCTGCTCTTCTTCCACTTCCTGAAAACTGTCTAAGTTTCAGCCACCCAGACTCTTATTTTCTCCCACCATTTCATGCAACTCTTTGATAGTGCTCCGCCCTTTCCTTCAGTTTCTGTCACAACGTGGCAGTCTTAGGTCTGCAGTGAACCATGCTACATTGTTCCATTGGCTTTGGTGGAATAATGAAAACCAATCAGAGGTAGCTTCTTCAAATAATTTATATTTATTATACAATTTTTAAATACAATAAATGATTATATAATGTAGAGTTACTGGATCTTTCTAAACCAAACCTGATTAATGCACAATACTCACACATGCACATGCACATACCTGTTTCTTTAGATTAGGGATACAGGGGATTAGTATCTTAATCTCCATGGGGTGTCTGTCAGGGTCCATTAGCGGCATTGTAGGAAAGATCCCTTTCTTTTTCTCTGGCAGCTGCCGAGGCCATCAGTGTTGATTGGATTCAGCATGAAGGCTTTCATTAGAGCCACTGGTCAGAGACTTAAGCTTCCAGCATTAGCAGAGTGGGGAGGAATAGTATTCACTCCCCCAGCTGGAGTATTTCTTACTGAGCTATGAAAATAGCATAGAGTTCAGTGAACTCACATGGTTTGGTCATATATATGATTAGTACATATGCTGCTTCTATTGCCCCCACTCAACTGGTTGTGAATTTTATATCGATTTAAGTTAGGTAACTCTGATATGTTGATCCTAGATATAATTTGTATACGTTTGGCTCTGATGGCCCCACCTAGGTGGCTGTAGTTTTATTTATATGTACATTAAGCAACCCTGACATGTTGCTTCTGATCAGATGTGGTATCCTTCATTGGACACAGGCCACTTTCATGAGTTTTTATTGATAAAATGCTATGTCAGTACTGGGACTTAGAGCATAATTCAAAGTTATAAACATTCTAAGTACTTTCTGTCTACTTGTTTAATACATACTCATGGTATATCTGACATGTCTGATGCCTACACATTCCAAGTCCTCCTAGCCTTCTATGATAACCCTTTCTTTTAACATCCAAGTAAAATTGCTTGAGTTCCCATCTGACATACTGAAAGATGTTACCTCTTTCCTCTATGTTACCCGGAACCACCTTTCCTCAGCAGATTTGGAAAAGTTGGGGTGTGACATACTGCTATTATTTACCAATGTCCACATCCTCTCCCTGTGGGTGGATTATTCTTCTTTGCCCTGTTGAAGAAGAATATCTTTGTCATATGGCTTATTTTGGTCAATAAAATATAAGAGGAAATGATGTATGTCACTTCCTGTTGCTTTGCTGCACTGTTTTCTCTGCCAAGAGATTACTATTGATGTTTCAAAAGGGACTGCTCTGTCTGATGGTCCCAGCATGAAGATGATAAAAATGAGAAGAATGGTCCTTAGCCAGTCTACAGTGAACTCTAGCGTGGGCAAGAAGTAAACCTTTGCTGTTCTCTGCCATCTGATAACTTGGGTGTTTATTATCATAGCATGTCCTATGATCTAAAACAATGCCCAGCATTTGGCAGGTGTTCATTAAAATACTTGATGAATGAATGAACTTGAGCAAGGCACTTTCCAATTGTCTCAGACTGGTATATTCATACCCTCTGTGTTCCCATCTTTAGTGTGGTTCTGGACTAGTGACTTTGTAGCCCAGGATAGAAATGCACCACTGTCTTAAAGCACCATTTTTTTCTAAAAGACATTTGAGGAAAAAACCACATTATTTCAAATTGAAAGAGACATGTCATATAGAATAGAACACAAACCTCACAGGAGTTTTTATTTGTTTATTTTTATTTTTTTAGATTTTATTTATTTGACAGAGAGAGAGAGAGTGATCACAAGCAGGGTGGGGGGCGCCAGGCAGAGGGAGAGGGAGAAGCAGGCTCCTTGCGGAGCAGGGAGCCTGATGCAGGGCTGGATCCCAGGACCCTGGGATTATGACCTGAGCCAAAGCAGACGCTTAACTGAGCCACCCAGGTGCCCTCTCACAGGAATTTTTTTTAAAAAAAATACAAGTCTTCAAAGAATTTTCATGACAGTAGGGTTCTGCATCAAGCTATGTTCCCGAGACCCCTTGGAAATGTTTGAGAAGCCTTGATAATCTTTGAGTCTCAGTTTTCTCTGAAATATGGTGTTAATCAAAGGCTCCTTAGGAGGGGCTACCTGGTGTAAGCAGCAGTGAACTGGGAGCCAGCAGCCTTGGGCTCCTGTGTTTGCTTTGCTGCTAAATATGCGCAGGACTCTGTCAAGTCATTTAATTGACTAGAACCTCAGACTCGGGAAAAGATGTACTCACACAATGCTATCTGTACCACTGGATTTTATTTTTGAGGAATGATATATTTGAAAGGACTTTGAGAATTATTAAGCTCTATCATTCCAATTGAAAATGGATAGGAAATTCTTAAAATCTTTCCGAATTTGAGGATTTTATTTATAATTCCACTGGGTGGCAGTATTTCACTTGTACTCTACTATCATTCTATAGTTTGTATGTAATCTCAAAGAAAAGAGTTTAATCACAATCTCATTCTCTCCCAAATTTATCTTCCCACTTTCTCATCTTATGCACTCCCTGTCTCCCAGAACAATTCTGAAAAACAGTTACCATCCGTTTAAAAAAGATTTAATGACATAAATATGAAGATAATCACCCTAAGACAGCAGTTTATCCAGAACTTCTGCTTCATTTGGGAAGAAGTGTTAGATAGCTTAATTTTGCTCAGATGTAGGCAAATTACTTTAATGTAGGTAATTAAAACCAGTTAAAAATCACCTACAAAAATCTTGCTGTTGGCTTTTTGGGTGAACGTTTTAACAATTATTTTTTTCAATAAACTCATGTAGACATTTTTGACTGATAATACCATGGATGCTTATTTTATCCTATGTATCATAAGATCATAAAGCTGTTGTGTTGATTCTTTTGATATCTATGATATGACAGAACACCTTGTCGTGGTTCAGTATCAGTTAATTGAGCCAGATTTTCTTAGAGAATTAAATCTACAAGGTGAGTTTAAGACAAGTACCCATATAAAGCTTGGTAAGTGATTCCTTGCTGACTTCTCTTGAGATTGAGGCTTCAATGTAAGTGGTGGGCTAGATCTACTAGAGTAGTCTTGTCCTGTAGCCTGGAAAAAATAAAAATTCCTTAGCAACGTAATGGAATGCTAGTTTTCACTTATAAGGAGACCATTGATGCAATTTTTAAATGGCTGAAATTACTACATTCTATACAAGAGAAAGTAGCTGCTTTGAAAAAATTAGGCTGTTTATAAAACTTCATGTAGATAGAGAAATCTTCATAAATGGTGATGTTTGAAAGCAAATTTTAATTTTGTGCCAAGTAAGTCTTTGCTGTTTTCAGGGAGGAAAAAAAAAAAGTTAAAATAAAAGAGATGGTTATCTAAATTTGAATTGATAAGTTAATGACAATTTCATCTCTTTCTCTGATGGCTGTAATTATAAAGCACAATTCCTTTTTTCTAGTATACATCTTAATGATAAGTTATATGTACTGTGTGCATGAGCATTTAAACAATTTTTTTGAGGAAGGTTATCCATAGCCTTGCACTGATTCTCAAAGGGACTTATGACCCACAAAAAGTAAAAAAGAACCCTGATATTTCACCATCATTACATATCTTAAAGTAGCTTTAAATTGCTTTAGAAGTCTTACCTCATC
Organism: Mirounga leonina; assembly: GCF_011800145.1. Taxonomy (NCBI): domain Eukaryota; kingdom Metazoa; phylum Chordata; class Mammalia; order Carnivora; family Phocidae; genus Mirounga; species Mirounga leonina. The sequence continues at coordinate 96,363,536 of NW_023270807.1, read as the reverse complement.
AGACAACAATCCTGATTTATATAAGGGGAAAAAATGGAGGAACAGTGCATCTTGGTTTCAGTAAAGAATTTTAGAAAAATCTCCCAATTTTTTTGGTTTACAGATTAGAAAGTGACGGCTGGCTAATAGATTAGTTAGGTGGATTCATGCAAGTTGAACAACTGAGCCTAATGTGCCCAGACTGATGAACCAGTAGAACATGAGGGTGAGTGCAAGTGGCTTTTTACAAGTCACTTTATTCTAGATCCTTTCCTGTTAAATCTTCTGATCAGTAATTTAGGAAGCATGCTTATCAAATTTCCTGATAAAAGATACCCAGGAGAGATAATGGCTGTTTTGTTTGAGAGAAGCAGTATTCAAAATATGGAGTCCCCAAAGTAGGAATAAACCAAGAAGAAAATAAAAGTCGTCTTAATATTTGCATTAATAAGTTACTGTATAAAAATAGAGAACTAGAGAAGTTTGCCTTGAGAACAATTCAAAGTGAAAAGATTTGGGAGTTTCAGTTGGTTTTAGGGAGAAACCGGCATGGTTTGGGCACAAATTGGTCAGAATTTATAAAGTAGGTGAGTTGCCAGAAAAACCAGGGTTCCAACTTGTCTTTGGAACATGAGCCCACGTGGAGTTACTGTTATTGTAGTCTTGTCTGGAAACATACAGGTCTGAACGAAGCTGTTGTTGAAACAGTTTGAGCTCATTTGGGGATATACCTGTTTTGTAAGTTAGTGTACAGTTTGCAAACAGACAAGAAGGACTGGGAGAGATACAAGAGAGGAGTAATAGTAGTTAAGAGTTCTTATTGAACACCAGCTGTGGTAGGCCCTCTGTTAAATCCTTTAAATGGATTATCTAAGAGACTTCCCTCACAACAACCCTGTGAAGTAAATAGTACTAGGATTTCTTTTTCAGAAATGAGACAGTGGAGGCACAGATTGCTTAAATGAATTTCTCATTACTATTTACAGACAGTAAGTAGTAGAGCTTGGAATGGAGTCCCAGTCTGGATCATGAGCCCATGCATTTAATTGCTCTACTAGACTGCCTTCTAGAAGAGGAGTATTACGGAGCCAACAGGAGAAAGATTTAACAGAGAGCGGTCACTATCTTTAAATGCTGCAGGCAGGTAAAGAAAGATAAAAAATGAATCTGACAGGAGATGACTTCACGTTTTTTCAGTGGAGTGTTGAGGGCAGATGTCAGATTTTAGTGCCCTGAAGAATAAATATCGAAGGAGGATATATCTGGTGAGGACAGGGCGGGTCAGGGGAAAGATGAGTTATAAGAGATGATGGCGGGGCAGCCCACAGGAAAACTGGAAGTGGAGGCGTGGGGGAGGTTTATGGCTAGAAATGGAAGGAGGAGATTTTCTGTACAGTAAAGAGGTTCTACAAACCAAACATACCAGGAACTAGACAAATAATCTGTTGTCTTTTGTGCAATTTTCAAGAGTGTAAAGTACATTAAAATGCTTTTAGTTTTGGGGCGCCTGGGTGGCTCAGTGGGTTAAGCACTTGACTCTTGGTTTCGGCTCTGCTCATGATCTCAGGGTTGTGAGATCAAGCCTGAGTTGGGCTCTGTGCTCAGTGGTGAAGTCCCCTTGGGATTCTCACCCTCTTACTCTGCCCCTCCCCATGTGCACGCACACACATGCACACACACACACTCTCTGTCATAAATAGATACATAAATCTTTTAAAAATTTTAGGGGCGCCTGGGTGGTTCAGTCGTTTAAGTGTCTGCCTTTGGCTCAGGTCATGATCCCAGCGTCCTGGGATTGAGCCCCACATCAGGCTCCCTGCTCAGTGGGGGAGCCTGCTTCTCCCTCTCCCTCTGCCTGCTGCTCCCCCACCCCCACTTGTGTTCTCTCTCTGTCTCTCCCTATCAAATAAATAAATAAAATCTTTAAAAAAATGCTTTTAGTTTTACTGTTGATTTCTTTAAAAACACTTTACAATTCACATTTAATGCATTGGATACTTTTGAATGAAATCAGTTTTGAATGAATGAAATGTGGTTTCTCCTGTAAAGTGGTTTGCTGGAGAAAGATGACTTGCTTAGACCCATCACAATCACCATCAGTGGCCTAATTAGCATTTGTTTCCCCCTTACTTTCCTTGTCTAAAAGAATCCTGATTTGTCTTGGTAGCACTGGGGATGGGTCATTATTGTGTTAATATGTGTGGTGCTCTTATTCCGCCCCCTCCACGCCCCAGCAGTTGGTTTAAGGATAGCTGTGTCACCTAGTTCTGGCTAATGAGATGTAAGAAGTCTTTTAGGTGAGGTTCCCAGGAAAGCTTTCACTTTTCTCATGAAGAGGAACAGAGATTCTTTGTCCTTTTTCATGGCTAGGAAGTGAAGTATCCAGACATGATGCCTAGAGGTCACCCTTTGAACATGAGGTGACAAGTATGACAACAAGGTCAATGTGTGAAGGATGGCAAAGCAGACATTTAGAAAGCACTTAGTATTACATCAGTTCTGGGCGGCCTGGCTTTACACTTCTTGTGTGAGAGATAGACCTGTATTCATTGAAGTCACTGTTGGTCAGATTTTGTGTGGCTTGCATCAAAGTCCTGAGACAAGCAAAGTCCTTCTTCAGCTGTTTCTTGTACAGATGTAGCTTATGGCTATGGTAACTTTTAAGATAATCTTTCTGATTGACCCTCTTTTTTTTTTTTTTACAGCCTACAATGTCTCATTAAAAGGGTTGAAAACAATATGGCTTATCAATTTCAGAAACAATTTAGTCTTTAAAAATTATGTCTGACCACTCTATTCTCTATTTTAATTAGCTGTGCATTTCTAATTTCTTTCCAGTAACTAGAGTAGTGCCTACATGATATTTGCATCAACTCTATCATATCAGAAGATATTTGTGCTGTGGAAGAAACCAAGTCATAAAGCCACTAAAGATCGTTTTCATTTCAGAACTAGGTCAGTTCAAGGGAATGTTTTATTAAACCATTTGTTTCACATTCTAGATAATCTTAATTAAAGAGAGATTTTATGCCAAAACATTTACTTACTATGAAACTGCTGAAATGTTTGTCTGCTTGGTTAAGAAGAGGTTAAATGTAAAATAATCCTCAGTGTTCTTAAGAGTTCCTGGGATGAATAGGATTATTTTGTGTTCTTTGCATCGAAATGTTCACACTCTTGAGATATGGCGGTTAGGGAAGGTTATCAACTTCTGCCTCCACATTATTTGGCTTAAAGTACACAAAGACAGGCAACATGGGAGCTTTTGTAGTGGGTGTGAAGGTATGAAAAATGAAGTAGTGAAATCTGGTTGGAAGCATTTTCTTCATATAGTGAGTCTAATATTAATATAGATGCTTTATCTATTTTTAGAGTATGACTTGGATTTGTGTTCAGACGATGAAACACAGTTTCTAATCAATTCTAGGAGCGCTATGGAGAGAAAGATTGACCTGCCTATATAAAACAGCAAAAGTCTAGACACTACCATAAAAATTGTTTAAGTGACAGTGGGAAAATCAACATTAAAAATTATTAGAGCAATTAAACAAAAATTTATTAAACACATGAATAAACATCTCTGCATGTGACATAGAAAGGAAATGCAGTATCCAGCAAATATATCCAATTATGCAGAGATGGAGCATTTTAATATGCCGATCTTGTTTAATCCCTTGAGTCATGGCATAATTAGCTACCAAAAGATTTGATCACTTCAAATCAGATGGTCAAATCTTTTGCCTTTGCTCTTAACTATCATCACATTGAATGAATTATTAATAATTCATTCTTGGTGCTTTGAGTCAAGCCTAATAAGAACAATCTAAGTTTCAGGTTTTCTCTAAAAATTATATAAGGAGAGCTCTGTTATTGTGTTTAATTTTAAATAGAAGTATAATTTCCTGGTTATGCCATTGTTTGGGATACTTTTCAAGTGAAGCCTCAATCCTTGAGATGCTTCCCATTTTGAGATGTGTGTATCATCATGAATCACTAGTTAATGTAAATCTTCCACATTAAAAAAAAAATATCTGTCTTCTTAAATAATGGCTAGAGAAGTGGTAACTCTCTTCTCTGCTTTGGCAAGTCAGTTGTTTTACAGTGCTTGCTTAGCATTTGTTAAGTAATAAGAACCCACAATGACTCTATATTAGGTTGTCTCTCTACCCACAGGAATAAACAGATTTGTTGCTATTATCTATTTCCTGCTTTGAATCATACTCATTCATACGTTGCTGTGCCCTCTGTTATGTATCCAAAGCATACCCTGTTGTCAGTCACACCTTGAGAGCCATCCCCTCCATCACAAATCCTTTCTTGGTAATTGTGGCTCACACTGATCCAACCATCCCCGGTTTTCAGTCTTCTACATCCATGGACACGTTATTATCTATCCTAGTTTTCTTTCCAGTAAGCTGGGTGCTCCTTACAGTACATTTCAACATAACATTCCAGTCACCATATGTTGAAAGTGGCGTCGGAAAGGAAGCCTATTTGGCATTCTTGAATATTCTGTTTGTGTGTTAGTATTTTATCATATGGTTTTACAATTATTTTCATCGGTTAAAGCAGCTTTGTTTCATTCACTGATTGCTTTGTGTAACCTTTGTCTGATGAACAAGGGTTCATTCATGGTGGGAGTCATGTTTTAAATTTCATTTGTCAACCTCACTTTACCACAGGACTGGATACATAAGCTCTCAATAATACTTGGATATGAACTGGATTAAACTCCAGAATATTTCATGTATATATGAGAGCATTAGTCTTCTTGGGCTGCTATAGCAAAATATTATAGACTGGTGACATATGACAAACATTTATTTTCTCATAGATCTGCAAGCTGGATGTCCCCGATCAGAGAGCCATCAAATTTGGTTTCTGGTGAGAACTCTTTCTGGCTTGCCGACGGCTGCCTTCTCACTGTGTCCTCCTGCGGTCTTTCCTCTAGGCCTTCATGGAGAGACATCTCTGGTGTCCCTTCCCCTTTTTGTAAAGACACCAGTCCTATTGGATTAGGGCCTCACCCTTATAATCTCATTTAACCTTAATTACCTCCCCAAATGCCGTATATGTAGATACAATCCACATTGGTGTTTAGAGCTTCAATGTATAAATTTGGGGGAAACATAATTTAGTTCATAACAATGAAGACATGACATATTGTAAATCTTTTAAGAAAAGAGCTATTGAATTTTTCTTTTTCTATAAGTTCTTTTTCCCCCCTCTTATGTGTTTTCAACCTAACTTGATGTAAGCCTCCATTTCACCCATGTCTTTCTGTAATCATGGAAATTTCTCCTTCTAATGTTTTGTGCTCTGTATGATTTGGCAGGTGTTAATTTTTTTTTCTTAAAATACTTAGCTAGAACTCATTAAGTTTCTTCTAGGAGTTTTACTTAAAAGATCTCCTCTGGAAGCTTGACAGAGAGTGGGTCCAAGGTTAAGCTTTATTAATCACTTCTGCTGTTCCCCTTTTTTGCACACCACAAAGCTCACCTTTGAGAGGGCCAACACATCATAGCTGCCTACCAAACAACTGTCTCAAGGACTTTTGTTGATTATCTCATAGAATTTGAAGCATATATGAATGGTCTTAAGTCTGATTATTAATGAGAACAAATGAGGCCAGGACTATTATGTACAAAGGTATGAGCCTGCTGACTTGGAATTCCATCAAATAATTGTCTTAGGCTGAGTGGCTCATTTTTGACTAAAAGGGTTAGAGAAGTTTCTATGTCCAGATGTACTGAAAGGATGATGTTTATATATCCCACATTTCAACTTCTTATTTGCCATAACAATAGCAATCACCATTTATCATATATCAGATCTTCTACTTTGGAAGACAATCACACAGACTCATACACATATATACACAAGTACATGTGCACTTGCGGGTCCACACACACACATACACACACCTGAGCCAGGTGTTTGATTCATTACCATAATCACCCTGTCACATTTGATATTTTCTTTCTTGGTCCTCCAAACTCTAGCCTCCTTCACAAGTAATATTTTCATATCCACCATAGAAAAACCTTGTTATTGCGAAGTCTAATTCCTGTTTTTTTGTTTTTTAAAGATTTTATTTATTTATTTGACAGAGAGAGACACGGCGAGAGAGGGAACACAAGCAGGGGGAGTGGGAGAGGGAGAAGCAGGCTTCCCGCTGAGCAGGGAGCCCGATGTGGGGCTCGATCCCAGGACTCTGAGATCATGACCTGAGCTGAAGGCAGACACTTAATGACTGAGCTCCATCCTCCTATTATTTTAGGGCAGTCCTGTTACGCAGGAATGGGGCTTTGTCCACCTGTCCAAGTTAGTATAGAATTTTCTTCATATCCCCGTGTAGTTATTGATTTCCTTGTTTTCATTAGCCAAATAACATTGTTTTTGCCATTAGCAGGAAGTGTTGTCTACTTACATTTTTCATTTAAGATTTGTGCATTTCTGTAATGAAATTAGATAAAAATCTTGTAAATGAAAATGTTCTATGTAAGTCTTGTATTATTTATATTTTCTTATTAGAGCTCATTGTTTTATTTCTTAACACTTCATTCTGTTGTGTGCGTGCAGAATATATATATATTCTACTTATTCCACTATATATATGTAATTAGTCCCTATTCCTATAGATTTGGGAGATTGGAATCTCTCTAGGATGCCTGTGTAAGCAACGAAGGTTTACATCCTCATCGTCATCCTTGACTTTGCTTTCTTGCTTCTGCTCTGCTTAGCAGATGCACCTTCTTGTAGCCCTGCTTAGGCTACCTTGTTCTACATCAAGTCAATGTAGGCAAGGAATCAAGTTTTTAAATAAATTTTTATTAGTGGACTGTCCTCTCTCTCCACACAAGAAATTTGTGTGAGTGTAGTAGGTTATATTGGTAGTTGGGGAAGAGAGGAAGAGAGGATATAACAGAAGGGCGGACAACTTCAAATTAAATATTAAAATGTTTGACTTTACCTGATCTTTGGTGTTCTCCTGACCAGCTTGTTTTGATTATCTGCTTCACCTTATGTAGTTTACTACCTGAATCCTCCTTCTCTTTCCTCTTTCTCCATCTTACCTTTCCTTCTTCTTAATCTTCACATCCTTTTTCCCCATCCTCTCCTTCCTTGATTGCATCTGAGTACCCTAGTCTACAAAGCAGTTCAGCTGTCTCCCATCACTAACCCCAGCTATTTTCTACCATTGCATATTGCAATTTATCAAAGTGCTCAACTGGAACAAAATCCACTCTTTTAAAGAGGCAGTTGGTTGAACAAAAAGATTTTTTTGTGTGTTTTATTTTGTTTTGCTTTTGCCATTAGAAAGGAATACCAAAATGCCAAAGAGTTGGTAATGATTATACCATGTTTGTACAACTTTATGCACCAATAGCTTCTGAGGTAGTTAACAGATGAGGCGTGAGAGAAATTTGATTTGGGTGAGTTACTAGCTAAAATTAGAGATTAATGTGTTAGGTTCAGATTTTATGTTCATGTGCTAGAAACAAAAACTTCAAAGTAATTAAACTCCAAAGAGGATAGATTCAAATAAAATAACATGAATAATAATTAGAATTTTATTTTAAGTGGACTGTACTACCCAGTAGATTTTGTTTATGCAATATAACTTTAAAACTTCCTTGTAAAAAATAAACTTAATTTAACCCGAACTTTCAAACTTGTAGAATTATTTGAAGTAATGTGTTGGTTCTGATTTTAAATTCTGAGGTTTCTTACTTCTCTGGTTTTTTTGGTGTGTCAGGAAGCAGGCCTCTTATTCCTTCACATTTATTCACTTTATTTAAATTTACCTAATTTGCCTTGATGAACAAATAACATGATGGCCAAATTTGCTCTAAGGAAATAGGTGTTTATTGTTAATTAAATCAGTCCTTTTCCACTTTTCTGCCAATGACAGATTAGTTTATTCTACCTTAGTGAGCTGTTTATTTATTTATTTATTTTAAATTAATGCTAATGAATAATTGGCATTGGCCAGCTCCAATCTGGACAGATAATTCACTTGTACCTGCTCTCTTGCCCCACCCATTCCCCTGTCACAAAGTTACTCCTTTAACCTTGTTATAGCCAACTGGCCCTTTGATAAGGTGGATGAGATCTGGAAAAGTTAACTGAGCTTCTAGGCATTAAATGATCACTGTGGTATTAAACAATGTGTTATATATATTGTATTCTTAGGCCAGTCTTATCGAACAGAAAATGAATTAGAAGCCTAAAAATTTTCCAGTCAATTTGGAAAAAACAAAACACAACAAACACCGAAGGGTTTTTTTGTTTTTTTAAAGATTTTATTTATTTATGTGTGAGAGAGAGAATGAGAGAGAGAGCATGAGAGCAGGGAGGCTCAGAGGGAGAAGCAGACTCTCTGCTGAGCAGGGAGCCTGATGTGGGACTCGATCCTGGGACTCCAGGATCATGACCTGAGCTGAAGGCAGTCGCTTAACCAACTGAGCCACCCAGGCGCCCACAAACACCCAAGTTTTATTTGTTTATTAAACTTTTTATTTTGAGGTAATTGTATATTCACATGCAGTTGTTAGAAGTAATATGGAAAGATCCTGTGTAGCTTTTATTGTTTCCCTCAGTGGTAACATTTTCATTACCACAAGTAACCTCCATGTTACTCTTTTATAGCCATGCCCACTTTCCCCCTCCCCCACACCCCAGAACCCCAGGTAACCACTAATCTGTTCTCTATCTCTATAAATGTTTTAATTTTAAGAATGTTATATACATGGAATCCTAGAGTATGTAACTTTTTGAGATTGGTGTTTTTTCACTTAGCATAATTTGTTCAAGATTCACCTAGGTTGTTGCACATATCAATAGGTCATTCATTTTTATGGCTAAATCATTGGTGTTGATGTATCATAATTTGTTAAAACAAATGGTGTTGATGTATAATAATTTGTTAAAACATTCACACACTAAAGGACATCTGGGTTGTTTCTAGGTTTTGACTACAATGAATAAAACTACTGTAAAAATTCTTCTACAGATTTTTGTGTGAATAAAAGTTTAGTTTCTCCGAGATAAATGCCTGGAGTAGAGTTGGGTTGTATAGTTCTTGCAAGTTTAATTTTTAAAAGAAATTGCCAAACATTGCCCCAGAGTGGTTGTACTGTTTTACATTCCTATTAGCAGTATATGAATTATCCAGTTTTTCCCAGCCTTGAATCCAGCATTTGGTGGTGTCACTATTTTTTTTATTTTGTAAAAATAAAAAAATTTTATAGGTGTGTAATGCTATCTCATTGTGGTTTTAATTTGTATTTTTCTTAAGGCTAGTGATATTGAACATCTTTTCAAGTACTTATTTGCCATCTGTATATCCTTTTTGGTGAAATGCCACTTCATATCTTTTTCCCATATGCTAATTGGATTGTTGGTTTACTTATTGTTGAGTTTTGAGAGTTCTTTAATATTCTAGATACTAGTCCTTTGTTGGGGTATATGATTTGCCAGTATTTCATTCTAATCTGTAACTTGTTTTTCTCCCAAGAAGGTCTTTTGCAGAATAAAAGTTTGTAATTTTGATAAAATCAGATTTATAAATTTTTCCTTTTTGGATTGTACTTTTAGTGTGAAGTCTTAGAACTCTGAATACTGAATTTTTTCCCTATTTGCTTTTCTAAAAGTTTTATAGTTTCACCTTTTATATTTAAGTCCATGATCCATTTTCAGTTAATTTTTGTATAAGATGTAGAGGTTGAGGCATCCAATCCATTAACATGGTATGTTTCTCCATTTATTAGATCTTCTTTTATTTCTTTTATCACATTTTATGGTTTTAAGCATACAAGTTGTGTACATGTTTTTCTTAGATTTATGACTATGTAGATGGTATTTTATTTAATTATAATGGCCAAATCTTCATTGCTAGTATATAGAAATACAATTTATTTTGCATGCTTATCTTTATCTTGTGGCCTTGCTAAACTCTTATTTTAGGAGATTTTAAAAAATTATTATTGATTCCTTGGGATTTTCTTCATAGACAGTCATGTCATCTGCAAATAAAGTACAGTTTTCTTTATTTCTTTTATCTTTATGCCTATGTACTATGTTGAAGAGATTGTATTGGTATGGATTCTTCTTTAAGCATTTGATAGAATTCTTCATTGAAACCACATGGGCTTTGAGATTTCTTTTTTGGGGGGTTTTAAAATTATCCAATATCCTTAAGAGTTATGTGGATATTCAATCTGTATTTCATATTAAATGAGTTGTGGTAATTTGTGTTTTGAGGATGGTCCATTTCATTTAAGTTGTTAAATTTATGTGTGTTTTGTTGTTTATATTGTTGTCTTATACTTTTGATGCCTGCAAGGTCTATAGTGATATCCCTTCTTTTCTCTCTTTTCCTTCCTTCCTTTCTTCCTTTCTTTCATAATTTGTGCCTTCTCTCACTTTTCTTTGCCAGTCTTGTTAGAGGTTTGCCAGTTTTAATGATCTTTTCAACAAATCATCTCTTTATTTCATTGATTTTCTCTAATGTTTTTCTGTTTTTAATTTCATTGATTTCCATTCTTTATTATTTCTTTCCTTCTGTTTGCCTTGGATTTATTTTGCTCTTCTTTTTCTAATTTCTTGAAATGGAGCTAGACTGATTTGAAACTTTTCCTATTTTTACTGTATATATTTAGTACTATAAATTTCCCTCACAGCACTGTTTTAGCTGTGTCCCACATATTTTGACACATATTATTTTGATTTTCATTCATTGCAATGTATTTTTAATAGCTTTGAGACTTCCTTTTTGACCCACAGATTATTTAGAAGTATGTGTATTAGTTTCCAAGTATTTGAATATTTTCCTATTATGTTATTGATTTCCAGTTTGATTCTGTTGAGGTCAGGGAAAACACTTTGTGTGATTTAATTCTAAAGTTTTGATATTGTCTTATGGTCCAGGATATGATTTAGCTTGGTATATGTTCTGTGCACACTTGAAAATGTACATTCTGCTATTGTTGGGTAGTGTGTCTATAAATGTCAATTAGATTCCATTGGTTGACAGTGATGTTATTTTATTCCTTGCTGATTTTTTGTCTAGTTGTTCTATGAATTGTTGAGAGAGAGGTGTTGAAATTTCCAACTTTAATTCCAGACTTGTCTGTTCTCCATTCAGTTGTCTTACTTTTTAGTTTCACATATTTTGCAGCTCTATTTTTTGTTGTGTACACATTTAGAATTCTTATAGCTTCTTGATAGATTGATACTTTTAACATCATATACTTTCCCTCTCTATCTCTAGTAATTTTCTTTGCTCTGAAGGTTCTACTTTATATGATATTAACATAACCACCTGTTCTTTCTTTTGATTAATGTTTGCATGGTATATCTTTTTCTTCACTTTTACTTTCCAGCTGCCTATAATTTGAAGTGAGTTTCTTTTAGACATCATACACTTGGTTCATTTTTTAAAAATGAGTTGTTGGGGCGCCTGGGTGGTTCAGTCGGTTAAATGGCTGCCTTTGGCTCAGGTCATGATCCCAGGGTCCTGGGATGGAGCCTCGTGTTGGACTGTCTGCTCAGTGGAGAGCCTGCTTCTCTCTCTCTACCTGCCACTCTGCCTACTTGTGTTCTCTATCTCTGTCAAATAAATAAAATCTTTAAAGAAATTAAAAAAATAAATGAGTTGTTGAAGCTTTTTCAGATAATTTTTTTTTCAGATAATTCTTTTTCAGATAATTCTAACGTCTCTGTCATCTTGATGTTGGCATCTTGCAAACATTTTTAATTTTTATTCAGTTTGAGATCTTTGTGATTTTTGGTATAAGAAGTGACTCTATTGAAACCTGGACATTTTGAGTATTTTATAATGTGACCCTGGATCTTATTCCAATCTTCTGGTTTAACTGGATTCCTCTAGCACTGCTCCAGTAGGAGGGTGGGGGTACCTCCCCACCCATTGACAACAGAAGGGATTGACTTTATTACTACTGAGTGGGGTGGGAGTTCTGGCTCTCCATTAGACCTCCACTGATACCTCCCTGGCTGAAAGAAATAGAAGTGTTTTGTTACTTCTAAAACATGTATGTGTAAAAATGAGTAATTTAAAAAACTAATTCCAGGAATGAAGAATTCTTAGGAAGTTGATGTTATGTAAATAATTTTTCTTTCTTTTTTTTTTTTAAAGATTTTATTTATTTGAGAGACAGAATGAGAGAGAGAGAGCACATGAGAGGGGGGAGGGTCAGAGGGAGAAGCAGACCCCCTGCTGAGCAAGGAACCCGATATGGGACTCGATCCCGGGACTCCAGGATCATGACCTGAGCCGAAGGCAGTCGCTTAACCAACTGAGCCACCCAGGCGCCCTTATGTAAATAATTTTTCTTAAACTTTGTAATTTATGTACATTTGAGCTCCTTAATAATTGTATTTAAGTTGTAACATTTAAATTGTCATAAGTCTCAGGGTACATGGGTGGTTCAGTCGGTTAAGCGTCCAATTCTTGGTTTTGGCTCAGGTCATGATCTCAGGAATATGAGATCAAGCCCCCCTCCCCCCGCCCAAGTCAGGCTCTGTGCTCAGCATGGAGTCTGCTTAGTTTTCTGTCTCTCCCTCTCCCTCTGCTCCTCTTCTTGCTTGCACTCGCTGTCTCTCTCTAAAATAAATAAATAAATAAATAAATAAATAAATAAATAAATAAATAAATTTAAAAAATCTTTAAATTGTCATAAGTCTAGGGGCACCTGGCTGGCTCAGTCAGTAGAGCACCTGACTCTTGATCTCAGGGTCAGGAGTTCAAGCCCCACATTAGGCGGGGAGTCTACTTAAAATAAAAAGTAAATAAATAAATTGTTGTACGTCTATTGTACTGAACAGTGGGAACCACAGATATTATTCTTTTATTAAACCAAAAAGTAATACTTGTGCTTTGTGACAAATCCAACAAATTCAGAATAGTTTAGAGTAAAATGGTCCTCTTCATCCCAATTCCATTCTCCAGATGTAACTATTAACAATCGGACATGCATTCACTCAGTTTTTAGGATCTATTTACACTTTCTTTTTTTTTTTTAAAGATTTTATTTATTTATTCATGAGAGACAGAGAGAGAGAGAGAGAGGCAGAGGGAGAAGCAGGCTTCCCGCGGAGCAGGGAGCCCGATGCGGGACTCTATCCCAGGACCCTGGGATCATGACCTGAGCCGAAGGCAGACGCTTAACCATCTGAGCCACCCAGGCGCCCAGGATCTATTTACACTTTCAATCATGTTCCCCCACCTCACTTACTCACTCCTAGTCTTCCTCTTCACCTTCTCTTTCTATGCCTTCCTTTGTAAGCTCATCCTTCTTTATCCAGCTGTTAAATATTGGGATGCGTTCAGACTTGGCTCTAGAAACCTTTTCTTCTGCATCAGTATTGTTTTTCTTTGTGACCATCTAAATCCTTGCCTCAATTGCCATTTACACTTAGGTGACTCATAAATTTATTTTTCTACTTCAGATCTCTGGCCTGAGTGTCAAACCAATAATGCCAACTCTGTACTTAACATCTCTTTTTGTATACAAATGGCACTTCAAGTCCAAAAACCAGACTGGTGATCTTCCCTTCCAACCTCTTACAGATTTCACATCTTAGTGAATGGTACTACCATATATTGAGTTATATTTGCCAGAAGCCTAGAGTCATTGTTGCCTCCCTTTCTCCTGTACCTCCCATATCCGCCCTGTGGTTTTTCCTTCCTGAATCTGCCCACTCGTTTCCATTTCTACCTCCAGGCTTTCATCATCTTCTGCCTGGGCTAGACCAGTAGTTTCTTAAATGGACTTTTTGCTTAATCTTATTGCATCTGAATTAAATTTTTACTCTGTGACCAGAGAGATACTTTTTTTTTTTTAAAAGATTTTATTTATTTATTTATTAGAGAGTGAGCGAGAGAGAAACAGCATGAGAGAGGAGAGGGTCAGAGGGAGAAGCAGGCTCCCCGCCGAGCCGGGAGCCCGATGTGGGACTCGATCCCAGGACCCTGGGATCATGACCTGAGCCGAAGGCAGTCGTTTAACCAACTGAGCCACCCAGGAGCCCTGAGAGATACTTTTAAAATAAAAATTTGGTCATGTTAACTGCTTGTTCCTATGGTAAATACCAAAATCCTTAACATGACTTAGCACAGTGTAGATCATGTAGATGACATTTAATAAGTATTTGTGGAAAAATGAATAGATGAATTTATATAGTTGAGTGTGTGCTATTAAAATAGTATTGTTCACACATGTATCTCTCTGTATCTTTTCTATTCTTGCTATATTTCTATTTGATATGCTTCTAGAAGTGGGGTGCTAGTATAGTTTGGTTTTCATCTATTAAATATCAAGGGTAAAGGATCACTTGGTGTAGTGCCTTGTAGCCATCAAAAGAAAAAGGGAAGTCTGATCTAGGGAGATCAGTGGTGATTTATTAAGGGAGCCATCTTGTTCCTCCTACCTGATGGAAGGGAGTTATATCCTAAAGAATTGCCCAATGACTTAAGGATTTCTTTGTTTTTGAGATTTTATGCCAAATAACTTTAGGTAAAATATTTTATAAGATAGAGCAAGGGACAAATGAGTCGGATTTTTATATTTGTAGCAAACGTGACCTACTCCTATTTTTAATTTGCTTACTTTTTTTGTGTGTGTGTTAAAGACGGTATAGGAAATTAGGTAGTTTAAGGAAAGGAATGATTTGAAATGGGGTGGTCCATAAAGATGAATAGAAATAATATATGAATTATAATTTCATAGAAGTAAAAGATCTGTGTACTAGTGTAGTTGATACTGGGCAGAATGTGATGTAGGCAAAAAGTATTTTCAGAGACATGTTCTTCCATTTCTCTCTCTTTTGGTTCACTCCATGGAGGGAGGATGGTGTGTACTGGTGCTTGTGAAGTAGGCGGAAAACAGCATGAAGGTACCAGGTGCCTGAAAGATGGGGATCTAGGTATCAGTTTGCCACTAGCTTGGCACTTGCTGGTTTTGTGACCTTGGGCAACGTAGCTGATCTCTGTGATAATTTCCCATCTGAAAATAGTACTAACCACTGATTTACATGCAGACTAGGTTGGATGTGATCATTTGTTTCATTATTTATTAATGTATTTATTTTAAAAATTCATTTGTCTGAGCAGATACTAAAACACTTTATTACTGATTCTTTTTTGTTACTGATTTTAGTTATGAATTTGCATACCAGAAAGATAAAAAGGCTGCAAAATGACTCACAATGGGTAGTTAGGGCACTGAGAGGTACCATTAAACTCTGAGAGTTAATATGCTTTTGGAAATATGCATGTATTCCAAGGGAGCACAGAACTCTATGAAATTCATATGTAATTACAAATTTTTTCTGTTTTTCCCCTCTAGTCTATTTTTGTTCATACTGAAATGTGTGGATTAAGCAGCTTTATATTTATTTTCTTCTTCCTATTAATTTCGCATCAGCTACTCTGTGGCTGCTTAAGCAAAACATTGATTTAATTGCTCTGTTTGTCATTTCTTCTTGTTCCAGGCAATGGACCTCACCATGACCGTTGCTATGCTTATAATGAAAACAACTTGGTGGATGGTGTTTATTGTCTCCCAATAGGACACTGGATTGAGTCAACTGGGCACACCAATGAGATGAAGCATACCACGGACTTCTATTTTAATATTGCAGGCCACCAAGCCATGCATTACTCAAGGTAAAAATAGTGCCATGTTTATAAGCATAGAGATAGGACGAGAGGTAGTATTAGGACAATGGACATGTTTACTGTGTCCAAAACAGCAACGTCTCCCTTTGGAGGGGCATATAGGCCTGCAGTACTTTAAGGAGAAAAATTACAGTGAATCACTGTGTGAACTTTTCTGGTTCTAGATGTGCAGGATCCTTTGTATAGAGTTCTTTTATTAATTACATACTCTGGGGTGCCTGGGTGGCTCAGTTGGTTAAGCGACTGCCTTCGGCTCAGGTCATGATCCTGGAGACCCGGGATCGAGTCCCACATCGGGCTCCCTGCTCGGCAGGGAGTCTGCTTCTCCCTCTGACCCTCCTCCCTCTCATGCTCTCTGTCTCTCATTCTCTCTCTCTCAAATAAATAAATAAAATCTTTAAAAAAAAAAATTGCATACTCTGGCATCAACATATTTTGACCAGATTGTACTTAGCTAGTCTTTGTACTTTCATAGTGGTTCCCAGATCAGCATTTATCTTTTATTTTACCAACCAACACTGAAACAAAAACTGGTGTCTCTTTATAAACTTTTATTCAGATAAATGTGTGAAAATGTAGACATAAAACTAGATTAGATGTGATCATTTGCTCTGTTATTAATATATTTATTTATTTAATTATTATGCCAGCAATATGTGCCATAATAAAAATCCAAACACTGAAGAGGATGCTAACTGAAAAGTAAGGTTCGATACACTCTCCTTCATTACCACTCATCGGAAGTAATTATTTCCAATGATTTTATGGTTAGTTTTTCTGGAGTTTAATTCCAAGTCTTAAATAATATTCATGCACTTTATTTGTTAATGTATCAATTTAAAAATAGTTATTGTTTCCCATCTGTAGCATGAAGGATATCAAGTTCACTTACACTTGTCTTCTTTCCCCACTCCCACTTCCTGCCAGCTCATTTAAAAAATTCTTTTGTTATTTAATTTCATAAAAATTCCATTTCTTGATAGTTTTTGACAGTGCTTCTTGATTTCCTACTGGGTAAGTCAGAGATTTATTGTCCTTGTATTTTCCTCCACATCTACTTCCACCTGTTAACTCCTGTTTTGCATTACTTTCACATTTTCAAGGTTTACAGAATTTACAATTAATTTAGCAAATTAAGTCTTTTATAGTTTGATAATTTGGAAATGGAAACCCATATTCAACATTTAAAATACCATGTAAATATTATTTACTGTAGAACATGCAGTGTTTGTGCCATAGACAAAGAGAGGCATTCTCATGCTCTTAAAAACTGCATTGCTTTGAATGAGAGATGTAATTAGTACAAACAGGGTAGTGAATGGTAGGAGAGAGGATGAAACTTCATCATAGTGTTAGGGAATTCATGTTCTTCTTGGACATACCATTCTTGGAAATCCATGCTAGATGTTGACCTTGCTGATGGATTGGAGGCAGAACATGAGCAAGAGAGGTGTTAAGCATGACCTGTGATTTTATAGCCTGAGCAACTAGATTAATGGTGTCCTGTTTATTGAGATGGGGAAGACAAGGAGATGAGCAGTTTGGAGTATGGATCGAGATGATAACTCTATTGTAGACATAATGTATTTGAAATGTAGGTTAGATTGCAGAAAGGAATCAATTTGATGTCTGGAGTTTTGTGGAGAGATTGTGAATGGACAGATAAAATTTGGGTTATCAATGTATAGATAACATTCAAAGTAATGAGTTCATTATTTATTTATTTTTAAAGATTTATTTATTTTTTTAGAAAGAGAGAGAGCATGAGTGGGATGAAGGGCAGAGGGAGAGAGAAAGAATCCTCAAGCAGACTCTCAGTGTGGAGCCTGACGGGGGGCTCAATATCATGACCCTGAAATCATGACCTGAGCTGAAATTAAGGGTCAGATGTTTAGCCGACTGAGCCACCCACGCACCCCTCAAAATGATAAGTTTAGATGAGATCATTTAGTGAATGAGTGAAATATAGCAGAGACAAAGAAGTGAAAATAACAAGCCCTCATGTACATACAATTTAGAGATCAAAGAGAAGAGGATCCAGAGAAAAGAATTGAAAAGAGGCACCCATTGAGATGTACTGACCTTTAGTGAGGTCGTGTTCCTGAGTTATTTTTCATTTTTGTTGAACCACAATTGCTGAAGAGTCGTGTTTTAGGCTCTAGGAATTTTCTTCTACATTTGATTATTTCTCCTCCTTTGTTCTTTGTTCTGTTGTTAAAGATCCTCCTTAGATGGATATTGGACCTCGTGGATTTATATCTTTTTTTTAATTTAATTTTATTATGTTATGTTAGTCACCATACATTACATCATTAGTTTTTGATGTGGTGATCCACGATTCATTGTTTTCATATAACACCCAGTGCTCCATGCAGTACGTGCCCTCCTTAATACCCATCACTGGGCTAACCAATCCCCCCACCCCCCTCCCCTCTAAAACCCTCAGTTTGTTTCTCAGAGTCCATAGTCTCTCATGGTTCATTCTCCCTTCGATTCCCCCCCTTCATTTTTCCCTTCCTTCTTCTAATGTCCTCCATGCTATTCCTTATGTTCCACAAATAAGTGAAACCATATGATAATGGACTTTCTCTGCTTGACTTATTTCACTTAGTATAATCTACTCCAGTCCCATCCATGCTGATGTAAAAGTTGGGTATTCATCCTTTCTGATGGCTGAGTAATAGTCCATTGTATATATGGACCACATCTTCTTTATCCATTCATCTGTTGAAGGGCATCTCAGCTCTTTCCACAGTTTGGCTATTATGGACATTGATGCTATGAACATTGGGGTGCATATGGCCCTTCTTTTTACTACATCTGTGTCTTTGGGGTAAATACCCAGTAGTGCAATTGCTGGGTCATAGGATAGCTCTATTTTTAATTTTTTGAGGCACCTCCACACTGTTTTCCAAAATGGCTGTACCAACTTGCATTCCCACCAACAGTGTAAGAGGGTTCCCCTTTCTCCACAACCTCTCCAACATTTGTTGTTTCTTTCCCTGTCCATTGTTGCCATTCTAACTGGTGTAAGGTGGTATCTCAGTGTGGTTTTAATTTGAATTTCCCTGATGGCTAATGATGATGAACATTTTTTCATGTGTCTGTTAGCCATTTGTATGTCTTCTTCAGAGAAGTGTCCGTTCATGTCTTCTGCCCATTTTTTGACTTGATTATTTGTTTTTTGAGTGTTGAGTTTGAGAAGTTCTTTATAGATCTTGGATACCAGCCCTTTATCTGTAGTGTCATTTGCAAATATCTTCTCCTATTATGTGGGTTGCCTCTTTGTTTTGTTGACTGTTTCCTTTGCTGTGCAGAAGCTTTTTATCTTGATGAAGTCCCAAAAGTTCATTTTTGCTTTTGTTTCACTAGCCTTTGGAGATGTATCTTGAAAGAAGTTGCTGTGGCTGATGTCAAAGAGGTTACTGCCTATGTTCTTCTCTAGGATTTTGATGGATTTCTGTCTCGCATTGAGGTCTTTCATCCATTTTGAGTTTATCTTTGTGTATGGTGTTAGAGAATGGTCTAGTTTCATTCTTCTGCGTGTGGCTGTCCAATTTTCCCAGCGCCACTTATTGAAGAGACTGTCTTTTTTCCATTGCATGTTTTTTCCTGCTTTGTTGAAGATTATTTGACCATAGAGTTGAGGGTCCATATCTGGGTTCTCTATTCTGTTCCATTGGTCTATATGTCTGTTTTTGTGCCAGTACCATGCTGTCTTGGTGATCACTGCTTTGTAACATAGCTTGAAATCAGGCAACGTGATGCCCCCAGCTTTGTTTTTCTTTTTCAACATTTCCTTGGTGATTCAGGGTCTTTTCTGATTCCATACAAATTTTTGGATTGTTTGTTCCAGCACTTTGAAAAATGTCATTGGAATTTTGATCGGGATGGCATTGAAGGTATAGATTGCTCTGGGTAGCATAGACATTTTCACAATGTTTATTCTTCCGATCCATGAGCATGGAATATTTTTCCATCTTTTTGTGGGTTTGTATCTTATTCTTGACTTTAAAAAAAGATATTTTCACCTCTGGGTTTTATTGCTTTACATATTGGGAGACTTTGTTTTTTTTTCTTCCAACTCAACTAATTTTTTCCCTTAATTTTGATAATTGCATCCTTATGTTTCATGGATTCTTACTTATTTTGTTATTCCCTTTTTGCATATTAGCTTATTCTAGTTTGTAAATGGATATATTTTCGAGTCTTTCTTATAATACTAATGAGAATGATTTTGAAGTCCTCCTCTCTTACCGCAATTATCTTGTTTCCTCCAGAATCAATTGTTCTCTACTCATTTTGACCTTTCTCTTTATTGTTGTTTGTTTTAAATATGGAAATTCTCAGTTGTTCACATTTATTATTATTATTATTATTAACATATAATGTATTATTTGTTTCAGAGGTACAGGTCTGTGATTCATCAGTCTTACACAATTCACAGTGCTCACCATACCACATACCCTCCCAAAGGTCCATCACCCAGCCACCCCATCCCTTCCACCCCCCTCCCCTCCAGCAACCCTCAGTTGTTTCCTGAGATTAAGAGTCTCTTACGGTTTGTCTCCCTCTCTGGTTTTGTCTTGTTTCATTTTTCCCTCCCTTCCCCTATGATCCTCTGTCTTGTTTCTCAAATTCCTCATATCAGTGAGATCATATGATAATAGTCTTTCTCTGATCGACTTATTTCACTTACCATAATACCCTCTAGTTCCATCCATGTCATTGTAAATGGCAAGATTTAATTTTTTTAAAAGATTTTATTTATTTATTTGACAGAGAGAGACACAGTGAGAGAGGGAACGCAAGCAGGGGGAGTGGGAGAGGGAGAAGCAGGCTCCCAGTGAGCAGGGAACCTGACACAAGGCTTGATCCCAGGACCCCGGGATCATGACCTGAGCCGAAGGCAGACGCTTAACGACTGAGCCACCCAGGTGCCCTAAGATTTCATTTTTTTGATAGCTGTATAATATTCCATTGTATATATAGACCACATCTTCTTTATCCATTCATTTGTTGATGGACATCTTGGCTCTTTCCATAGTTCGGCTATTGTGGACATTGCTGCTATAAACATTGGGGTGCACCTACCCCTTTGGATCACTACATTTGTATCTTTGAGGTAAATACCCAGTAGTGCAATTGCTGGGTCATAGGGTAGCTCTATTTTCAACTTTTTGAGGAACCTCCATACTGTTTTCCAGAGTGGCTACACCAGCTTGTATTCCCACCATCAGTGTAGGAGGGTTCCCCTTTTTCTGCATCCTCACCAACATCTGTCATTTCCTGACTTGTTAATTTTAGCCATTCTGACTGGTGTGAGGTGGTATCTCATGGAGGTTTTGATTTGGATTTCCCTGATGCCGAGCGATGGTGAGCACTTTTTCATGTGTCTGTTGGCCATTTGGATGTATTCTTTGCAGAAATGTCTGTTCATGTCTTGTGCCCATTTCTTGATTGGATTACTTGTTCTTTGGTGTTGAGTTTGATAAATTCTTTATAGATTTTGGATACTAGCCCTTTATCTGATATGTCATTTGCAAATATCTTCTCCCATTCTGTCGATTGTCTTTTGGTTTTGTTGACTGTTTCCTTTGCTGTGCAAAAGCTTTTTATCTTGATGAAGTCCCAATAGTTCATTTTTGCCCTTGCTTCCCTTGCCTTTGGCGATGTTTCTAAGAAGTTGCTGCAGCTGAGGTCGAAGAAGTTGCTGCAGCTGAGGTCAAAGAAGTTGCTGTGGCTGAGGTTGAAGAGGTTGCTGTCTATGTTCTCCTCAAGGATTTTGATGGATTCCTGTCTCACATTTAGGTCTTTCATCCATTTTGAGTCTATTTTTGTGTGTGGTGTAAGGAAATGGTCCAGTTTCATTCTTCTGCATGTAGCTGTCCAATCTTCCCAACACCATTTGTTGAACAGACTGTCTTTTTTCCATTGGACATTCTTTACTGCTTTGTCAAAGATTAGTTGACCATAGAGTTCAGGGTCCATTTGTGGGCTCTCTATTCTGTTCCATTGATCTATGTGTCTGTTTTTGTACCAGTACCATACTGTCTTGATGATTACAGCTTTGTAATAGAGTTTGAAGTCTGTAATTGTGATGCCACCACTTTGCTTTTCTTTTTCAACATTCCTCTGGCTATTTGGGGTCTTTCCTGGTTCCATATAAATTTTAGGATTATTTGTCCCAACTCTGTGAAAAAAGTAGATGGTGTTTTGATAGGGATTGCATTGAATGTGTAGATTGCTCTAGGTAGCACAGACATTTTCACAATCTTTGTTCTTCCAATCCATGAACATGGAATGTTTTTCCATTTCTTTGTGTCTTCCTCAATTTCTTTCATGAGAATTTTATAGTTTTCTGAGTACAGATTCTTTGCCTCTTTGGTTAGAATTGTTCCTAGGTATCTTATGGTTTTGGGTGCAGTTGTAAATGGGATCAACTCGTTAATTTCTCTTTCTTCTGTCTTGTTGGTGTATAGAAATGCACCTGATTTCTGTGCATTGATTTTATATCCTGCCACTTTACTGAATTCCTGTATGAGTTCTAGAAGTTTTGGGGTGGAGTCTTTCAAGTTTTCCACATAAAGTATCATATTATCTGCAAAGAGTGAGAGTTTGACTTTGCTGATTCGGATGCCTTTTGTTTCTTTTTGTTGTCTGATTGCTGAGACTAGGATTTCCAGTACTATGTTGAACAGCAGTGGTGATGGTGGATATCCCTGCCATGTTCCTGACCTTAGGGGAAAAGCTCTCAGTCTTTCTCCATTGAGAATGACACATTTATTATTGAAAAGAGGAGGTTGATTATTAAATTCTGTGAGCATGAGTGTCCTCTGCATTTACTAGCTTCTGTACCTCTAACAGTGTTGCCATGGGGTCAGAACATGTCTCCCTGGGTAGAACAGAAGCAGACAGTCAGCCTGGGCACTACTGCTACCCCATCCTGAATCGAAAGACGAGGAGGACCTGTGTGGGGCACACCTCTCACTCTGAGAGCCTTCGCTCCCCATGTAGGTTTCAATTTTTAGTGACGGTATTTCTTCAGGTTCATATATAGTATCATAGCTGTATGTAGGGTGAGTATGAATCATGTACTCATAGTTCATTCACAGTCATGCAAAAAAGGTTAAATTAAAAAATTTTCTTTAAAGCAACTTAGTTTTGCATCTAAGTCTCTATTCTACTGGATTCTCAGATAATTTAACCTGTTATTATCCTTCTCAGGTGTATATGTGTATATATATATAGATATATATATCTTTGTGTATCTCTATATGTGTACATGTATATATTATATATATGTCTTTTTGTATGTATATATATATGTGTGTGTATAAAATACCCATTTGTTGAGAGTTATCATAAATGGATGATGAGTTTAGTCATGCCTTTTTGTATTATATATATAATACAAATATAGATATTACACACACACACAAATACATATATTTATACCTGAGAAGGATAATAATAGGTTGAAATGATATATAATATGTATGAAAATATATAATATCTAAGTAATACATACAACATATAATAAACATATGTTTATACCTGAGGTATAATATCTATATAACATAGAAATGCATACCTATGTGCATGGGATATATTTATAATGGGATAAAATCTCAGATTTATCAGTTTTGGACTTAGTAGTATCCTTTGTTCCATTATTTATCTCTATAACATAGATAACTGGGAACTTGGTAATAAATAACATTGTTTATAGTGAATCTGGAGCCATATGTTTACTTTTAAGGTGTCCTATTAACTTCCAAGGTTTCTCACAGTTCAGTCTCATCAGTTGGGTTGTGTGATTTTTAAAAATTTTTAAATTGAGGTATAATTGACATATAACATTATATTACGTTCAGGTATATAACAATGATTCAATATTGGTATACACTGTGAAATGATCACCACAATAAGTCTAGTTTCCCTTGTTACTATATAAAGTTACATAATATACATATGGTATTATTGACTATAGTCCCCATGCTGTATATTACATCCCTATGATTTATGTATTTTATGACTATAAGTTTGCACCCTTTAACCCTTTTCTCCCCAAATACCCCACCTCTCAACCCCCTCCTATCTGGCAACCATCAGTCTGTTCTCTTCATCTATCAGTTGTGTTGTGTTTTGTTTGTTTTGTTTTTTAGATTCCACATATAAGTGAAATCATATGGTGTTTGTCTTTTTCTCTGTCTTACTTATTTCACTCAGCATATTCTCAAGTTCTATCCATGTTATTGCAAATGAAGATTTGATTTTTTTAAAGGCTGAATAGTATTCCATTGTGTGTGTGTGTGTGATATTATATCTTTATTCATCCATCCATGAAACAGACACTGGTGTTTCCATATCTTGGCTATTGTGAATAATACTGCAATGAACATAGAGATGCATATATGTTCTTGAATTAGTGTTTTCATTTTTCTTTAGATAAATAACCAGAAGTGGAATTGCTGGATCATATGGTGGCTCTATTTTTAATTTTGTGAGTAATTTCCATACTGTTTTCCACCGTGGCTACACAAATTTGCATTCCCACCAACAGTGATGAGGGTTCCCTTTTCTCTATATCCTCACCAACACTTGTTATTTCTTGTCTTTTTGATAGCAACCATTCTGACAGATGTTGGCATGATATCTCGTTGAGATTTTGATTTACATTTCCCTGGTGTTAGTGATGTTGAGCATCTTTTCATGTACCTGTTGGTCATTTATATGTCTTCTTTGGAGAAATGTTTATTCAGATCCTCTGCCCATTTTTTAATTAGATTGTATGAGTTCTGTATATATTTTGGATATTAACTCCTTGTCAGATATATGATTTGCAAATATCTTCTTCCATTCAGTAAGTTGCCCTTTTATTTTGTTGATGGTTTCCTCTGTTGTGCAGAGGTTTTTAGTTTGATGTAAGCACATTTGTTTATTTTTGCTTTTGTTGACATTACCTTGGAGTCGGATCCAAAAAAAATTTTGCCAAGAGCAATGACAAGGAGCTTATTGCCTGTTTTTTCTTGTAGGAATTTTATGGTTTCAGGTCTTACATTCAAGTCTTTAATCCATTTTGAGTTAATTTTTGTGTATGGTGTAGATTGTGGTCCAGTTTCATTCTTTTGCATAAGTCAGTCCAGTTCTCCTAGTATCATTCATTGAAGAGACTCTCCTATCCCCATTGTATATTCTTCACTCCTTTGTCATAAATTAATTGGCCATACATGCAAAAGTTTATTTCTGGACTTTCTGTTTTGTCCTATTGATCTATGTATCTGTCTTTATGCCAATACCATACTATTTTGGTTACTATAGCTTTGTAATATAGTTTGAAATCAAGGAGTGTGATTTTGCTTTGTTCTTCTTTCTCAAGATTGCTTTGGCTATTTGGGCTCTTTTGTGGTTCCATAGAAATTTTAGGATTGTTCTATTTTTGTGAAAAATGCCTTTGGGATTTTGAAGAGATTTCATTGAATTTATAGATTCCTTTGGATAATATGGACATTTTAATAATTAATTTTTAAATCCATGAGCACAGAATATTTTTCCATTTATTTGTGTATTCTTCAGTTTCTTTCATCAGTGTCTTATAGGTTTTTAGTGTGCAGGTCTTTTACCTTCTTGATTAAGCTTCTTCCTAGGTATTTTATTCTTTTTGATGCAACTGTAAATGGGATTGTTTTCTTGACTTCTCTTTTGGATAGTTTGTTGTTAGTGTATAAAACCAACAGATATTAGTATGTTGATTTTGTATCCTGCAAGTTTACTGAATTTGTTAATCAGTCCTAACAGGGTTGTTTGTGTGTGTGTGTGTGTGTGTGTGTAGTCTTTAGAGTTTTCTCTCTATAAAATCATGTTGTTTGCAAATAGTGACAGTTTTACTTTTTCCTTTCCAATTTGGATGCTTTTTATTTCTTTTTCTTGCCTAATTGTCCTGGCTAGGATTTTCAATACTCTGTTGAATAAAAGTGGCAAGAGTTGGAAATCCTTGTCCTGTTCTTGATCTTAGAGAAAAAGCTTTTAGCTTTTCACTGTTGAGTATAATGTTAAGTGTAAGCGTGTCATATATGGCCTTTAAGATGTACAATATTAATATGTACATTCCCTTTATATCCACTTTGTTGAGAGTTTTTATCATAAATGGATGTTGAATTTAGTCAAATTCTTCTCAAATATCTATTGAGATGATCATATGATTTTTATCTTTTGTTAATGTGGTATAAATAATGTTTGACTGATTTGCAGATACTGAGCCATCCTTTCAAGCCCAAAACAAATCCCACTTGATCATGGTATATGATCTTTTTACTGTATTGTTGAATTTGGGCTGCTAATATATATATATTTTATTTTTATTTGAGAGAGAGCAAGAGTGAGAGCACGTGAGAGAGAGAGCAACAAGTGGGGTGAGGGGCGGAGGGAGAAGCAGACTCCCCACCCAGCGGGGAGCAAGATGCGGGGCTCGATCCCAGCACTCTAGGATCATGACCTGAGCCGAGGGCAGATGCTTAACCAACTGAGCCACCCAGGCACCCCTGGGCTGCTAATATTTTATTGAGGATTTTTTGTGTCTGTGTTCATCAGAGATGTTGGTCTGTAATTCTCTTTTTTTGTGGTGTTCTTGTTTGGTTTTGGTACTAGGATAATGCTGGCCTTGTAAAATGCTTTTGGAAGCATTCCTTCATATTCAATTTTTTAGAAGAGTTTGAGAAGGATAGATATTGAAACTTCTTTGTGGGGCGCCTGGGTGGCTCAGTCAGTCAGTTAAGCATCTGCCTTCTGCTCAGGTCATGATCCTGGGGTCCTGGGATTGAGCCCCACATTGGACTTCCTGCTCCGTGGGGAGTCTACTTCTCCCTCTCCCTCTGCCCCTTCCACCCTGCTTGTGCTCTGCCTCTCTCAAATAAATAAATAAAATCTTAAAAAAAAACCCAAAAAACTTCTTTGAATGTTTGGTAGAATTCATTGGTGAAGCCTCTGGTCCTGGAATTTGTTGGGAGGTTTTTGATTACTGATTCAATCTCCTTGCTAGTAATCAATCTATTCAGATTTTCTATTTCTTCATGATTCAGTCTTAAGATTCTGTTTCTAGGAATTTACCCATTTTTTCTAGGTTGTTCAATTTGTTGGCATTTAATTTTTCATAATAGTCCTTTATGATATTTTTTGGTATTTCTTTGCTATCAGTTGTAACTTCCCCTCTTTCATTTCTGATGTTATTTATTTGAGCCTTCTCTCTCTTTTTTAAACTGAGTCTAGCTAAAAGTTTATCAATTTAAAAAATTTTTTTTCAAAGAACCAGTTCTTAGTTTATTTTTTTCTGTTGTCTTTTTAGGCTTTATTTCATTGATTTTTGTTCTGAGCATTATTTCCTTCCTTCTATAATCGGGGCTTCATTTTTTCCCTCTTTTCCTAGTTATTTAGGTGTAATGTTTGATTATTTGAGGTTTTTCTTGTTTCTTGAGGGTGGCCTTTACATATATAGGTGCTCCTATGTTAAGTGTATATGTATTTATAAATGTTATATATTCTTGCCAGATTTATCCCTTTATCTTTATGTAATGCCCATCCTTGTCTTTAATTTTGTTCTTTGTTCTAAGGTTTATTTGTCTGCTATAAGCAGAGCTATCCCAGGTTTCTTTGGGTTTCCATTTGCATGAAATGGAAAAGATGAAATATCTTTTTCTATCCTTTCAGTTTCAGTATGTGTGTGTCCTTATATCTGAGGCGAGTCACTCGTAGGCAGCAAATAGATGGGTCTTGTTTTTTTTTTTTTAATCCATTCAGCTACTCTGTGTCTTTTTGTTAGAGAATTTATTTTAAAGTAATTATAGGTAGGTATGTGCTTGTTGTCTTTGTTAATCATTTTCTGGCTGTTTTATAGTTTCTTTCTATTCCTTTCTTCTTTTCTTGCTCTCCTCCCTTGTGGTTTGATGACTTTCCATAGTGTTATGTTTAGATTCCCTTCTTATTGTCTTTTGTGTATTTGCTATTGGTTTTTGCTTTGTGGCTACAATGAGGCTTACATATATCAATCTATCTGTTATCTATACCAGTCTAAGTTGATAGCCAGGTAAGTTTGAATGCATTCTAAAACTCTACATTTTCCTACCCCCTCTGTTTTATGTTTTTGATGTCACACTTGACATCTTTTTATTTTGTGTGTCCCTTAACTAATTTTTCATTACTTTTCCTGACTTTGTCTTTTTAACTTTATGCTAGCTTTTTAAGTGATTAGTCCACTTCTTTTACTCTGTACTTATTTTTAATAGTCAGATTTTTGCCTTCAGATGTTTTCTTACTACTAATTAGTATCCTTTATTTTAAGCTTAAAGAAGTCCCTTTAACATTTCTTATAAGGCTGGTTTAGTTTTTGCTTGTCTGGGAAACTTTTTATCTTTTTAAAAAATTCTGAATGATAATCTTGCCAGGTAGAGTATTCTTGGTTGGAAGTTTTTTGCTTTTAGCACTTTAAATATATCATGCCACTTTCTACTGCCTTGCAGGTTTCTGTTGAAAAATCTGCTGATAGTTGTGTGTGTGTGTGTGTGTGTGTGTGGTTTCCCTTGTATGCAACAAGTTATTTTTCTCTTGCTGCTTTTAAGATTCTCTTTTTGTCTTTAACATTTATTTGATTAAAGTTAATTAACATTTTAATTATAATATGTCTTGGTATGGATCTCTTTGTGTTCCTATTAGTTGGATATTTCTGGGCTTCCTGGATCTGGATGTTTGTTTCCTTCCCCAGGTTAAGGAAGTTTTCAGCCATTATTTCTTCAGATAGGTATTCTGTCCCTTTCTTTTCCTTCTGGGACTACTATAAAAAGAATACTGTTCCACTTGATGTTTTCCTATAGGTACCATAAGCTGTCTTCACCTTTTCAAATTCTTTTTTCTTTTTGCTGCTGTCTTTGGGTAAGTCCCACAGCCCTGTTTTCCATGTCAGTGGTCCTTCCTTCTACTTCATCTAGTTTGTTGTTGAACCACTCTATTGTATTTTTCATTTCAGTTATTGTATTCCGCAGCTCTGTGACTTTTGTTTTGTACTTTCTTCTGTTTTCCATCACTTACTTGAAGTTCTCTGTGTTCATCCATTCTTCTTCCAAGACTGGTGATCATCTTTATGACCTCTTTATCAGGTACTTTACTTACCTTTGTTTCAGTAAGGTTTTTTCCTGGGATTTTATCTTGTTCTTTTGTTTGGAACATTCTCCTCTGTTTCTTCAGTTTGCTTAACTCTGCTTCATTTTTTAAAAAGATTTTATTTGTTTATTTTAGAGAGAGATAGAGAGAGTGTGTGTGTGTGTGAGCAGGGGGAGAGGCTGAGGGGGAGGGAGAAAAAGAGAATCTCAGACAGACTCCACGCTGAGCACAGAGCCCAATGCAGGCTTGATCCCAGACCCTGAGATCATGACCTGAGCTGAAATCAAGAGTTGTCCACTTAACGGACTGAGCCACCTAGGAGCCCTGACTCTGTTTCATTTTTATGTATTAGGTGAAACAGATACCTTTTTCAGTCTTGAAGGAATGGTCACAGGAAGACTGGTGGTGTGTTTCAGTATGCTGTCTGTATAGTTACCTGTAGGTGGTAGCCTGCCAAGAACTATCTCTCTGAGGTTTCATCTCTGTGGGGCCCAGAAGCATAAGCCCTGCTGGCCATGAGTTCCAGGCATTCAGAGAGTCCTCTGTGTGGTCTGGACATACTTGCTGGCTTTGGCAGGACTGTGGGGGAGCACTGTGTTGGGGTTACCCACCTGCCAGGTTTAGCAGGGCAGAGTTGTGCGGGAGCACTGGGCCAGGGCAAGCCTGCCAACTGGGTTTAGTGGGGCAGGGTCACAGGGTCCGGCAAGTGGTGCTAGGGAGGTAGAGAGGGAGTACAAAAATTGTGCCTGCCAGGGCCAGGACTATCGAGGTTGAAGGAAAATGCACGAATGATGCCTGCTAGCACCTCTGTCCCCAGAGAGAGTTCTAATAGACCACTGCCCCTTTGGCAGCTGCTTTAAGATTAGCCAATGAATCTCCTTCACATATGTTCTAGATTTGTTTCAACCTGAGCTTTTGCACTAGGGGCTCAGGGTGAGTGAGTCTATGCATGACCCCTTTAAGAATTTCATTTTCCAACACCCCTTTGGGTCTCCTGGATGTAACCCTTGGTTTCAAAGCTGGATGTTTGTCAGACTCCTCTCTCTAGTGCAGATCCCAAGAGTTGGGGTAACTGAAGTGGGGCTTGAACCCATCACTTCTCAGGGATGTGCTAGGTATTTGTGAAATCCCATCTGCTTGTGGGTTGCTGTGCAGGGGTGTGGTTCCTGCAAGACTGTGTCTCTGCCTCTCTTACCCATATCAGTTTGGCTTTTTTATCCTTTGTTGTAGAAGAGCTGCTCAGCTAGTTTTCAGGTCTTTTTCAGAGAAAGTTGTTGTATATGTAGCTGTAGATTTGATGTGTCTGTAGGAGGAGGTGAGCTCAGGGTCTTCTTACACTGCCATCCTGAACCTGCCTCATGATTTTTAAAAATACAGATTTGTGGGTCCCACTGAGTCCTGGGAATCTTTTTTCCCCAATGTATCCCTATGATTCTTATGGGCATAAAACCTTGAGAATATGTGTGATTAGTCCAATAATGATAGTAACTTAGAATTTAAAAAAGGACGATTTTATGTATCTTCAGTCATTTTAGTTCAACTCCCCTTATGAATTAATTCCAGCCACAATTCATCCTCACGTGAACCTGGACAAGATAAAAATATGAGTTCAGTTTATAAGAAAAGAGTTGTAAAGACATTCATATATTTCATTAACTTGAAAACCTCTAATTATTTGCTTGCTATATTCATCTGACTATAATGCTAAAATAATTTGTGAATTTATTGTAGCTGTTGAAATAGACACACATGATGTGTTATATGTTTGAACATATGTAATAGTAGAGATCTTCAAACTCACCTAGTAATTTTGTAATCTCAAATTATCATACTTTAGTTTGAATATGGAAGTGGAATTATGCCTGCACTTTTTTCTAATGGTAGGATAAATCTTATCAGAGCTGAGTTGTCACTCTCCTTCATAATGACAAGACTTTCAAGAATACAAATATCTAAAAATTAAATTTTATATAATGTGGCAAATTCACTCAGTGAGAATTGTGTGGGTTACTCTGTGTAGGTCCTATGTTCAGTGCTTGACAGTCAAAGCTGGAGAGCCAATGATCCCTGCTCTTATGAACTCATGTTCTTATGAAAACTTAAGTAGCTGCAAAATGGTGAGAAGCTTGTTACACTGCAGTTGCACATGTGGTGTAATGAGGGATAGGAGAAGTCTGTAGTTCAAGGAAATCTTTATGAATTAAATTTGAATGGAAATGTAAAGGAGGACATTTAGGGGAGGGAAGTCAAGTAAGGACAATAGCAAGTGCAAATGTATGGAGGTGTGAGAGTAATATTCAGCTGACCAAATAATTTTGTCCAATTGGGATAATTTGAGAGTAAAAAGAGGTAATTTTAATAATTAGCCTGCACAACACATTAAAATAGGACTGTTCTGGGCACACCAGAACATAGGGCAACCTAAAGAACATGTCATCCAGAAGAGAACTTTCTGGTACCTCTTAATATTCAGATCCAGAGAGATACACTGATAACCACTAGGGATATTCTTTTATAGAAATCCACACCCATTATGTAACAAAACTGTGTTTAGGGGGTTTATGTGGTACATTTTGGTTTTAAAATTTAGCCAAGTTGTACACATATTTAACAAATTTGGTAGATCTACAAGGTTTATTATGAAAAGAAGAAGTCTGCCTACATCCCTACATCTCCCTCAATTTGGTCTTTACACAGGCAACCATTTTCACATCTTTAAGCTGATTATATGTTAATTACCTTCAGGTAAATAATAAATAATGTCATTGTATTTCTACTTCTTGGTTTTAGTTTTAGGTATTACCTATTGATCTCACACCACAAAATATGAAGATTTAGCTCTTTTTTTTGGTCACTTCCCCCTCCAAAAACCTTAGTGACATCCCTTCTACCTTCTATTGTTCAATCTTCCCAATATAGTTATACAGTAATTTTGATGAAATCATTATTTTACATGTTTATTTGTATGCCTGTGTAAAGGCTATTTAACACCCCTAACTCTTCACAGATGTCTACATTTCCTTTGAAGAATGTATAGCTTTCAGGGTTGCTATTGAGAAGTTAAAGTCATTATGATTCTTGATCCTTTATGTTTGAATTGCCTCCCTCCCACCCCTGAGAAGCCTATAGAATCTTTTCATTTCCAATATTATGAAATTTCATGATGGTATGTCTTGATGTAGGCCTATTTTTATCTATTTTGCTGAGCTGTCAGTGACTAGGCTTTTTAATTCTGCAAACTCAGGTACTTCTTTGAAAGTAAATTTCTTGAGTTTTTCCTTGGATGATTTCTTTTCCTTTCTTTTTGGAACTCCTATCATTCAGATATTGGAACCCTGGCCTGAGTCATTTATATTTTGGATATCTTTGTCTGTTTTTTTTTTTTTTCTCTTATAACATAGTTTTTTCAATCCATTTTATTTTCTATCACTGCTGTTTAGTTTTTATTTATTTATTTTTTTTAGGAGCTCTTCATTTAATTATGAGAGACTTGTTTAACTTTCCCCATAGAACAAACTTCCAGTATTATTCAGGACTGGGGAGGGAAAGTTTTTCAGCTGAGGAAAGTTGGAAAATGAATCTAAGGGTTCGGCTGCTTCTTTAACAACTTGCAACCAGTTTTCCTTATTCCTTTCCAGAATGCCTGGTGATACGTATCCAATGTCTGAGCCTGTTGGGGATTCTGTATTGTAATTTCAGTCTGTTCTTAGCTTATTCCACTCTTGGCTATAGGATTTAGTTTTTTCTGACCTGCTAAATTGTTCAGTAATCAATTGTTTGCAGCTTCCAGAATTTTGATCCTGTCATTTTTTCTCCTGTTCTCTTCTTTCTTGTGGCTTTATGTGTTTAATTTTTCATAAAATCTCTTTAGATTCTTTTTAAAAAGGGATTTGGTGAGAGTGTCACATTAAATATGTGGAACCAATTTGTCTAACATAAAACTTGGTAAATAGTAGCTCAATAAATATTAAATTCATTCATTATTTCTCACATTTAGCTTGTATTCTATTCTTCTGATTCAGATTAAGGTTCTACTGTGCTAGAATAAGATTTTAAAAATCAGCCACGTTCAGGCTATACTTGGTACCAAGCTATATCTCCCTTTTCAATAGATTTTTTTTTAATGCAAAAGAATGAATGTTTGCATTAAAGACACAGATAACTGATTTAATGAAGCTTTAGTGGAAAGAGATTGTAATTTCTGTGTCTTGAAAAGTCTTATTGTCAAATAAACACATTTCATGAGACATAAATTAGACTTTATGAAAATCACTTTATATGCTTTTAAAAAATTATAGTTCAGAATATGTATTATGAAAACATATTTTTACTTTGTAGCTCCTATGGCTTATAAAGAAAAGATATACCATAATTTTCAAAACTCAAAATTATTTTAAACACTGTAGAACAATAGTTTTGCACCTTTAAAAATGCTGTTGTATCTAGCACATTTTCTAAAATGAATGAAATTAATTACTTTGAAGAGAGAGTGAGGAACTTGGGTACCAGCCCAACTCTTTCATTCATTGCTGGGTAACCTTAGGACAATCCTATAACAATTGTGGATTTCAGTTTCCTGATTTGCAAAGTGAGCTGGTTGAACTAGATGACTGTTAAAGGTAAGTCTGCAAATAAACAAAGATTAAAAATAATTAAAAAAACTAAGGCTTCTGCAACATTTTGCCAATATGTTACATTGGCCTAACAATGACTACATTCCATATAAGCTTCTCTGGTTTCAGATCCAGGGGCCAAATGCCTGCAACATAGTGCTGCTCTAGATGGTACTTCCTCTCATTTTTTATTATTTTTTTATTTTTTATTTATTTTTTAAAGGTTTTATTTATTTATTTGACAGAGAGAGACACAGCGAGAGAGGGGACCCAAGCAGAGGGAGAGGAAGAAACGGAGGGAGAGGGAGAAGCAGGCTTCCTGCTGAGCAGGGAGCCCAATGCGGGGCTCGATCCCAGGACCCCGGGATCATGACCTGAGCCGAAGGCAGACGCTAAATGACTGAGCCACCCAGGCGGCCCATTTTCTCTCATTTTTTAGCCCAGGATGTACATTCAGTTCAACTCCGGAAGCTATATTTAGAAATACACATATTTTATAGCCTGTATACAAATAATCATTAGTATGTATATACTTATATAGTAATATTTTTATATTGCTTATATTTGTAATCAAATTTTGACAAGAAATCTCTTTTGGAGTAAATAAAGAATAGCCACAAAATTTGGTGTGTAGTAGGACCAATCACATTGTCCTACTTCTGTAGTTCATAATCAAGACATTATTGGTTACAGGAAGAATCTAATTTCAATTGGCATTTACATCTGATTGGATGATTTGAGATTTTTCTAAACATTGAAGCCAAGATTGTAATTGTTCATCCTAGTAAGAGAAGAAAACAGCATAATCCTCCTTCCTGATCAGGCAAAGATTTTTATTGAGTATTAACTGAATGTGTGAGATTGCTTAAAGAATTCCTTTTTCCTATATAAATAAAGTTGTTCATATTTTATAAGTTCAAATTAATTCATGGATGTCCTCTTTTTCTTATGATTAAAATATATTTTATATGAAGCATATTTAAATATGTCAAATAAAATAGACATTTTATATTACATATATACTTATATTGGAATGATTTATTGTCAACATTGTATCAAAAATATTAGTGAGAGATAATAGCATTCTAATGGTAGTATGACCAATGCAAACATACGCCTTTATTTTTGTTTCTTAGGAGTCACTTAAAACATATCTTTGTGGAGAAATAAGCTCTTGTTGGTGTGTTGTTGTGGAATCATACAAGTATAAAAAAAGTAGCTGAATTCTTTGCTGCCTTGAATATTATCAACAGCATTGTTATTTAAATTATGATTAAAATGTCTTGGGCACTGCCCAATGAGAGAGAAGCTTGATCGAAGGAAGAAACTTGATTATCAGATCTCAGCTTGTGTTTGAATGGTAGGAATCATAGTAAGAAAGAGGGAATATCCCATCATATAAATTAAGCAAATTGGATTCCCAAGTCATTATGTAGGTAAAATGTGAAAACTTTACTCTAAAAATATGGATTTTTTACTACCAAAATGAGCAGAGAAATGAGAATATATAGGGTATAGGTTATTTATTTATTTGAGAGAGAGAGAGAGAGGGAGAGAGTGAGCAGGGGGAGGAGCAGAGGGAGAAGGACAAGCAGACTCCGTGCTGAGCTCAGAGCCTGATGCTGGGCTTGATCTCACAATCCTGAGATCATGACATGAGCTAAAATCAAGAGTCAGATGCTTAACCGACTGAGCCACCCAGGTGCCCCTGGGAAGGGTAATTTATTAGATGGGAGCTCCTGCAGAATGTTTTAATGTTAAAGAGTATCCCATAGATGTTTGAGAAAAATTAATGATTAAGAAAAAGGAGAGCTGTAGGCACAAAATCTTTGTGTAAGCAAGGAATGAACTGAATTCAGAATAAACAGTTCATCCATGGTCATGGGAAGAAGGCAGAGTATTTGGGCATGGGTGCAGGTAGGTCAGTGTGATAGTGAGAACATGTGGAAGTTCAATTTTTCATTGCTTCTTTTTTCTTAGTAAAATAAGAAGCAAGGTCATTGGATGACAATGACAAGAGAGAAGAATTTGGCTTTGAATGAGATATATACACCAGGTAACTAATGGAATGTAAATGTACTGACTCATGAATTTTAATTTTTACAAGACTCTCCCAATTCCAATATTGTAGTGGCCATGACAACCAAGGAAGAGTTATTCTCTCATAATAAATGAATACAGAAGACAGACGGAATATTTTTGACAAGCTGAGGTAGATAGGCTTTTTCTATGGTAATCTGTGTGACTCTAGCTGGATCAGAAAGGAGTGTAAGTAACACATTAAAATGGAGTCTTGGCAGGTTGGGGGTTATATTCCATGTTTTTCCGAGCTAGAATTAAATTGGTTATGTTAGCCATTATGGAAGGTCCACTTTAGGAAGACCAGTGAATGTATTTATATTAGAATCAGTGAATACATGAGGGAACTGTGTCTTGTTTTCAGAGGGTTGAAATATTTAGATCCCATTGTCAATCATTGATTATGACCATAACGGACTAGTTTCTCAGATCACAGCCTCATCTTCACCGAACAGAATAGAAGGGTTATCAAACCCATGGAGGAGGGATCAATTAAGAAATAGTAGTCAAAATATGTATGTTACTATATATGAGAATCAATTTTGCTGTTTTCATATCGTAGAGACTCTATCATGACTTTTCTGTGCACAGACTTTTTTTGAAAAATGAGGTCTTTATTTTCACACTTTGAAAAATTATAAAATGCCTCCCTCATCCTTCTTTTCCTGTCTTTTAAAGTTTTTCTTTGCATGTCATATAGATTTATTGTTTTTGATAAATGAATCAATAGCAATAAACATAAACATTAGCATGTGTAAACATTACTCTGAAAAAATACAGAGCATATCAAAACACACACACATACACACACACAATGTGTACTTGTAAAGGCTCTTCACAAGGATTGCATGGAGCAAGTAAGACCATCGTAATGCTTTCTAAGCCTTGGCTACTTCTGAGTATGAGAGAACAGGAACCTTACACCGCACCCTTTCATGTTAGGGAGAAGCATAGTGGAAACCAAAGTTGCATAGCAGCTGACTCACTCCCAGAATCTCCTCCAGGTGCCTGTTTTCTCCTCATTAGACAGGGCCTCCATTTTCTTGTCCCACAGCATTTTATGGTCAACTTCTGATCAAAACATATTTCTGAATGCAAACAAATGACCAAAAAAAGCCCACTTATTTTCGCTAATCAAATTTTATTTTATTTTTCTGAAATCTTTTATCTATTTATTTATTTTAGAGAGAGAGAGCGAGCATGCAAGCAAGGGGGGAGGGGCACAGGGAGAGAGAGGGAGAGAGAATCTCAAGCAGGCTCCTCACTCAGCACAGAGCCCAACTTGGGGCTCAGCCCTGTGACCCCGAGATCATGACCTGAGCTGAAAACAAGAGTCGGATGCTTAACCAACTGAGTCACCCATTGCTAATCAAAATTTAAAGTTTATAAAGTCCATATAAGTCTAGATAAGTTAAATTAATTATAAGAACCTGGAGCCTTTTCCTTTCTCTCAGCACCTTCATGACAGTTTTTGAAAAGTGATATTTATTCAGCTCTTCACCTTGTAGTTTAACTCACTTGCTTATCCTTTCCCACCTTATAATCCTGAAGTATTGTGCCAGTTGCTTGTCTTGCTTCCTCTTTTCTTAGATTGCAGATCCTGTCCCTACACCCCTTTCTTCCATGAGATTCCTTTGTTTGGCCTCTTTTGTTTTTCTCTGGCAATTATTAATCTTCTAAAGTTTGTTGCTGGCATTTCCATAGCTACACCCTTTCCTCAGAATGTTTATTGCGTTTGCTGTTATGAATAGGCGTATTGGTTTTAGAGGGAGGCATTTTATGAGAGGATCTTCCAGTATAAACTATGTCACATTGTTTTTCTACTGCTACTCCAACTTTGTTGAGGTCTGATTCCTCACGCTCAGTTTTATGGGAGCTGAGTATATAAAGTCCCAGAGCTCAAAGGGACATATTTGCATTCAATAGGCAGTCACCAGAAAATTTATTTAAATGGTAACCTCCCCAAGGATTTAAGAGCTTATTTCCAGATCTTTTTTTTGGGGGGGGGGTCTAGTTTTAGGAGGGAAGAGAAACCTAAAGCCAAAATTAATGATCAATCAGGAGTGAAACTTAACTCAAAAATGACAAATCAATAATAAGGGTGGTCAAGTTGTTATAAAAATAATAGGTTCACACATGTGAGGAGCCATTTTGTTGTGCAAAGTGAATTATATCTGCATCTGTAAAGCTACTTGTATGTTTAGTTATATCCTAGAAAAATTAGAAAAGAAGAAAAAAGAAGGAAGGACAGAGAAGACAGTGGGAAGGAAGAAGGAATATAGACTTTTTTTGGAGGGGAGAGGGTAACTTGGCTACTTTTCATTCCATTTTTCTGGGATAGCAGGTGGTAACGTGGATAATTTTTTCAATCCCATTTCCTTCTGAAGCATGCTCTGTCCCTTGAATGTTCACTCTGAATAACCTGTTGTTTCTGGTGTTACCAGAGCTTTGGGCATAGAGCTTCTCATGTGCCTCACTGCTTACAGCCATGGTGGTGAGTTTTTATTACTTCAGGTCTTTTCAAAGAAAACAAAGCCCAGGGATGCAGTGAAAGAAAAAGAAGCATTTTCAGGGAGATCAGCAATGGATTGATCAATGGTCCTCAGCCAGAATCATCACTATTTACAGTTGCTGGGGTTTTGAGAGCTGTTCTTTAATTTGGGATATTCAAATCAGATGTTGTTAATTGAGTCAGGGCAGAGTCAATAAAAATGGTATCACAAAAGTTGGACATACGTGTGGTTAATTGATTATAGAAATAGATTTGGACATCAGTACAGCAAATTTTAAAATACCTTTTTTTATGAGCTTGTTTAACATTATCCCCTACTTGAAAAGAAACAAACCTAAAAAGCTGAATTTAGAAGTGTCATTTTGATTCTTTACCATGTACCCTGTATCGTGTTCTGTACTGTTAAAACATTTTCCACTTAATAATGATGTTATATGGCGTTTATTTCTATCACAGAAGATTCCCTTACGTTTAGTTGAGTCAACATTCCCAGGATAGAGCTGAGGGAATGATCACTCCCTGGCCTGAATTTTAAGCACCTGAGGAATGTTTATGTCCTGGTCACTGTCACTATGGGAGAAATTAAGAAAGAAAGAAAAGAAACCTTCAAAACTGTAAAGTCCATATACAATGGAATATTACTCAGCCATCAGAAAGGATGAATACCCACCATTTGCATCGACATGGATGGAGCTGGAGGGGATTATGCTGAGTGAAATAAGTCAAGCAGAGAAAGACAATTATCATATGGTTTCACGGAACATAAGGAATAGCATGGAGGACATTAGGAGAAGGAAGGGAAGAATGAAGGGAGGAAATCGGAGGGGGAGATGAACCATGAAAGACTATGGACTCTGGGAATCAAACAGGGTTTTAGAGGGGAGGGGGGTGGGGAGATGGGTTAGCCTGGTGATGGGTATTGAGGAGGGCACGCACTGCATGGAGCACTGGGTGTTATATGCAAACAATGAATCATGGAACACTACATCAAAAAGTAATGATGTAATGTATGGTGACTAACATAACATAATAAAATAAAATAAAATTAAAAAAAAGTAATTAGCCAGCTCGTTCACATTTCAAAGATGAGTAAGGAGAAGTTTAAGCTGAAATTCAGTCCCAGGTGAACTGCAGATTGAGGGATGGCATTTATAAAACTTTACATACGCACCTACCTTTGTCTATCAGATTTTGCCCTTATTCTCTGCCTCCTTTTCTATTTCTCTTCCATCTTCTGTATTTCCAGTCTGCTGCTCTCCTGTTCCCCACCCACTTTGCCTTCCACTGTCTTGTCTCTTCTGCTGTGCCTCTCTTTCCCTGTTTGTCTCTTACCCTTCCTCGGTTTTCTATCTAACATCCTTCCTGTTCATTTTTCTTCTTGCTACTGGCCACACACAACAGGGGATCAAAGTCCATCTTTATTTATTTATTTGTTTGTTTATTATTTTTAGTCGGGGGAGGGCTGGAGGGCAAGGAGAGAGAGAATCTTAAGCAGGCTCCACACCCAGTGTTGGAGCCCAACACAGGGCTCATTCTCACAACCCTGAGATCATGACCTGAGCCGAAATCAAGTCAGATGCTTAACCGACTGAGCCACCCAGGTGCCCCTAAACACATACGTAAAACATTTTCTACATCTTGTTTTTCGTATGGTAATCAGGTGACTTTGGTCTGTTTTTGTTCCATTCATGCATTCAGCTATTTTTTAGTGCCTTGTTTTGCCAGAAGCTAAATACTAGGGAAGCAAAGTTAAACATGACGTTGTGTCTCTCCTTCAGAAGCTAGTACCATGATAGAGAGAAAATATGTATTACTATGAAGGTATTAATCCAATTAACTTACCTTTACTTATCTGTGATTTTTCCACTTATTTTCTTTAAGTAGCTTTGAGTAAAGTAAGATCTTGAATTCCTGTTAAAATCTCTCTATATTTAAAATGAGGCTTTGCTTACAAAATCTTAATTTTTTTAATAAAGGAAGAGACTATGGTTTTTAACATTTTATGAATTAAGGAAGTTAATAGCAGTTTTATTTACCTCATCCTAATGAAATCTTTTCAATAATTACACTGCTGAGTTAGAGAAAACCCCTTCTGGATAAAGCACAATGCTGCCTTTAAAATTGTGCTTTCAATTTTTATCATTATTAAAAAATAAAACTTCATAGAGGGTTGGGTAGAGGACCATTGCCTTGTACTACTGCAGAGCATGTGATTCATATCATAGTCTATGTGACATCCCTTTCTCACCCCACTTGCTCCATGCAGTGCGAAGGCTACTTTGCTGTGTGTGAAGGGCTTGGTCGGGTAATAATTTTAGACACCATATAGAAATCTAGTTGGTGGGCCTTATCAGTCTTTTGGGTTGATATGTATTTTAAAATTTTATAGTAGATTTGGAGCCCAAGATATAATAAGTTCTAAGAAGTTACCTATAATTAATCTTTTTTAGTTTATTAGTCAAGTGATTGATACTCCATCATATCTCCTTTGAGACTCTGCTTGAACTAATGCCTCTTATGTTATTTAATCTTTAGGCATATCCAACTTCACATTGCTGAGGTTTAGAACATGCTATCCCAAAATATAGCACCGTGGGATATTGAATATTTTAAGCTGAAAGAATTTGAGAAACAGCATATACAGAAAGGATTTTCTGATCTTCCTCCCAAGTAGATAGTAAGACCCTCTGTGTGAGAGGTGATTTCCTTACATCTGGAGGAAAGGAGCATCTGTATCTCTAAAGACTGAGAGGACTCCAAATGCACAGGCCTTGCTAAGTTTCTCCCAGTTACCGCCTTGAGCTCATATCCTTTTGCCCTATCACATTTTCCTACAACTTTTCACTCTTCATCAAACCGAGTATAAAAATGCTCAGGTATAATCTCTTCTTTAGGTCCTCATTTCCTGTTGAAGGCTTTCATGTCATGAAAACCATATTAAATTTTATATTAAATATATAACTTTATATATTTAATATAAATATGTTTGTATGCTTTTCTCTTGTGAATCTGTCTTTTGTCAGCCTAATTTACAGAGCCCCAGCCAGAGAACCTAGAAGGGTAGTAGGAAAAATAATTTTTTCCTCTATGATAACAGTCTGAAAAATCTTTCTGGATTTTGATAGGGAAAAGTATCTAAACCTAGAAATGTCTAGAAAATATTTGGAAAATATTTCTAAATATAGTAGGAAAGTTGAAATTAAAAAATTGTATTAAGGCCTCAATCTATTGACAAGATTAATGGTTAACATTAATTTCATAAAAAATCAAAACCACTTCTGGATTTTGAATTTAGAAAGCCGTTACAAAATAGATTTTTCTACATATTTAGGTTTTTGAAATAACCTTATAATGCCTGTGTCATCCCAGAGTAAATTTTTTATTGCTTAATTATGAATTGAATTTTAATGGAAACAACATAACTTTCATTTGGAATTCAGTGAACTGTGCCATTATAGAATAAGATTGAAATGAGATCTTTTATTTGTATTTTAAATGAAAAGAATAGGAAAGGCATCTGCTGGGATTTGTTCTTTTAGAAAGAAAAGTAAGCTCCTTTGGTAACAGCACCATAACCATGTCAACTATTTTCCATCATGTTGACATTATGTCATCATATGGACATATCCTGGTATTGGCCAGGTCCTTTCTCTGATGCCACCTCCCACAGATCCTTCTCTGGTAAAGAGCGTAGAGACCTTGTCTATTTCATCCACTATTGTCTTCCCAGCCTTGCTTGTATTCCCTACCCTTTGGTTATGTATGCTTATTGATCACTTTTTTTTTTTTTTTATTGCTTCTTATCTTACTGGAAAGTTATTTAAAAATGCATCCTAACAAGAAGACTGCTTCAGTGCAGGATATGTCTGAATTCGGCTTCACATTTATTCACTGCTTTTAACATAATGCCTTCCACATAACTAATGGTTATATGTGTAGATTGAATGATGAACCTCATGAACTTTACTGGATCATTATTATTTGCCATCTAGGAGCTTACCCAAACTTTGGGAACTCATAGATAGGTCTTGTGTGGTCCCAGAGGGTGGGGTGGAGGGGAAAACAACTGAATTGCTACAAAGTTCTAGCTTGGCCACCATCAG
The DNA here is from genome assembly GCF_011800145.1 of Mirounga leonina. Taxonomy (NCBI): domain Eukaryota; kingdom Metazoa; phylum Chordata; class Mammalia; order Carnivora; family Phocidae; genus Mirounga; species Mirounga leonina. The sequence continues at coordinate 96,321,395 of NW_023270807.1, read as the reverse complement.
GCACAATGCCTTCTTCTCTCTTTGATTCTCGACAGTGCCAGAGAGTCTGCCCTTGTGTTGTTGGAATTCAGAGGGGATCTTTTTCAGAAGTAACTTATTTATGATGAGCACAAATTTCAGTGGATAGAGTGGGCCGGTGGGCATAGAGAAAGGTGAAGAAATCTAAATTATAAGAAAATTATAAGTAAAGAATTGTAGAATGTTATAGGGGCAATGTTACAGGGTCAGAAAGGGAAACTCAGATCAAGGTGGTTAAGTGTTTCATGTTCACTGTGCAGAAAAAAAGTAGAGTAGGCCTGAGATTGCCTGTTCTTAGAAAAGCCTGCTTGCAAGGTTGGCCCTTCTGGTGTTCTGTGGAATTTGGCTCGTGATGGTACCCTGGACTGATTGAAAACTTTCCCTAAATAAAAATGGTGGCTCACTGTGCCTAAAAGATGCAAAGAATGTGTTTATGCCTGCTTTCTGGAAGTCCAGAATTTTGGTACATGCTATGCAGGGAGTGCCTACATAGCAGCTCCCAGTAAAGACCATTGGCAGCGTCTCTAATGAGCTCCCCTGGTAGATAACACTTCTTATTTATTGTCACAACTTGTTGCTAGAGGAATTAAGCACATCCTGGGAGGGTCCTCTTGGAATCTTGTACCTGGTTGGACCCAAACTTCTCGCATGCACTTTTTCCCTTTGCTGATTTTGCTTTGTATCCTTTCATTGCAATAAATCTCAGCTGTGAGTACACTATATGCTGAGTCCTATGAGATCTTCTAGCATATTGTAGAACCTGGGGTGGTCCTAAGTGGCACATCCACTCTGTAGGACCCAGTCCAGCTAATGTCTGAGCCGATCCTGGCCAGGACCGTGGGCTATCAGAAGGCTCATCACCACCCATCAGTAGGGGTGCAGTTAACCTTTTTGCCTTAGACTAGTATCTGGTCAGCTAGTATGAATCCAAGGTACAGGTGTGCCTATAATGTGTGGGTTGGTTTTTTCACTATATTTTAAAGTTAATTACTGCTTATATAATGTAATCATTAAAAGCATGTGCTCTGAGTTGGGCTGCCATGGTTTGAATTCCAGGTTGGCCACTTCCTAGCAGTGGGACTTTGGGTACCTTACTTAACTGTTGTGCATCATTTGTAAGATAATGATAATAATAAAACTTACTTTGATAGACTGTTGCCAGGCTTACATGAGATAAAGTAATGTGCTGATTCTTTTGACTTGGTTCAGTGGTTTTACATTTTGACCATTTCCTGAGGTTAGTAGTATAAGGTTGGGCTCTTCTATTAGTTGCAGACCTGGTGATATATTCTTCACTCTGTTGACTTTGGGTTAGTTTTTTTGGGGGAGGCAGGTTTTGTAAGCCTGTGTCCATGCTGCCATTTTTCCTGGAAATAAATTTACTTTTAAATGTTCAAAATTGATACCATAAATGGAACTCCAAGATGCTGATATTTAGTCTTTTTTTTTTCAGAGACGATTTTTATTTCATTTCATTAATTAATTAATTTATTTTTATTATGTTCAGTTGGCCAGCATATAGTACGTCATTAATTTTTGATGTAATGTTCAATGATTCATTAGTTGTGTATAACACCCAGTGCTCATCACATTCCTTATGTATTTTTCTAAGTTCATGAGTAGCAGGAAAACACTTGAAAACAGTAGAAAACACCAACATTGCAAGTAAGTAAGTAAATAAAATTTTACTGAGCACCTACTACCTACTATTATATTGGTAACTACTTGCACTAATTCATCTTATTCTTCCAACACTTTAGAATATGGGTATTAATATCCACATTTTAATGATGAGGACCCTAAGCCATAGGGAAGTTAACCCATTAACCACATTAATGTATCCACTAAGTTGCAGAACTGGGATTCAAACACAGGACTTTTGGTTTTAAGGACTACTGTCCAAGTATTATGCTGTCTTATGAAAAACCATAGTGAAAGTAAGTACTAATTATCAGAAATGAAAATTAGGGGACAGGGAAGAAGACTCCTATGTTTACTAGAGATGCTTCTTTAAAAGCATATTTGGCCCCGTGAACATGGCCAAATTAGTCATACTTTTTGAGATTTCTGTAGCAGAATTTATTATGGCTTCTGTGGCTTCATTTTTATCATCATCATAGACTTTTAAAACTAACATCTTAACTGATAACCTCCCTACCGTTTTTGCATATTAGTAGATTTCTGGATTTGCTCTGAACATTTCCTTTTCAATTATTGCAGGAAAAATAGGTCTTACCTGTATCCTCAGACTGCATTTTTGGCTCAAAAACCTAAAGAGATCTAGCAGTAGCAACTCTTTTTTATTTTTATTTTTTTAAGGTTTTATTTTATTTATTTGACAGAGAGAGACAGACAGTGAGAGAGGGAACACAAGCAGGGGGAGTTGGGGAGGGAGAAGTAGGCTTCCCGCGGAGCAGGGAGCCTGATGCGGGGCTCGATCCCAGGACCCCAGGATCACGACCTGAGCCGAAGGCAGATGCTTAACGACTGAGCCACCCCTTAAAAACATCTTCCCAACACTAAGGACTAAGCTGGTTTTCTGCTTTATGATATAGTTAATTTTAATGAGATAAATTTATATATTTCTAACTTAACTTAAAAAACAATTTTTGGGGATGCCTGGGTGGCTCAGTCGGTTAAGTGTCTGCCTTTGGCTCAGGTCATGATCCCAGGGTCCTGGGATCGAGCCCCACATCAGGCTCCTTGCTCAGCGGGGAGGCTGCTTCTCCCTCTCCTTCTGCCTGCGCTCCCCCTGCTTGTGCTCTCTCTCTCTGATAAATAAATAAATAAAATCTTTAAAAAAAACAATTTTTGAATTAGTAAATGCCAATGTTCTGTTCTTTTCCTTTTTTTTTTTTTTTTAAGTAGTGTTTTTGGTTTCAACAGAACCATCTCAATAGACATACCAACCAAAAGACTTACCTATGCCAATCCCTGAAGAAATTCTCTTTTAAAGAAATTCTCTTTTAGGTGGAGCTAAAGGCTAACAAGCAACATCTTCATCAAGTAGCATATATCTTGCAAATTTGAGTCCTTCAGATTTCAAGTTATTATTATTTTTAAAGTAACTTTGTTTTGTAAACTTGAAAATAAATTATGATCTCCACTTCTCAAATATTATTTTAGAGGATTGGTGTCACGATTTTGAGAGTATTTTCATGTTAAGAACTATATCTTATTTACATCTATATTCTTGCAACCTATTTCAATGACGGTGCTGAGTGCATAGTCTAAAATACTAAGCGGTTCCTTGGATTGTGTTTTTTTTTTTTTTTTAACGTTTTATTTATTTATTCTTGAGAGGCAGAGAGACAGAGAGGCAGAGGCAGAGAGAGAGAAGCAGGCTCCCCGCCTAGCAGGGAGCCCGATGCGGGACTTGATCCTAGGACCCTGGGATTATGACCTGAGCCGAAGGCAGACGCTTAACCATCTGAGCTACCCAAGCGCCCAGGATTGTGTTTTTCTTGATCATTGTAGCTATACCTGAGTAGCTTTTACTTAATAGCTGTTTTGCACTTCTCTAGCTATTTTGGACAGTTTCTAGTATGTACAATAATCGATGTTTAGGCATTTAAACACATATGATATGATAGAATATAATGGTAATAAACCATTAGGAAGGCCAGTCCTCGTTTCACTTCACAGTAAAACATTGCTGTTTGAAATGCCAGGTTCCTGGGACTTCCAGAAGTCCAGATTTGCTTTCGTGTCAACATAGCATGCATGTGTGTTTGCTTGTGTCCACGCATACACACATACACACAGATAGATGCACGCAATCAAACCAAATAAACCAAACAATCCATCCAATCTTGGGCAGTGACAAAGTAACTCACAAAGGTAAGTAAGAATGTTACCCTCAAGGAGCTGACAGTCTAGAGGGGGAAATAAACTTCCAAACAGATCCAATCATTGGTGGCAAAAGTCTAACATTATACAAGTAATGTAAGGGATTTTGGAAAAAGGAAGATTGCCCAAAACTTCAGGAACTTTAGAAAACAATTCTATTGAATATGAGACTCAAACTAAGTGGAAATTGGTTTTAATATTAGTAACTCAGTGGCTAGTTAACAAACTATAAGCCAAATCCTCTTCACTTTATTCTTAAACTTTGAGTAACCAGGAAGTGTTATCAGTGAGAACAGATCACTCATACGTTCCAGTGTCACCTACTACCTACTATTATATTGGTAACTACTTGCACTAATTCATCTTATTCTTCCAACACTTTAGAATATGGGTATTAATATCCACATTTTAATGATGAGGACCCTAAACCACAGGGAAGTTAAATCCATTAACCACATTAATGAAGCCACTAAGTTGCAGAACTGGGATTTAAATACAAGACTTTTGGTTTTAAGGACTACTGTCCAAGTATTATGCTGTCTTATTATGAAAAACCATAGTGAAAGTAAGTACTAATTATCAGAAATGAAAATTAGGGGATGAGGAAGAAGACTCCTATGTTTACTATAGATTCTTCTTTAAAATATCCACATTTTAATGATGAGGACCCTCATTTCCTTTGTTCATTTGTTTTGTTTCTTAAATTCTACATATGAGTGGAATCATATGGTATTTTTTTTCCTTTAGCTTATTTCGCTTAGCATATTTTCTAGATCCATTCATGTTGTTGCAAATGGCGAGGTTCATTTATTGATGGATACTTGGCCTGCTTCCATAATTTGGCTGTTGTTTTTATTTATTTGTTTATTTATTATTTATTTATATATTTTTAAAAGATTTTATTTATTTATTTGAGAGAAAGAGAAGGAGAGAGAGCACAAGCAGGTGGAGGGGCAGAGGGAGAGGGAGAAGCAGACTCCCTGCTGAGCAGGGAGCCTGATGTGGGGCTCAATCCCAGGATCCTGAGGTCATAACCTGAACTGAAAGCAGATGCTTAACCAACTGAGCTGCCCCTGTTTTTCTTTTTTCTTTTTTAAGATTTTATTTTTAAGTAATCTCTACATGCAACATGTGGCTCGAACTCACAACCCCGAGATCAAGAATCTCACTCTCTACTGACCGAGCCAGCCAGGTGCCTCTAATTTGGCTATTGTAAATAGTGCTACAATAACCACAGAGATGCATATAGCCTTTGAATTAGTGCTTTCATATTCTTAGCATAAATACCTAATAGTGCAATTATTGGATCATAGGGTAGCTCTATTTTTAACTTTTTTTTTTTTTTAAAGATTTTATTTATTTATTTGACAGAGAGATACACAGCGAGAGCAGGAACACAAGCAGGGGGAGTGGGAGAGGGAGAAGCAGGCTTCCTGCCAAGCAGGGAGCCCAATGTGGGACTCGATCCCAGGACCCTGGGATCATGACCTGAGTCGAAGGCAGACGCTTAACGATTGAGCCACCCAGGCACCCTATTTTTAACTTTTTAAGGAAACTCCATACTGTCTTCCATAATGGTTGCACCTATTTTCATTTCCACCACCAGTGCAAGAGGGTTCCTTTTTCTCCACATCCTTGCCTACACTTGTGTTTTGTATTTTTGATTTTAGCTATTCTTATAGGTGTGAGGTGATATCTCACTGTGGTTTTCATTTGCATTTTCCTGGTGATGGGTGATGTTGAGCTTCTTTTCATGTGTTGGCTGTCTGTATATCTTCTTTGAAGAGATGTCTGTTCATGTCTTCTGCCCATTTTTAAATTGGATGGTTTGGGTTTTTGGTGTTGAGTTGTATAAGTTTTTTTTTTTTCTTTTTTTTTTTTTAGGGAGAGAAAGAGAGAGAGCGAAATCATGAGCAGGGGGAAGGGCAGAGGGAGAGGGAGAAAATCTTAAGCAGGCTTCACTCTCAGCGCAGAGCCTGATGCTGGGCTTGATCCCAGGACACTGAGATCATGACCTGAGCTGAAATTAACAGTCAGACACTTGACCAACTGAGCCACCCAAGTGCCCCTTTTATAAGTTCCTCATATATTTTGGATATTAACCCTTTATTGAATATATCATTTGCATATATCTTCTCCCATTCAGTAGATTGTCTTTTAATTTTGTTGGTGGTTTCCTTTGCTGTGCAGAAACTTTTTATTTTGATGTAGTCTCAATAGTTTATTTTTGTTTTTGTTTCCCTTGCCTCAGGAGATATATCTAGAAAGATGTTATGGCCAATGTCAGAGAAATTATTCCCTGTGCTGTCTTCTAGGACCTTTATGGTTTTAGGTCTTACATTTAAGTCTTTAATCCATCTTGAGTTTATTTTTGTGTGTGGTGTAAGAAAGTGGTCCAGTTTCATTCTTTTGCATGTAGCTGTCCAGTCTCCCCAACACTTTGTTGAAGAGACTTTCTTTTTCCTATTACATGTCCTTGGCTCCTTTGTAGAAGATTAATTGACCATATAATTGTGGGTTTATTTCTGGGCTTTCTATTCTGTTCTATTGATCCGTGTGTCTCTTTTTGTGCCAGTACCATACTGTTTTGATTACTACAGCTTTGTAATATAATTTGAAGTCTGGAAGTGTGATGCCTCAGCTTTGCTTTTCTTTTTCAAGATTACTTTGGCTATTCAGGGTCTCTTGTGGTGCCATACAAATTTTAGGATTGTTTGTTCTAGTTTTATGAAAAATGCTGTTGGTATTTTGATAAGGATTGCTTTAAATGTGTAGATTGCTGTAGGTAATATAGACATTTTAACAATATTTGTACTTTCAACCCATAAGCATGGAATGCCTTTCTGTTTCTTTGTGTCCTCTTCAGTTTCTTTCATCAGTGTTTTAGAGTTTTCAGAGTACAGGTCTTTCACCTCTTTGGTTAAGTTTATTCGTAGGAATTTTATTATTTTTGGTACAATTGTAAATGGGATTGTTTTCTTAATTTCTCTTTCTGCTGCTTCATTATTGGTGTATAGAAATGCAGTGGATTTCTGTACATTGAATTTTGTATCCTGCAACCTTACTGAATTCATTTATCAGTTCTAGTAGTTTTTTGGTGGTCTTTAGTGTTTTCTATATATATATATATATAGTATCATGTCACCTACAAATAGTGAAAGTTTTACTTCTTTCTTACCTATCTGGATGTCTTTTATTTCCTTCTCTTGTCTAGGACTTCCAATACTATGTTGAATAAAAGTGGTGAGAGTGGACATCCTTGTCTTCTTGTTCCTGACCTCAGGGGGAAAGCTCTCAGTTTTTCACCATTGAGTATGGTGTTAGCTGTGGGTTTTCCATATAAGGCCTTTATTATGTTGAGGTATATTCCCTTTAAACATACTTTGTTGAGAGTTTTTATTATGAATGGATGTTGTGCCTTGTCAAATGCTTTCTCTGCATCTATTGAAATGATCATATGGTTTTAAAAAAAATTTTAAATTCAATTTAATTAACATATACTGTATTATTAACTTCAGAAGTAGAATTCAGTGATTCATCAGTTGCATACAATACCCAGTGCTCATTACTTCAAGTGCCCTTTATAATGCCCTTCACCCAGTTACCCCATCCTCCCACCCACCTCCCCTCCAGCAACCCTCAGTTTGTTTTCTGTAGTTAAGAGTCTCTTATGGTTTGTCTCCCTCTCTGTTTTCTTCTTATTTTATTTTTCCTTCCCTTCCCCTGTGTTCATCTGTTTTGTTTCTTAAATTCCACATATGAGTGAAATCCTATGGTATTTGTCTTTCTCTGACTGACTTATTTTGCCTAGCATAATACCCTCTAGTTCCACCCACGTCATGGCAAATAGCAAGACTTCATTCTTTTTGATTGCGGAATAATATTCCATTGTATATATGCACCACATCTTCTTTATCCATTCATCTGTGGATGGACATCTGGGCTCTTTCCATATTTTGACAATTGTGGACATTGCCGCTATAAACATTGGGGTGCAAGTGCCCCTTCGAATCACTTGATCAATCATATGGTTTTTATCCTTTCTTTTATGATGTATCATGTTGATTGATTTATGAATATGGAACTACCCTTGTATTCCAAGAATAAATCCCATTTGATCATGATGAATGATTTTTTAAATTTATTGTTGGATTTGGTTTGCTAATGTTTTGTGGAGGATTTTTGCATCTATGTTCATCAGAGATATTGGCCTGTAGTGCTCTTTTTTTTGGTGTGTGTGTTTTTGTCTGGTTTTGGAATCAGGGTGATGCTGGCCTCATAGAATGAATTTGGAAGTTTTCTTTCCTCTTCTAGTTTTTGGAAAAGTTTGATAGAATTTGCCTATGAAGCCATCTGGTCCTGGACTTTGGTTTCTTGGGAGTTTTTTGATCACTGATTCAATTTCATTGCTGGTAATCAGTCTGTTCACATTTTCTATTTCTCACTGCTTTAGTTTTGTAGGTTATATGTTTTTAGGAATTTATCCATTTCTTTTAGGTTGTTCAATTTATTGGCATGTAATTTTTCATAATCTCTTACAATCCTTTGTATATCTGTGGTATTGGTTGTTATTTCTCCTCTTTCATTTGTGATTTTGTTTATTTGATTCCTGTCTCTTTCTTTTCTCTTTTGTTTGATGCATGTAGCTAGAGGTTTATTAATTTTGTTGATTTTTTTTTTTAAGATTTTTATTTATTTGTCAATGAGAGAGAGCGAGAGAGTACAAGCAGGGGGAGCGGCAGGCATAGGGAGAAGCAGGCTCCTAGCTGAGCAAGGAGCCTGATGCAGGACTCAATCCCAGGACCGTGGGATCACGACCCAAGACGAAGGCAGACACTTAACTGACTGAGCCATCCAGGCGTCCTGTTGGTCTTTTAAAAGAACCAGCTTCTAGTTTCATTGATATGTTCTATTGTTTTTTTTTTTTTTTTTGAGTTTCAAATAATTTATTTCTGCTCTAATCTTTATTATTTCCTTTCTTCTGCTGGCTTTGGTTTTTGTGTGTTTTTCCTTTTCTAACTCCTGTAAGTGTAAGATTAGATTGAGATTTTTCTTGCTTCTTGAGGTAGGCATGTATTGCTATAAACTTCAGTCTTAGAACTGCTTTGGCTGCATCCCAAATATTTTGGACTGTTGTGTTTTCATTTTCATTTGTTTCCACGTATTTTTAATTTCCTCTTCGATTTCTTGGTTGACCATTCACTGTCTAGTAGCATGTTATTTAATCTCCAAGTGTGTATGCCCTTTCCAGATTTCTTATTACAGCTGAATTTTAGTTTCAAAGCATTGTGGTCAGAAAAGATGCATGGTATGACTTTGATCTTTTTGAATGTGTTGAGACTTGTTTTGTGGACTAATATATGATCTATTCTTGAGGATGTTCTATGTGTACTTGAAAAGAATGTGTAGTCTGCTGTTTTAGGGTGGAATGTTCTGAATTTATCTGTTAAATCCATCTGGTCCAGTGTGTCATTCAAAGCTAGTTTCCTTGTTGATTTTCTGGATGATCTGTCCATTGATGTAAGTGGGGTGTTAAAGTCCCCTACTATTATTATATTACTATCCATTAGTTCCTCTATGTTTGTTATTAACTTTTATGTATTTGGGTGTTCCCATGTTGGGTGCATAAATATTTATAATTGTTATATCTTCTTGTTGGATTGTCCTCTTTATTATTACATAGCATCCTTCTTTGTCTCTTGTTACAGTCTTTGTTTTAAAGTCTATTTTATCCAATATAAGTATTGCTACTCCAGCTTTCTTTTGATATCCATTTGCATAATATTGTTTCTCCCATCCCCTCACTTTCACTCTGCATATACCTTTAGGTCTGAAATGAGTTTCTTGAAGGTAGCATGTAGATGGGTCTTGTTTTTTTATCCCTTCCAGCACCTTGTGTCTTTTGATTAGAGCATTTAGTCCATTTACATTACTTTGGATGGACTAAATGCCATTCACATTCAAAGTAATTATTGATAGGTATTTATGGACATTTTCTTACTTGTTTTGTGGTTGTTTTTATAGTTCTGCTCTCATCCTTTCTTTTCTTGCTCTTTTCTCTGATGGTTTGCTGGCATTCTTTAGTGATATACTTGTATTTCTTTCTCTTTATTTTTTGAGTGTCTATTACTGGTTTTTGATTTGTGGTTACCCTTAGGTTTGTATATAACATCTTCTGTCTGTATTAAGTTGATGGTCACTTAAGTTTGAACCTATTCTTTACTTCTCTCCCCTCTGCATTTTAGGTATATGGTGTCTTACCTTACATCCTTTTATTTTGTGAGTTCTTTGGCTGATTTTTATAGATGTACTTATTTTTTCTGCTTTTGTGCTTCCTACTTTTCTTTACTTTTACTTATGGTCTTTCCTTTCCACTCAAAGAGTCCCTTTTAACATTTCTTATAGGGCTGGTTTAGTGGTCATGAACTCCTTTAGCTTTTGTTTGTCTGGTAAACTCCTTATCTCTCTTATTCTGAAAGATAGGATAGTGGCTATCCTTGTAAGGATTAGAAAGGATTAAGAGGAGAGTTTTCTAGGGTTTGTAGAAGTTCTGTTTCTGGATTTGGGTGCTGGCTATATGTTATATTCAGTTTGTAAAAAGATTTATTGAGCAGTCCACTTATGTGTATTTTTAATGTATATTATTTTCAATAGAAAGTTTTTAAAAGTTCATGTACTCAGTCTTGCAAATACTTAAAAATTGACAGAGTGAAAAAAATCCTAATGTGTTACAAAGATAAACAACCAAAATGACTTACTGCAATGTTTCTCTTCAGTAGTTTCCATCAGAAAGTTAGATTCCTATTCAAAGTAAACAAGTAAGGATGGTAAAATAAAAGGCAGAGAAAAACAACTGTTTTTGAAGTCCATAACTGATTTTCAGTAGACCCACTTAAATTGTGTTTCAGATCTTTGGTACTGTACTTATTTTATTTGTTGATGTTTATCTCAAGAATGTGATAGGCTAGGGCGCCTGGGTCGCTCAGTTGGTTAAGCGACTGCCTTCGGCTCAGGTCATGATCCTGGAGTCCTGGGATCAAGTCCCACGTCGGGCTCCCTGCTCAGCAGGGAGTCTGCTTCTCTCTCTGACCCTCCCCCCTCTCATGCTCTCTATCTCATTCTCTCTCTCAAATAAATAAATAAAATCTTTAAAAAAAAAATTAAAAAAACAAAAAAAAGAATGTGATAGGCTAAATGGCTGTATTTGTGAAAGTGCTTTCCGATGTTTGCTAAAACACATTGGAAAAGCCAACATAATAGCACTATAGCTTTTTATAGATCATAAAAGAAACAAATAAAGCCTTGGGGCGCCTGGGTGGCTCATTCGTTAAGTGTCTGCCTTCAGCTCAGGTCATGATCCCAGGGTCCTGGGATTGAGCCCTGCATCAGGCTCCCTGCTCAGCAGGAAGCCTGCTTCTCCCTCTCCCATTCCCCCTGCTTATGTTCCCTCGCGCTGTGTCTCTCTCCCTCAAATAAATAAAACCTTAAAAAAAAAAAAAAAGAAACAAAGCCTCCTAAAAGTATATTTGAAGCTTCATAGATCCTAGTCAGGAAATGGAATTATTTAATGTTTCAATAATGCCATAGGACCATCCTCCTTTTATGTACCATAAGTATCACGCCAGCTGCCTACTCTTAATATCAATGAGAAGAGGATGGATAGAATTTTCACACCTGTAATTTGTGTTGGAAACAATAAAAGATACATGAACATTTTCGACAGATCCCTTTGACCTATTTAATAAAATAACAGAATCCGAAATTATGAAAATTTTTAAGAAAGCTCTTGAGTAACTGAGGGGCATACTGTGGCAGGTGTGTTGGTCAATAGGGTGGGCATCAGTATTACTCAGGGTTCTCAATGCCTGCCAAACTCCCTCTTCTCTTGTGGTTATTTTATATTCATGACCATTCTTCTTCCTTTCCTTATGTAATATAAAAAACCCGCCACTTAATTCCTGATTCTGTTTGCTGGATAGAGAAGGCAGTTCATTAATACATCACTCAATGTTTCTCACTGCAGATGGGCTATGCATTGCTAGGCAGAGGTAAGGGCTCTCAGGAAAGCTTCCTTTACATTGATAGAAACAGGTGTTCTCTTTTAGCTGTCAAGTCAGCTCCCTTCCGAGAATCTCGGATAAGTGGTCCAAATTACATCTAAGAGGAAAATTCGCCCAAGCATAATTACTTTTCATCAGGGTGCCACAAATAACGAAAAGAACAGACCACTGGAAGTATATTGTAGTCTACTTAATCACCATCATTTTAAAAAGCTGATGTTGAATTCCTTACTTCAAGGCAAATTGTATAGCTTTGGTGGAAAATTAGGCATATTTTCTAAACACTAAATTATGTTTCTTCTAATTCACATTTGGCTAAGAAAAGCTGGCTAGTCTTTGTAGCAACGGAATATAGGAGATAAGGTTTGCAGCTGCCATTTCAAACGGTGCGGTTTTTTGTCTATTCTTTAATAGCTTCCTGTGTTTTTATTCATATTGAATGAATCTCCTTCTTTATCTTTCTTGGTAGGATAAATTTCATCAGGGCTGCTGTCTATGCAGGATGTAGGCAGATGCCTTATATCACCTTGCCCCTCCATCTCCTATTGTCCCTCACCCCCACCAAGAGCGGAACTTGTGGAGAGCAAGAGATTATTAATATGGGTAGAAATAGTAAAGCTCTGCCCAGTGATAAACAATTATCTAGCACCATGCCTAAGAAATCCTGGTCATCAGAATTTTAGATAGCATCTCTCTGCACTTAAGAGAAGTTCTAGAACTGAAAATCTTGGTTGAGGCATGATGGAAAATCTGAGACCAAAAAACCTGCTGTGTGACTACAAGCTCAATCATTGATTAGATATGGGGAAGTTGCTTAAACTGTGCATGGCTTGGTTTATTCATCCATAAAATTAGGATAATAATACCTATCCTATAAGAATCAAAGAGCCTAAGAAAAACATTTTTCCCCCTAGGATTGTACTTGATTAATAGTAGTAATTATAAACAAAAGCTAATATTTTGGGGAGGGTGTGTAGACTTTTGGGGAGATGTTGGGAGAAAGTGCCTGTCATACATTAGCACCTTCAACCAGGGTGAAGGGCTTCAAGTCACCTTCTGTTTTCCCAGTTGCATTCTGTTTGTTCCCCATCAGCAGCTCTTCTTCTGTGATCCTTGCTGTTTATCCTTTCCAGCCAATTATGGAGAGCCTCCCACCCTCATAGCCGCTCTCTCTTTCCTTCCCACATTGATGAATGTTTCCTTTGGTTTGATGGACCAGAAATCCCATTCATAAAATCAGATTTGTCTTGATGATTAAGTTACTCTGGGCAGAGCTATTGGCTCCCCAATACATTACATATATAAGGCGGGATCGGCAGGCTTTTCTGTAAAGGGTTGGGCAGTATGCATTTTAGGCTTGCTGGGTCATATGGTTTCTGTTGCAGGTAGTCAGCTCTTTTGTTGTAATGTGAAAGTAGATATAGACAATATGTTATCAAATGAGCATGGCAGTGTTCCACTGAAACTGTATTTACAAACAGATGGTGAGCTGGGTTTGGTCCATGGGCCATAGTTTTCTATGTCCCTAAGACATAGAGATGGGTCACCCTGTACCAGCGTTTAAGGGACACAACAATCATGCAGTGAGGCTTTCCTGAAAATGTGCTCTATAGAGCATCAAACCTTACCTGGCCAAATATATTTCTGAAATGCTCCATGATTTTTCCCCTTCTTAGAGGTTCACCAATGCCTTAATACACTAAAGGCCCTGACTTTTTTCAGGGGTGTACCACGAGTAATAGGAATGATAACTAATGCCTTCATAGTGCTTAGTATGTGCCTGGAATGGTTCTAAATGCTCTGACATGTATTATTTCAACTAATCTCCCTGTGAGATGTAGAGTATTGTTAATGCCGTTTTGTAGTTGATGAAACTGAGGCACTGGCAGGTTAATAATCTGCCCAAGGTATAACAGAATTAGTGGAGCTGGGGTTCAAAGATAGGCAGCCTGGCTCCAGAGTCTGTGCCCTTGGCCACCGTCATCTCCATGTAACATCTGGGCATCGATGTGCAGTAAGTACCATGTGAGCTGGGAAGGTGCTTCTTTACTCTAGTTCTCTCAGTTTACACATTAGAAAATTGAGGTCTAGAGAGATTCCAGTGACTTTGCAGGGTCACAAGCATAATTAATAACTGAGATAAGTTTACAAATCAATTAAATCACTGCTTGTCACTTGAAGAAATGCTTAAATTAATCCTTTATAAAGACAGAAAATCCTTTTAAAAATGAGTAATCACCTCTAATTTTCTTTTTCCAATTCAGGTTTTTATAGCCAGTCCCATTTCAGTGGGGTAAATGTTTGATTTTTAAAAGGTGGAATTATTTCCACTTAAAAAAAATAGGATAGACAGATCTTAATCTCCAACTCTCACCTCTCTCTCAGGCTCTGAATCAGTGTTCCCAAGACTCTGAGCACATCAAAATCACTTGGGGTCCTTGGAAAAAATGATGCTGAGCCCCACACCACCACCTTAGAAATCCTGTTTTTTTTTTTTTTTTTAAGATTTATTTATTTATTTTAGAGAGACAGAGAAAGAGAGCGAGCGAGCAGGGGAGGGTGTTGGGGAGGGACAGGGGGAGAGAATCTTCAAGCAGACTCCCCGCTGAGTGCAGAGCCTGCCGTGGGGCTCGATCCCACCACCCTGAGATCATGACCTGAGCCGAAGGTGGCCACTTAACCGACTGAGTCACCCAGGTGCCCCCAAAATTCTGTTTTAATTGAGGATCTGGTCTAAGTATTTCTAAAGATGTCTCCAAGAGATTCTAGTATGTATCCAGGCTTGCGAATCACTGCTCTAGAATCACATTTGTTATTGTCTGCTAAATTTGTCTACCTACATTAACAGCTAACATTTAAAATACTACATGGAATAAAACAAAACTTATGTGGGCCATGGCTTATAATTTATAAAGTTGTGACCACATTCCAGGCATGAGTGGAACTTTATTATTGCAGATAATTTGTGCTGGCGGCTATAATATTCAATCAGTTTTGTGTGAGTGGGACCTTTAGATTGACATGCATAACTGCAGAACCAGACTAACTCAAGACTCAAGGATTCTGGTAGGTTGCTACAAGTCTGTATGGCTCGTATAGAGGCTGTTCTCTACCTTTTATGTGGATGTTTAATGCCTGGGACTTATGGTAGAAGAAACAAGTATTTTGGAGGATTAGGTTTCGCCACCATTCTTCAACTACTTACAAATATAATCATTTATGATAGAAGACTTTAGAAAAGAAATCATGTGTAGTAGAGGAGTTTAGCATAGACATAGACCATCTATGAGATCAAATGGGATTGAAATTATCAGGATTTGAGATGGTCTAACTACTATCAAACACTAGATTTGTCTTTAAGTTTTCTGGCAGTAAAGGCAAAAAAGGTAACAATGTTAAGGGACATAGTTTTATATTTTGGCTAAAAACAGCTTCCACAGTACAGAGAAAATTGTTATTTTTGAACTGATTTCAACCAGTAATTTAATACATATATTTTTGGGATAACACAGTTAAAATATCTTTACCACAGTTTTGCAAAAGTCATAGAAACGCTGATCAATTGATGATAGTTGAATAAATCCTCATATAGTTGAATGAACCAAATATCGTAAATAAAGACATTTCTATAGTTGTTCATTCACTCATTTATTTATTCTTTCAGTCACCTGTTTGCTTTTAATTGCTAACAGTGTACTGGGTACACTGTTAAGTTCTGGGAATACGGTACTCAATAAGATCATTCTTGTTCTCAAGCAGCTCACAGTATAGAGGAGGAAATGCTCAGTACAACCAACATTTCAGAGTGAGAGTCCAGAGCTGGAAATAGAGGTGTGTGTTCATTTATGTTATGGGGACACAAAGAAGGAGGACCTAAGTGAGATTATGGGCAATCAGAGAAGACTGAATAGGCTTAATCAGATAGATGAGCACTGAAAATGCATTTTAAAAGGAAGAACATCAGGTTAAGCAGCAGCGAAAGAATACAGGGCATTCAGGAGAATTACAAATATCTCTCCTAAATTGGAGGGTGGGGTTCACTTGGGGATGTGGAATCAGAGATGTATGTAGGGTCAGATTCCAAATATCAGACCAAAGGCTTATAGACTTTATATAAAAGTGATGGGTAGGCATCTGACTATTTTAGGTAGGAGAGTCACATGATCAGATTTCTGTTTTAGCAAGATTACTGTAGCTACAGTGTGGAAGGGAGACAGACTGGGAGGTCACTTAGGAGGCTGTTGGTGTAATTCACTTCGTAAGTGTTGAAGATCTGAAGGGAAGCAATGCTAATGTAGACTAGGGGATAATGTAGACTAGCTAATATAGACAGCTATTTAGGAGATTGACTTCTATGGGTTAATGACTGTAAGAAGGGGAAGAGAGAAGAATTAAGTGAAGTTTCCTGGCTTAGATGATTGGGCAGCTGTGGGATAATTTACAGAGACCAAGAACACCAGAGGAAAATTAGGTTTTTGGGTAGGGAGCAAAGAGTGAAAGATGGTGAAGATGAGTTCATTTGGTACTTATGGGACGGACATTGAATGGAGAATTCCAGTAGGACATTGAGGTCTGAGCTGGAGGCAATAGTTTTGGAATTTACCAGCATGTAGATGACAGTTATAGGTGGCAGTGTATATTTGGGAGATGACTTACAGTCTGGAACTCTGAGAAACACTCACACTTAAGAGAGCTTACGAAGGAGACAGAAACATTAGTAAAAATAAACTGGGTGTATGTGTGGTAATGGAAGTGATCAATAGGATACATGCTATCACCTAGGGATATAATCTGGAACAGAGATGGAACTGAGATAGGAATACATTAAACTGTCTGTTGAGTATCAGTTGTGCTGGATGTGACTTGATAGGTGTTGGCTCTCTGACACTAGACTGAATTCTCTTAATGGGAGCCTATGGTTGGTTCATATTGTTTAAGGGACATATGCTTTAGATATCAGATATGTTTAAAAAGTTTGAGATCCTAACATTTCTCCATACACTTAAGCCCAGTTGTGAGTACAGAATAAATATCTTCAAAAGTCTTGAAGAAATTGAAACACTTGCATAGCACCAGATGGAAATGACAATGTCCTGGGCTATGAAACACAGAAGAGGCAATTTTAGCTTAAAAAAATTAAGGCTGATTTCTACCAACTGAGCACTTCAATGAGTGGTCAGTGGAATGGATGATCTTAAATAAAACTCTATTGGGAAGGTCTTTTTTTTTTTTTTTTAAAGATTTTATTGATTTATTTGACAGAGAGAGACACAGCGAGAGAGGGAACACAAGCAGGGGGAGTGGGAGAGGGAGAAGGAGAAGCAGGCTTCCCGCCGAACAGGGAGCCCGATGCGGGGCTCGATCCCAGGACCCTGGGATCATGACCTGAGCCGAAGGCAGATGCTTAACCGACTGAGCCACCCAGGCGCCCCTGGGAAGGTCTTGCCAGAACAAATTAGCTGCCGATAAGAGCACCATTTAACTGCATGCACTCTCTCCATGACTGGGGTTGTTGAAGATTACCAATTTAAATATGACAGTTTGGTTGGGGTATGATTGGGACTTAGCCTGTTTGTGAATTGTATTAGACTACATGTCTGTTTAAGACCTCTCCTAGTTAGGGATAACATAAGGAGATGAAGTATCACTAATTCCTGGCCTCTTTTCCCATAGCTCTGGGTCTTCAGGATCTGTGGGTAATTTAAAAGAGGCCTTTTCGATTTGCATTATCTTTAGGAGGGTTTACTGGCTACCATGACTTCTCTCTGTACATTGTGAAATATACTGTATGTGCCCTGACTTCAGGCTGAATGAAAGAAGCAAAATGTCCCAGGGCTTTGGTAGGTCTCAGTATTAGAATATTTGTGGTTTAACATCTCTCCTGGTCTTACCATCCTAACTACTAACGTCTCGAAGGGGAAGAGGAGGGGTTTCTTGTTGGTCCTTCTGGAACCTTACCTAATTTCTAACACCCCTTGCTGCAACACGGCTGATGGCATCAGAGTTTTCAACCATTTAATTCCCTTGATGCCCTCCCTAGACATTTCAAGTCTTATGTGAGTTTTCCCTGATTTTCAGCATCTACATGTAAAAAAATCCCCAACTACATTTTAAAAAGATGACACAAAAGGAAATTTTAGGTCTCTATCATGAAGCCGATGAGCACTATAAAAAAGGAGAAAGGAGGAATGTTTTAGAGCCAAGGAGGGTTGTTACATAAGACAGTCATTTGGCTTCTTGCAGGTTCTTCCCTGGAAAATCAAGAAAGAGGACTGAAGAGATTTTAAAATGTTCCGTAATTAGAATTAAAAAAAATAACGTTCTCTTTGCATGGTTAATATTAGGCCTCTAATACTAGCATCAGTAGTAGAGATAAAATGCTTGTCTTCCTGTTTGTTCTAGCAGGATGATCTTCTTTTACTCATCAGTGTGCCTGAGTACTGAAGTACTGAGTACTGAACTATAGTGAACTGTTGTGATGTATAATAAAATAATGATAGTATTTAGGTCGAATACCATCAGAGTACTCCTTGCTACAAGGGCCAGCGGCCTTGGTACTACAGGGGAGCTTGTAAAAATGCAGAATCTTAGGCTCCATCCCAGATTTACCGAATCACTATCTGCATCTTGAGATGATCCCTAGATGATGTGTCTCCACATTAATATTTGAGAAGCTCTGGTTTAGATGGATAATAATTGTACAACTATCCCACACTTTTTTTTGGCCAAGAAAACTATAGCGAAAACACCTATTGTGTTCCAAGTACTGAATAGAATTTTTTTTTCATACTAGAAATTTCTTGTATTTTAATTAATCAGATGATTGGTTGGCATTGAAGAATTACTGTAAAAAAGAAGAAAAATGCGTTTTTTTCATTTGCTGTCATGCGTTTTAAGTTCCTTTTTTGTTGTTGTTCTAGAGCTGAAATAAAGACCCACAGGTATAAAAAATAAATTTTAATAATATCTCTTTAGTGAATTGATTAAATAAATAAATCAGTTTCCTGTGTACCACTTGGTCTACAGTGGATATTTCCTTGAAATGAGATAAATCTAGTTGATAGTCAACTTATCCTGCATACAAAGTTCTTACATCAATAAAACCCCTATGTTATTAACATTTCTATAACGGATATAATGATTTGTGTGGAAAACTGAAAAGAAGTTTGAATAGTTTGATATCATTAAGCCTTTAAGCATATGGATGCCATAAGCATGATGCCTGGTGTATAAAATGTTGATTACTCTGAAACTTGTAAAAATACATAGTAAATAAACTTAGAGAGCGCCAGGCTTCACTGAAGGCAGACCTGGTTAAGAAACTGTAGATTATAGTATCACATTAGTAAACTTAGAGTCATTTTTGAATTTTCACTTTCTCTCTACTCTTTCGTCTAATTAATGTGCAAATCCTGCTGGTTCCACCACTAAAGTACATTTTGAGTTAATCCACTTTTCTCTATCTGCACCAATAACTATCCCAAGCCATCACTCTCCCAAAGGTCTTCCCTTTTCCTCGATAGTTTCCTGCTCTAGCTTCTGCCCAATCCATTTTCCACTAACAGCTAGAGTCACCCTTTAAAAATGCTAAAACAAGTCCATGTAACTCCTCCACTTAACAACCTCTCACTGCTTTTTCATTGCATTTGTGGTGTTATGCAAATTCCCTAGCAGGTCAGTGAGGCCCGACAGGGTCTTCTCAATCTAAGTCATGCCATGCCCCTCTCTTGCCCTTTCTGGGCTTCTCTCAGTTCCTAAAGTCTACCTCACTCTTTCTCACCATAGGAATGTTGAATGTCTCACTCTTTTTCCCACATCAGGTCTCGGTTTTAATGTCACCTTTTCGGGGAGGACCTTCCTCACTGTCTTATCTGAAGTCTGGCTTTCCTGTGATTTTCTATTTTAACTCCCTGTTTGTGTCCTCAATAGCACATTACAAATAAATATTATACATTTTGCATGTTCATTTGCTCACTGCCTGTCTTCCTCCAAGAATGCAGGCTTGCGTGAGGGCATATACCTTGACTGTCTTGCTCACCGTTGGCTGTTGACTGCCTGGCAAAAAGGAGGCATCGTTACCTATTTGTTAAATGGACGGAATGATTTTAAAACAAATACAGGAAAAAATCTTACATTTAATTTTTAATTACTTCCTTGATCTTCAGTGGTTACTAGTTCATTATGCAAGTGATTAATTTTAAACAAATCCTTTCAAGTTCAGTATGTGAGAACGTATTAAACATGACATTTTACTCTTTCAAGGAGTGCTCAGCATTGGAAGCAAAATTAACATGCCAAGAGACAGAACATTTTGTTGAACTTTGTATCACAGTAACCAACTGAGGCTGCTTAGCCTAGTTATTTGCCTCAATCTTTGTATTACCTTGACTGACTAAGAAAGTGAAGTGTGACAGTTGCCTTATTTATTGCTATAATCTGTCAGTGTGGCATATAAACCAAATTTCAGGGCAACAAAGCCTCAAAACCAAGAAAGCCAAAGTCTCTTGGACTCAGAATCTTCTTTTTTTTTTTTTGTTAAAGACTTTATTTATTTATTTATTTATTTATTTATTTATTTATTTATTTATTATTTATTGGCAAGAGAACGAGACAGAGAGCATGAGTGGGGTGAGGGGCAGAGGGAGAAGCAGACCCCCCACGGAGCAGGGAGCCTGATGAGGGACTTGATCCTGGGACTCTGGGATCATGACCTGAGCCTAAGGCAGATGTTTAACTGACTGAGCCACCCTTGGACTCAGAATCTTAACAAGTTGTGAGTCCAAAGACTGTGCTCTTATACATTTCAGGTGATTTTCCATTGAGATCCATTCTCTGAAAGCCAAGCAAACAGGCCCAAGACTGTACTGTATTTATGAAAACTAGGTACCTAGTTCTAAAGTTCAGAACTTTAGAACTGAGCTATTAGATTAAGAAGGAAACCCAAATAGCACAACCAGGGGCCTGATGATCTTATCTGCCATGTTGGAGATGCTCAAGTGATGGACTGAAGGACATGAGTCAAGGAATGAGAATGGGTAGTACTATTGTATAAGAGGACAACTGGGATGCCACAATCAAAAGCTAATTGTAGAATTTCAAAGATCAGAATGAAAGGTGAAAAATATCTATTAAAATGTTTTACTTTAAGTATACCTCATTTATGGATATTTGAAGAATCTGGATGGTTGAATGTATATATTTTAAGTCTGAATGTTTAGACTTTGTATTAGTTTTCTGGGGCTGCTCTAACAAAGTACCATGAACTGTGATGGTTTTTAAACAACAGAAAATTTTTGTTTCAGTTCTGGAGGCTAAAAGTTCAGGATCACTGTGTCTATAGGGTTGATTCATTCTGAGGGCTTTGAGAGAAGGATCTATTCTAAGCCCTTCTCCTTGCCTTGTAGACAGCTGTCTTCTTTTATCTTCACATCATCTCTCTGTATGTGTTTGTGTCCAAATTTCCCCTTATAAGAATAACAGGTGTACTGGATTAGAGTGTACCCTAATGGCTTCATTTTAACTTGATTACCTCTGTAGGGACCCTATCTCCAAGTGAGGTGACATCTAAGGTGCTGGGGTTAGGACTTCAACATGGAAATTTTGGGGAGACTCAAGTCAATCCATAACAACCTTAATAATTATTATATGGCATTTTAAATATAGAAAATAAAAACATATGACAAAAATATTTGCTTCATGTGGCTATAAACTACATAGCACATCCAAAAAAAAATCTAAGAAACTAAGTGTACCTGTAGAAATTAGCATGTGCTCTCTATATACTATAGTCTATAACCTATAAGCAAACTATAATAAAACTATTTTTTAAATAAAGAAGTTAGTATCACTCTCTAAATTGAAATTTGTCTTTTTGCAGTCATTCAGCCTTAACTGGAGTCTTTGGGGTAGAAGTTTGTTATTAATAACGTAACACTTAACACTAGAGGGCAGATTTTTAGCAGAAGGAGTTACATGTGCTAATGAAGCTTGGAGCTTACTGGAGGTTGATTTTAACGTTTCTCTTGCTTTCCCAGTAATGAGATCTAAATGATAGGACTGATAGACTTTTTTTTCTTTACCCATTATTTAAAAGCCAGATCACATTTTAATTTCACGTTGAATTGCCCATAAAATATTAAATAAGGTAAATGCAACAAAATTATCCAACTTAGAAAATGTGCTAATCATTTTTTTTTTTTTAAACTCCTGAATCATTAGCTGGGTTTTATGAAGAACCTCAGCAAAATCCATTTTCTCCCTCTTTGAAATGGTGCTGTGTTTTTATGGCTTAGAAGAAGGCACTGCTTTTAATAGTTGTGGTCTCTTGGGGTGATAAAAAATAAACATATTCTATGTTCACACATTGATCTCATCATCCCGTGTTTCCTAACTTTTTTTTCTTATGGACAAAATATAATGCTAATTTTCACCTTCAGGAAGAGGTTATTCTGCCATTTTTCAAGGCCATTAGTGATGGAACTTGAGATGTGGAGTTCATACAACTGGCTTATTTGCTGATACCTTCTGTTTTTCCTATGCCCCCTCCTCCTGTCAAAACCCGGTGGTATTTTCTGCAAAGTGCTTGGATGCTGATTCTGTCTGATGTACTCATTTTTGCCAGTAAGGCCCCCTTTGACTGACAGCAGAGATGGAACAAGCGGGCTCTGATTCATACGTTTCACTAGCTGTTGTAACAGGGGCCCCGCCTGACAGGTGAAGCGAACATTGTAGTATTGTGATGTGATTACCTGGAACCACAAATCCAGATTCCCCCAAATGAGCGAAATTGATTTTGATTTGCAGTCCAACAAAATAAGGTTCCAGAATGTCAGCTATCCATCTACTCCCGAAACCCTCACCCCCACCGCCCCCCATCCCCGGTCTTTAGCTAAGTTGTAACATTACTAGGATGGATTTTATTTAAATAAAATTTTGTTGAATCATGGTGGCAGTAGTCAAAACTCAAATGAATAAATCTTTTATCTTCAAAAGTACATTCGTTTTTTTGGCCAAAGTACGTTCTTAATGAATGTTGCTGTATTAAATACTTGTCATGACTCAGAAGTAGATTTAGTTTTGACTTTTTAGAAGATGCTACCTATTAAACACATAGACACACATCCTCATAGCTACTCTTTCCTAACAGTTTCCCATTCCCCACTTTCTGTCTGGGGATCATTTTTAGTCTTGAAAGTATTTTTGGAGAATGGTAAGGACTTAACTCTTATATGCGTGTGTAGGGCTGAGCAATCCATGCCCTTTCATTGCTGTATTTTTTGGTGCTATTAAAAGGTATTGAGATCTCTATACTAACTTCCTACATATTTATTGGGATTGGCCAGGCTAGTGGTTTTGGAATCGGGCTGCATATGTAATATATATAACCTGGTTAATTTCTTGAAAAAAAATCCACAGAATCATAGACCTCACTCCACAGACACTTAATGACTGATGACCTCTGGACTAGATGTTGGTAATACAAGTTTTTATAAAAACTCATGTGGCTTGAATGCAAAGTCAGGTTTGGGAACTTCTGGGTTGATTGTCAATACCCGTTAGGTGCAGTGGTTTCCTCCGACCTTTTCAGATGATCTATAGTTGAGCTGCCAGAAATCTGATGTAACTCATGACCAATAGTGAGCTATTCATAAAGTAGTAATTCTCTGGAAGTTTTACAGTATAATTTATAATATAATTGTGATCTATTTATTTTTTAATTTCATTATTATATCTTTGAAGTTTTGTATGTCTTGCATCAAAACTACCTTTACAGAGGATTTTTATTCCCTAAATCCCATATTTCTTTTTACCTTAAAAAATCCTGATTTTTAAAATTATTTAAAGTGCCATTGATGCCAAGAGAAGATTAAAAGATGAGATGAGTAAAAATTGATTTTTAATGGTGTCAAATCATTCTCTTGAGTGTATAAGCAAAAGTCTAATTACTGTTTAGAAAGTACATCATGCATCCTATTACCTCCAATGTATCATGTAACTAGAAGTATACCACCTATTATTAGAGACAACAAGCTGAAATAAGACGCATATAAAGGGCACTTTGGCTAAGGAAGCAGGATCCATTACATAGGGATGATTGATTAAATCATTGGCCATTGGTGATTGGTTCAACCTTCAGCTCTCTCTTCTCCCAGAAGCCGAGGGGTGGGTGGAAGGTCTGTCCTCTAGTCACAAAGTTGGTTCCCCTGCCAACCAGCCCAGGGTGGGTGCTGTCCAAAGTTACCTCATTAACATAACAAAAGACAGCTTTATGGCTTTTATCACTCAGGAAACTGTGATGAAGACCAAATACATATTTCTTATTATAAATCATAATATCACAGTATGTCTACCTATTGTTTTTTTTCTTAATGTCCAATAAAATTTCATAAATCTTTCTGGTTAAATGTATTCCTAGATGTTTTACAATTTTCTTTCTATTTTTGAATGAGATTCACCTCCACTTCCCCATTTCTACCTGGCTATTGCGAATAGAGAAGAGCTGTTTGATTTTTGTACATTTTCCCTCATCCAGATGTCTTAATACTTTTAATATTTGCATAGCTTTTGTAATTGAATCTTTTAGGGAGTGCTTCTCAAGGTTTTGCACTGAATGAGCAGCATCAGTATTGCCTGGGGACTTGTTAGAAGTCCAAATTCTTGGACTCTCAACCCAGATCTACTGACTCAGAAACTTTGAGGGTGGGGTCCAGCCTTTGGGATATTAGATAGAGAAACATGCTTGAAAAAATATGAACATTTTCTTTTATTTTTTTCCAGATAGTTCTATTTCTTCTTATAGCATTAGATGAAACATATAGGACAATGTTGGGTACTAATGGATATAAGCTTGACTTTGATTTTGTTTAAAAGAAGATTGTTGTTTGTTAGCTTCTGGTGTTTAAAAGTTTTCCTACTATTTGAAATTTTTTCTTTTTTAAAGATTTTATTTATTTATTTGACAGAGAGAGAGAGATAGCAAGAGCAGGAACACAAGCAGGGGGAGTGGGAGAGCAAGAAGCAGGCTTCCTGCTGAGCAGAGAGCCTGATGTGGGGCTTGATCCCAGGACCCCGGGATCATGACCTGAGGCGATGGCAGGTGCTTAACGACTGAGCCACCCAGGCGCCTCTGTACTATTTGAAATTTTTATGTAGAGTTTTAAACAGGAATAATGGCCGATTTTGGCAAATGTTTTCCAGAATTTACTGATATAATCATTGAAGTTTTGCCTTTAACTTGTTAGTGTTTCAAATATGTTGATGAGTTTCCTAATGTTGAACCACATATACATTCAAAGAATAAATACAACTTAGTGGGCTTATTTTAATATGTTGCAAGATTTGGCTTGCTAATGCTTATTTCCTAGCATTTTAGTTAATAGAATTATTTCCCTAAAAATGACACCACCAGTATTTTTTCTTTCAATAGTATTATTATATCACTAATATTATTATACCATCTAATATTGTTACGGCAGCTTTTCCTGTGCCAGATGTAAAGGTTAATTGCATTTTATTACACCGTGTTTTCTGCAGCTCCTCAGAATTCAAGCCATGACAATAACAATAGTAATAGTTGCCTCTATATATTCTCATTAGAATTCTACCAAATATCTGGCTGGGTAGCTGCCCTCGTCAAGTGGAACATATAACCATCAAACTGAAGCATGAATTGGGGATTACAGCTGTAATGAATTTCCAGACTGAATGGGATATTGTACAGAATTCCTCGGGCTGTAACCGCTACCCAGAACCCATGACACCAGACACCATGATTAAGCTCTATAGGGAAGAAGGCTTGGTCTACATCTGGATGCCGACACCAGATATGAGCACCGAAGGTAAGCATCAGAAGAATCTTTCTGGCTTCTTGTTGAATGTGTTTCAGGGAAGCCCTTGCTGTCTGTCTGTCTATCTGCCTACCTACATACCTTTCTGTCTATAATTGAATGACTTAAATATGAATGATAGAAATGGAATCAGTATAAGATTTTAGATTTAATATATTTAACGGATTTTTGCACCTTGGCTAAGATTCTGTTTAACATGGCTCCTTTGATTTGTTTATTTATTAAACGTATATTTATCGTGTATCTAATGTATATGTGGCATTATGCTGGCAGCTAGGAATACAATGGTGAGGAAAAGCAGGTGTAGCCCCTGTCCCCATGGAGCTTCTAGTCCTTTTTTTTTTTTTCCATGCAGCCCCAAAGGGGCGGAGCTTCTAGTCCTAAGGGAAGACATGCATTCATCAAAGGACCAGAAATAGAAATTTACAGCTATGATGACATTTTTGTTAGGAAGATACTGCTATGAGGGCATGCACAGGCAAATCAGATGTAGGAAGAGGGTCAAGGAAGGTTTGTTTGGGTATGTTTGAGCTTAAGTCCGAAGGTTAGAGGAGGAGGTGGGAGAGAGGCTCCCAGCAAGTGGGCTGCCAACTTGGGAAGTCTCTGGTGCAGGAGAATGTAGAGTGTTACCTAAAAGTTGGCACTGTGGATAATGGATGGGAGATGGGCCCAGAGTGGATCTGGGGACCCCAGTTAGGGGGCTACTGCGATAGTTGGAGCGGGAGATCATGAGAGATGACACAGCTGCGGGCTGTGTGGCAATCGCGAGGCTGTAGTTCCAGCACGAGTACCGGCCGAGCATGTCTCTGTGAAGGAGCTTTATGACATGCGTGCTACTGGGGCGATGAGAGACAAGTAAGGCATAATTTTGACCTCCTAGCAAGAGGCGGTAAGAGAAGTTCAAAACTTATTACAATACAGAGAAGAACATGATGTGAGGAAGGAGTCAAGTGCTGCTGGTGGGTTAGGGGGTGCTGGTGGGGGGGAGCACAGGGAGGCTGTGTCCGTCTCATGGCATTTGAGGTGGGCCTGGTTTTGACAGGTCAATGGGGAGGAAGGAAGGGCATGCCAGATGGAAGAAACAGCATAGATCAAGGCCCAAGGCATGGGGTTTTACAGGAATGCTCTGTGTTTCAGCTTGGTGGTCCAGTAGAGTGCTTGCGGGGCAAGGAATGGAAGAGCTAGAACCGTTACGCTACTTGTATCAACCAGATGTCAGCAGGGGGCAGCAGAGAGCTGTGGGAATGGCTCAGGCTCGGGGAGTTTGGTGAACTGCTGTTCTGGGGGAAAGAAGGAAGGCAGTTGTGCCTAGTCAGAAACGGCTCTACCATCAGTCCTCTTCCTCCCAAAGTACATAATGTATCAGACACTCTCTTCAGCGATTTCATACCTTACCTCATTTAATTCTGACAACACTCCAGGCAGATGCAATCTTGTCCATCTTGCAGAGGAAGAGACAGGTACAAAAATGTGAAGTAATGTGGTCAGGGTCATCGGAAAAGAGACACAGCCTGGATTTAAGCACAGGCAGTCAGACTTAGAACATTGCTGCAGACACCTCTCCCTGCACGCTCCCCCGGGCTCTCCGTGCACATTCTACAGACCACCGCACTTGTAGTCCCTTGTAGTCATGATCACCTGGAGTTAGACAAAGTCATGAGTGGCCAGGGAGGTAGCTGGTCTCCGCAGAGTCAACAGTCCAAGATGCAGGTGGGCAGAGAAGATCTCAAGGATCCTAGAGAGACTGCACGTCGGCCACCTTGACTCTTTATGAATCTCAGGTGGTTCCCAGGCTGGACTGAACCCTCACTGGGGAGGAGGTATAATTTTTATTCATGAAGGAAGAGATAGTTTGGTTATTCCTGTTGGTAACGCTGATCCAAAGAAACTTGATGTAGCCATAAGAGCTCTGCCCGTTTCCAAGGAAAAAAAAATCACTTTACTTGCATGGAAGATCATTGGTTGAACCTAGGCCCTCTGTAGTTGTGTTAAAGTCTTTTTGGGGTCTCATCACAGCCACAACCGTGGAGCACCTTCCACACTGAGGAAGTTTGGCAGCACCTGTGACAGCAGAAGGAAAGTTCCCGGGTAGCTGTGTGATATCGAGCAGGCTAGTTCCTGCATTTGGAAGACAGGGTAATCATTTCTGCCCTACAGGATCAAAACAATAGAGTAAGATGATTGATAGGAAAGTGCTTTGTTTTTCCGGTTTCAAAACAGACAAGATTGTTAGGTTCATGTGCCTGTAGCTTCCAGAGAGCATTCTGATTTTTGCTTTCTTGCTTCTGATTTTATAGCATTGTTACCCGGTAGGGTATAATGTGAGCCAAAGCTCAGCGCAGCTGACCTGCTATGGCATGCATCCCTCTCCATCCCTGTCCCGATAACTCCATCCCCAAAGGCACACCGTAGTGGTGTTAAAACCTTTTTGGGGGTCCCAGGGTCACCAGGTCCCATCCTGGTCACAACCGTGGAGCACCTTCCACACTGAGGCAGTCTGGCAACCACCAGGACAGCAGAAGGAAAGCTCCCACCTGCAAAAGGCCAAACGCTAAGACTAAATGAAGGCTTCCTTTGGTTCAGCATGACTGGGGGAGTAATCAAAGGGTTAATGACCATTCCTGAGTCGCAGGGGAAGTTCTGACCAATAGATTAATCTGTGTGGCTGACAATATTAGCACAATGAACATATAGATTACTTCAGCTGACTATTTTTGGAACGCTAGAGAAAAACCCATCTGGAAGTGTTTTGAGCTGTAGCATAATGCTGTCAGATGAAGTCTGAGAGAGAAGACAGTTTGTTAGGCCTGACTGTCACCACCAGTTGTCACAGACCTGTTATAATCCATTGTGCTATCGATCCTTACTCTTGTACATTTTGTCACATGCAGAGGAGTTAGTTAGGTTTTTTCTTTCCTTTTTTTTTTTTTTTTAAATTTTGGTCTGTACCCTTCACCTGAGACATGAAAATCTCCCAAATCTAGCACTCATCTGAAAAAAACCAAATCTGTTCATTAAAATTCCATTTTCCTTCATAGGAAGTACTCAGATTGTGTTTTGACCTCTGTCAGGGCAGTGCTGGTGATAACGAATGGTCTGCCCTTGCCTCCCAAGCGAGGGCACGTGCTTCCCAGAGTCCTCACCTACCCCTTTGTTGTCACACTCAGTTCTTCTCTGACTCAACACCGCGTTCAGCTCTTCCATGATGCCGACACTGACCTTGGAGCCAAGGCCCGTGGGCTTGAGCCTCGTTGCCACCGCCTAGCTGTGTGATATCGAGTGGGCTAATTCCTGCATTTGGAAAATGGGGTAATCATTTCTGCCTTACAGGATTATAACAATAGAATAAGATGATTGATATGCAAGGGCTTTGAAAATCACAAAGTTGGGACTATATTTTTAGTCCCAAGTTCTTAAGTTTCTACTGAAGGACGTACTAGATGATATTTATCTATATTACATTTCAAAAAGGTGGAAAAGGAGATATGCTCAAATAAAATAATATATTCAGCCATAAATCTGCCTGGAGTAAAAAAGGAAGGGGTGTGTGTGTGTATGTGCATGTGTGTGCACACGCACATATGTGTATGTTGGAAAGGCTGAAAGTCGGTCCAGAAATAATTTCTTTCAAGGTCAACCTTAGGTAAAGGGCATCTTCAGGGCCTTTTCCACTCCTCTCCCTGATTTCAGGTCCTAATGCCACAGGCTGTTCCCAGCATTTCCTTGTCCCTCTTCTCCCAATCTTTGTTTGCTCAATGCATGCTTTCAAGAAGCTTTTAATCTATTCAGAGTTGGATTAGGCTGGAGTAGGTATGGGCCACAAGTTAGATTAGAGGACTCTAGTAGTGTCTCAGATCTAATCAGTATTATTGGATTTTGTTTCGTTTTATTTTTTATTCATGCACTTAATGAATGCTCACTGAGCATCTACTGAGAGCTGAGGCCTGTTTTAAATTCCAAAGTAAGAATCACAGACAGTGAACCCCTGCACGGGGTTGAAAATTTTCAACCTAGCTGTCAGCAGTTAAAATTTGGAATATTTTATACAGAGATTCTGGATTTCTGTCTTGCCTTTAGGTATTACCATTTTTTTATGAATGGAAACTTTTTATCTAATTAAATTCTAAATGGAGCCTAAATATATGAAACATAAAAAATTAGGGGCTCTTGTTGACATTGTGCAAGCTCTGATTCTGGGTACCCTCTTCTTATTCCTCGGTGGGTTGTGTATTAGCTCAGGCTCCCTAGAATGGGTTTTCTAGCAGAGGCACGTGGCCCATTTGGCACAGAGAGCCCCTCTAGGGCAGGGCAGAGGGGCTAACCCCCAGGGAAGATGTTGCTCTCACCTGGACTAAGAGCAACAGTGTGACGGGGTAGGTGGGGGGCGGAGACTGACTAAGAACTCATCTTGAGAGCATGGCGGCCAGCAGGTGCCCCTGGCCGGGCAGGTTAGGGAAGGGCATTAGTGTAGTGGTTAAGACCAGAGGCTTTGGAGTTGGGCTGGCTGGGTTTCAGTGGCCATGGGGGAATAACCTTGGGCAGATCTCCTTGCCTCAGTTCCCTCAGATATAAACTGAGGATAAAAATAGTACCAACCTCATAGTTGTTAAAAGGTGATTGCAAATGAACTATTACCTGCATGGTGCTTAGAACAGCACTTGGCAGGTAGAAAGGACTCAGTAAATGTGAGCTGTCATCAATCAAAGCAGAGTGATTTGTAGTCCCTAGAAATCAAAATAAGCAAGAGCTCCAGTGGCGGCCAGGCTGATCCTGGACCCCGTCCTTGTCCGGCATCCTTTTTATGTTATTTAAGTATTTGTTTGACAGTTCTTAAGGGGGGTGGCCAAGTGATTCTAGGAGAAGACCACTGCGGGGTGAAACCTGTGTTTAAACTGGGAGCCTTCTGGAGCTTCCCAGAGGCAGCTGTCACTTACCTTCCAGGATCGCATGGCTGAGGTCACAGAATTCCAAGCTCACACATACCCCTTTTCAAACTTTTCAACTTCTAAACTGTGTGCATGCCTCTTGAAGAATCTTTTACAGATAAAAAGGAAAGGGAGAGATAGTTCATCATTTGGGCCATTTGATGCAGACCCTTCCTCAGGGAATCTCTGGCCGGAGAGCAGGTAGGGGGGAAGGGATCCTGACGGGTCCATGTGAACCCCGGTTTGGGCAGGTCGGTGACACTGAGGTTGCAGAAGCGGAGCCCCGGGGCCTGGGACTCTGCTTCCAGAAGCTCCTACTGCACATGGCCACTGTGGTCTGTTTGTACACTGGGCATTTAGTGAAACCCCATGTTAAAAATACTTCTCGGAGATAAAAAGTACAGCACAGGGAGTAGAGTCCGTAACCTTGTACTAACGTTGTACTAACCTTGTACTAACCTTGACAGAGGGTAACTACCTTACTGTGCTGAGCAGAGCGTACAGTATAGAATTGTCAGATCACTGTGTCATAACATTGTATGTCCACTATATTTCAATAAAATTGAAATTGTTACATTTCAATAAAATTGTAGTTTTTTCCTGCTCATGTCCTGGAAATGTACATGGTAGGAGGAGAGGCATCTGTCACAGCGAACTTGGCCAGTGATGCCAGCCATGGCAGGAATAACCTGGCTGCCCAGGTTGATCGGGGGTCATTCCCTTCCCAGCCGGTATTAGTGGGGCTACACCTCTAACACCCCTTCAGCAGAACAACAACCTTGCACATGGGCAGTCCTCACCCGTGTTGGCAGGATTGCCAACATACTTTGGAAGTTTTGCCTCCTCTGATCTCCCAGCTCAAATGGTGCATCAACTACACAGGACTCTCCCTGGCACAGACGGTGAGACGTCTCTCTGGTACATAGGACCTTCTACACTTCGTTCCTTTTCTGGTGATATTTTACTGCCCCTGAAGGAGTGCCATGAGCAACTGACTGTGTGGCATGCCCATCTAGCTCTACCCTCAGAGTACCCCGAAACCTAGTGAAGAAGAACAAATCAATGGTGGTTTATGGCTGAGTTTGGACTTTGAGAAATCAAGCGGCACAGGGGAGCTGGTGGGGCTCCCCTTAGCTGCCCTCAGAGGTCAGGCAGGGAACATGAACGTAGGGCGATAGGCAGCAGGGAGAGATGGAGCCTGATGAATTGCAGTGTGTCCTGACCAAAGGCATTCCAATTAAAAATGTCTCTACTCTGCCGTGTGGGACCTGTAGCTTGAGATGCCTTGGTAAGATGGATGGATAGAGCACTGGCAGCAAAATTAGAATCTTATCTTGGCCTCCATGTAGATTTTCTGCTCCTAAGTCAGAGCAGGGTGAGCCTGAAGCTAAGGAAGATCCACCCCGGATGGAATGGTAACTGAGAGGGCCTTCAAACCATGATGGGGTCTTGTAACGTCTGTCCTTCTAAGGTGCTGATACCTGATTGCCATGTGTTGTGTTAGCCCTTAAGAGGCACTTGGCATTTTAGAAGAGGATATCTAAAGAGGGAAGTCTCAACTTCCGTGAGTGGCTCTCATGACCTCCTGGCTCCATTCCACCATGAAATTCTAGGCCTCAGGATCTGCAGTAAAATCATTTGAGGGGGGAGTTTTCCCCACCTCTCCCATCATCCAGTGGGATGGCAATGTGAAGTGCCATTGTGCCCCTGTGTGGTCTAGAATACAGATTAGCTAGTGAATGTCAAGTCACGGGTGCGTAATCCAGGACTCTCTACAGTTTCCCTCTTTCATCCTCTTTGAAGTAATTTGACCATCGTCCACACCCCCCACCAAATCCACTAACTGTCTTTGCTCTGAGAACCTGTGTGCAGAAGAAATTCCAGGCATCTAGGCATTTGATGGCTTTCGGAAGATCTCTGCCTCATGAGACAGGAGTCTGGCAGGGCTGAGCAGAGCATTACATATCCTATCAGGGTATAAATGAGACATTTGATCACCTAATAATCAAAATAGTAGTCATGAGGTAATAATAACCATAATCACAATTGACCAGTAAAGGAGAAATGGAATCATTTCAACACTCACTGTATCATGAAGGAATAAATGAATGATCGGTTATCGCATGTGGGTCAATTAATGTTCGCCATCCCATTGGCCAAATGAAAATTGGCATATGTTGAGTGAATAAGATTGACTCCTTTAACCAATATGGACTAATTCTGTGTTTTGCATTGATCTTGAAGATCTGTTTGGATTAAAGAAAGTCAGGGTGAAATCCTGTAAATCTCTGCCCAATCTGAGCAAGCCCTTCTGATGGATGTAAAAATCCGTTCTTCTGACCATAGGC
Source organism: Mirounga leonina (assembly GCF_011800145.1). NCBI lineage: Eukaryota > Metazoa > Chordata > Mammalia > Carnivora > Phocidae > Mirounga > Mirounga leonina. Next base: position 96,288,348 of record NW_023270807.1, on the reverse strand, counting down.
AACGGTTAAGTTTTCTTTGAAAGGAAATTTGCCCTGATGCAGAAGTCACTCAAAGCAAAAGCCAGGGAAGGTTCAGAGCTGACCCACTGCCTCTGGAGTGTTCTTTCTACTTTATTATTGTCTTACCTTTTCCGTCAAAACAAAGGAATGGAGCAAGCTCTGCTATCCCTGCCTCTCCTTGCATGGCACTCATCTCACCAGGCACTGAAGAGTTGTCATGAGTGAGATATTGGGGTTTCATTATTCATGTGTCTGTGCTGTGCTTTCTCAATCCCAGGCCGAGTGCAGATGCTGCCCCAGGCGGTCTGTCTCCTGCACGCGCTGCTCGAGAATGGACACACCGTATACGTTCACTGCAACGCCGGGGTCGGCAGGTCCACGGCGGCCGTCTGCGGCTGGCTCCAGTACGTGATGGGCTGGAATCTGAGGAAGGTGCAGTACTTCCTCATGGCCAGAAGGCCAGCTGTGTACATTGATGAAGACGCACTGGCCCGGGCAGAAGAAGACTTTTTTCAGAAATTTGGGAAGGTTCGTTCTTCCATATGTGGTGTGTAGGTGGCCCATCTGCCTCCCCAACCTCCCAATTTCCTTAGGAACCCAGTTTCCTTAGGTGATGTTAGTAGAGTGACCTAGAAACAAAGATTCCACCAGAACTGAAAAGACCGGTCACTTGGCTTTGCCCGCAGCCTGCCCCCTTTCGTCTGGGGCTTTCTGTTAATGCTTTGGCTGGGCTATATTTTCTTTGAAGTATTTTTGCAGAGGAAGCTGTGACTGACTGACACGTGAGAAAAAGCCACAAGCAAATTGGACTGTGCAGTGTTCTAGCATCAGACGGAAAAGGAAAGTGTGCATTTGTTGTATGGCGGCTTAACGAGCGCACCTTCTCATGGCATTGTAATGTGACCTGTGGAACAAAAGTTGGGGGATCCGTAGATGTGACCACTTGTGTGTTGATGCATGCATGCACACGTGCACAGCTTTTCTGCTCAATTGAACTGAAGTGATACAATGAGAGCTGGCCAGTTGCCAAAGAAGGGAATATGGGTAGAAGCGTGGACCATGACAGAGGAGGAGCTCCCATGACTGAGAAGTGATGGCTTTCTAGACTTGGTGTTGGCATCCTGCTTCCCCAGTGTTCCAGTCGGTTCCAGGGCATGACCTTCTGTACCCACAACCCTGTGTGACAACCACAGTGGAGTTATTGTCTCTCCCTTTGGTTTAATTGAGGCTCAACGAGCGTAGACAGCTTGCCCAAGGTCTCACGGCTAGTCAGGGACCAGCTGGTGTTTAAAACCCACACTTATGTGACTCAGTGCTTTCAACACAACTTGTTGATTTTCCAGCACAGTGTAGTGGATTCTGTTTCTCTCTCTCAGAGTAAGGTCAATTTTTTTGCAATAGTTTCTACAGTGAGAAATGGAACAGCCTTCTGATTAGTTGCCAAGGAATTTAGGAAAGTAGCTCTATTTTGTGCAACCTAATTTAAAACATGGTGGGCTGTCTCAACACCCAAGAGGCCTGAGCCACAGCTCACCATACCAGAAGAGCCCCAATCCGTAGATAATTGTTGCACAGCTTAGGAGTGGTCCTGTTTCAGCCCTCAGTTTTTTGTTTTTTTTTTTTTTTAAAGATTTTATTTATTTGACAGAGAGAGACACAGCGAGAGAGGGAACACAAGCAGGGGGAGTGGGAGAGGGAGAAGCAGGCTTCCCGCTGAGTAGGGAGCCCGATGCGGGGCTCGATCCCAGGACCCTGGGATCATGACCTGAGCTGAAGGCAGACGCTTAACGACTGAGCCACCCAGGCACCCCTCAGCCCTCAGTTTAAAACAGTACACAGTTACCGCGCCTCCAGAATATGTAGCTCACTACCCTAGGTTCCATAGGAAATACAAAGATGAACAAGACTCTGCCTTCAAAAAGCTCACAGCCCAGAAACAGCTCGGTGTTCAATCAGGATTTTCTGTGATGCCACAGGATTGCTCTATGAATGATATGCCAGAATAGGGGAGGGAGAAGTACCTTTTATCGCGTGTCTTGTATGTGCCAGGTGCTTTTCAATTTTAATTGAACCTTCATGGTACGAGGGCAGTTAATTACCTCTGCTATATAGCCGAGAAAACGAAGGCTCAGATAGTTCAGTCAGCTGCCCAGGATCACATGGTGAAGAAATAGATGAAATGAGATACAAAGCTAGGTTTGTCTAATTCAACACCCATGCTTTTTCGATTAAACTGCAATGCCTGCTTATTTTTCTGCTCCTTTTTTCTTCGTAATTATTTATTGATAGATACGAGAGACTCTGAATTAGGAAGTATGGGAGATAAGGACAACACAAGGTAAGTTCCACTGGAGTTCAGAGGAGGCAGACATGTCTGTACTGTGGGACTCAGGAGGGATGGCTTTTGATTTGTCAGAGAATGCTAGACAGCTCACATTCCTCCTGCAAGTTTACCAAGTTAAATTTATAAGCCAGGATTGAATATTATGAAATCTAGCTCCCTTGCTAAAAATAGAGATAACTATTATATCCAAGTAACCCATTTATGGTCATAATGTGTTGTGTAAAACTTAATCCTGAAATGGAATATTTCTAACCAATTATATACGTGTGTGTGTGTGTTTGTGTGTGAATTAGTTTAATGCCTAAGAAGCTCAGCTATGTAACCTCCACTATAAAAAGACTTTTCCGGGTGGATTTTCCTTTTTCTTCTGATAGGAAAAATCAGTTTAGGGCTATTAAAGAATGTTTTGAAATAACCTCTCTTGTCCTCAATAAATGGATGTCCAATGTATTTCAAAATTACCTGGAATTTTGCTGAATAAAAGCATTAAAAATGACCTCTGATTATAGGATTAAAATGTTTTTTTTATAAACTTAGTCTGAAATCTAAAAAAACAGTTTCCTTGAAAAAACAGTCAGCTGAGCCAAATTGTTTTTCCTTGCACTCTTATTTTCTCAATCGCTGATGAAAATTGGCAGTTACAGGGCAAAAGGAAGACAAAGGTGAGGGCCCTGCAAAGAAGTGAGGATGAAAACCTCAAAAGTGTGTCACAGAAAATCAAAGCAGAAATGATGCCACCATTAGCTGCTTGTCATTGGCATTAACGAAACTTTCCAGTCATAGATTTCTTAAAGAAAATCATGAAATCTCACTCATGGTTAAGAAATGTCCAAATAAGGTTGTTTCTTTAAACTTGAATCATGGTCCCTCAAATATTTTGTGTGCAACGTTAGGAAATATCTAGAAAAATAAACACATTCTTTTGATCAACTTAAGGTGTGGGTGAAAGCCATTTCGCTTTGCCTAAGAAATAATGATGAGGGGCACGTGGGTGGCTCAGATGGTTAAGCGTCTGCCTTTGGCTCGGGTCATGATCTCAGGGTCCTGGGATTGAGCTCCGTGTTGGGCTCCCGGCTCAGTAGAGAGTCTGCTTCTCCCTCTCCCTCTGCTTATGCTCTCTCTGTCCCTGTCTCTCTCAAATGAATAAATAAAATCTTAAAAAAAAAAAGAAATAATGATGAAAAAAATGTGCTTGGGACCTTGGTAATAAGAGAGTAATGAAAGGCAGGCTCTGAAGACGACTTAGATAGAAGGAAGAACTTGCCACACAGGAAAAACACCTAGTCAGTGTGTTCAAAAGTTACAACTGAGGATCTTTGGAGATAACCTGGTTAATTCCTTTATTGTACAGAGGAGCAAACTGAGCCCGAGAGACACCAAGCAACAATTCCTGTAGCAAGAGTTTTAGTTGAGGCCCAGAGGGAAAGGAGAAGTGAGGAAGACAGGTCAGGGGATTTATTCAGATTTACTGAGGGGTCCCAGCAGAATTCATGAGCGAGAACAGCCAGTACTGGGAGTGGGGAAGAATTGGTGCAAGGATTAATGGAAATTGGAGTAAGTGGAAGAAAAATGGCTAAAATGAGAAAAAGCAAAGGGCAGTGAAATTTCCAAAGGGAGAAAAGTCAGGGGTTTCCTTTCACAAAGACAGTCTTGGGAGATCGAGAAGGAAGATGTGACCGTAGGAACAGGGGTGAGTCAAATTATGTTCCCAAGAGACAGGGGCATGCTCTGTAGCCACTGACTTCCCTTTGGGACTAGATTACAGCGGGAAGAAGGAGCAGCTGTAAATAAGTAAAATCTTTAAAAAAGGTGGGGGTGCGCCTGGGGGCTCAATTGGTTAAGCGTGTCTGACTTTGATTCTGTCATGATCTCGGGGTCCTGGGATCGAGCCAGGTGTTGGGCTCTGCACTCAGCGGGGAGTCTGCTCTTCCCCCGCTGGTGCTCTCTCTCTCAAATAAATAAAATCTTTTTTTTTTTTTTTAAGATTTTATTTATTTATTTGACAGAGAGACAGCAAGAGCAGGAACACAAGCAGGGGGAGTGGGGAGGGAGAAGCAGGCTCCTTGCTGAGCAGGGAGCCCCATGCAGGACTTGATCCCAGGACCCTGGGATCATGACCTGAGCCGAAGGCAGACACTTAACAACTGAGCCACCCAGGCACCCCAAATAAATAAAATCTTTAAAAAAAAAAAAAGGAAAAAGAAAAAGGAGCAGCTGGGTGGAATGTGCTGACCCCAAAGTGGCTTGTTACCTGTAAGGAAAAAAGAAGGTCCCATAGAAGATGGGATTGAGAATAAACAGAAAAGGGTGCATTAAGTCACCTCTCACTTTAATAACAATAATGGCTCAGTTGGTTAAGCGACTGCCTTCGGCTCAGGTCATGATCCTGGAGTCCCGGGATCGAGTCCCACATCGGGCTCCCTGCTCAGCAGGGAGTCTGCTTCTCCCTCTCCCACTCCCCGTTTGTGTTCCCTCTCTCGCTGTGTCTTTCTCTGTCAAATAAATAAATAAAATCTTAAAAAAAAAAAAAATAATGGCAGTACCAGTAACAGGAAGAGGAAGGACAATATTAGCAACTACTTCGTTCATTCTAACAATAAAGGCAAAATACTAAAGGTAAGAGGCAGGACACTGGTAATAACAACTTTATTCTCTCCTTCCCTAACCCATTGCTCCATAAGTCTTCCCTAATTTGGTTGATGGAAACATACTTACTGTTGCTCAGGTTCGAACCTCAGAGCAATTCATAACTCTTCTCTTTCATTCAGACATCACATTCAGTCCATCAGGAAAACATGTCCCTTTTCTTGTCAGAGCATCTAGAACCTAATTATGTTTTACCTCCTCCACTGACTGGACTCCAGAAACAGCATCCTAACTGGGTCTGTCTGTTCTCTTCTTCCTCATACCTACTCTCACCTCATGGCCAGGGTGATTCTATAAAAATGCATGGTCATTCCTATGCACAAAACCTCCACTGACTTGCAATGTCATTCAGGGTGCAAGCCTAAGCCCTCCCAGGACACATCCCCTTGTCCCTGATTGCATCTCTGACCTCCTCCTTTCCCACCGCTTCCCACCTCATTTTGCTGTAGCCACACTGGCCTTCCCGCCCTGTGAGTATACAGGCCGACTCCTACCACAGGCCACTTGCACTTGCTGTTATGTCTGCCTGGTGTGCACCAGCTCAGTTTCTAACCTCCTCCATGATGCCTCTCTGGGCCGGCCTATCAACCACTGCCCTCCCCAACCCGTCCTCCCCTTCCTCCTTCTCTGATTCATTTCTGTTCATAGAACTTAGTACTGGCCAATATGTTACATAAGTTGCTTATTTGTCTTATTGTCTGCATCCTCTCGCTATAATGTAAACTTCAGAAAGCCCCAAATTTGTATCTGTTTGGTTTGGTAAGGTACCTAGAGTGCCTGGCATATAGTCCAATGAGTGCAGGACAAGAATAGCTAATAACTATGAGAGCGTACATGTTCCGTGTACCGTGCTCTAATCTTTACATCTATCAGCTTACTTCATCTTCCCCACAATGCTATGATAAATATCATTATTACCCCTATTTTGCAGATAAGAAAAGAGGCATAGAGAAAACGCTAACTTATTCTCAGGCAAGTAAGACAATTTCACCCCTGGTTTGGGGGAGTAAGCTCCTAATGACCTCCCTGTATAAACTCTGGGCATCGTGTGGTGCATTGTTGGTTTGCTAGGACAACCTTAAAATACCACAAATTGGGTGACTTAAACAGCAGAGATTTACTCTTTTAGTCTTGGAGGCTACAGGTGTGAGATCAAGGTATCAGCAGGGTTGGTTCCCTCTGAGGAATGTGGGGGAAGATCTATTCTAGGCCCTCTCTGCTAGTTTGCTGGCAACCTTTGGCCTTCCTTGGTTGGTAGAAGCATCACCCCTACCTCTGCCTTCATCTTCACATTGGTGTTGTCCGTGTCTATATGTCTGTGTCCAAATTTCCCCTTTTTATAAGGATACAAGTCACTTTGGATTAGGGGTCCACCCTACTCCAGTTGACATCTTAACTAGTTACATCTGCAAGGACCTTCTTTCTGAATAAGGTCACATTCTGAGGTATTGGAAGTTAGGCCTTCAGTATATGAATTTGGGTGGGGAGCATAATTCAAACCATAAAACTATGGACAATGACTACCCGAAGTCTATGGAGGGTGAAAAACCCAAGAAGTTTGGAGGACAGTGGCAATTTGGAGGAAGGGACCAGAATGGCTTGAGTTTCCTTTTTTACAGGTTTAGCCTGATGTCAGGCCACATTTATAGTGTTGCTAAAACAGCAAAACAACACTGACAGAAAACCTACTCGTTTTTAGTTCAGGAACCCAGACTCGAGCAAAAAAAATAACCTTTCCTTGGTGACAGAGTTTAGTTGTAGAAAAAACATGTGTTCTCTCATCGGCCCCTGAGATACTGGATGAATTTCTGAGGGCTTCTGGGTAAAGTTTTCTCACTCTGGAGAAAGAACTATAGGAAGAGACGCTCTTCCTTCCTTTGGTGGTGATTGTGTGTGGATGTGTGATCCCCACTGGTGGAACCATCTTCCTACCAGCTTGGGCATGCGCCAACACAGCAGGATGGAGGAAAGGGGCTGACGAAGCTGGAGCTACTCGCTAAGTTAACCCTGAAGTCTGCCCACATTCCTGACTTTCGGTTGTGTATGACAATGCATTTCTTTGTGTTTGAGCAGAGTGGCGTTTTCTGTTGCTTACAGTGGAAGGCATTGTGGTTGGTATACGACCAGTACATATATTCTGGTTTTAAAAACAGTATCTGTTTTTGTCATAACTTGTAGCATTAAAACACATTTTGATTTCTGGTATCACTTAAACAGCTTATGTTTTACATTTTGCTTCTACTGGGGGCAGTCCCTAAAGGTGGGTTTCAGGGGATAGTTCTTGAAAGGAAGATGGAAGCTCTTGAATGATGACCCGCAAATTCAAATTTTGTGACAGAGTAGTTTGTAGTGGATTTATTAGACTTCAGAACCTGCATATATTTGTGATTTCCTGTTATTATCCTTTAAGCAGTGGTTCTTATCTAGCTAGCTGAAAGCTAACCCCAAGTGGAAGATATTGAGAAAACTCTCTCCATTTTTGCTTGGCAGTAAACAAATACACTCCACAGAATTACACCTCCAGATAATCTCCAAGGCCAATCTGACACAGGTAATCTTAACATCTATCCAAGTAGCTAACAAAAAATGAAATGGATGGGGCTGGCTTTATGTTTATGACTTCTTTTCCCTACCTTTAGACAGAAATTATACTGAGTTTATATAAAGATTTTTTTTAAAGAGGTAGAAGAAGGAAAAAAAAAAAAAGGTACCGTGCAGAGGAAGAAACAGTAAAAATAATAGACTCTTCAGAAATGGAATACTTATCCCCTGAGCATATGAATTGGCTTTTCACGTTTAAAAGTAGAATTCTCAAGCAGAAATTTAAATGAGAGAAACTTAAGATGATTGCTATGACAATGTTCAGTGTTTCCAGTTGTATGCTTACATCATAAACTCAGAACAAGTTCTTACCTAATAAAACTTATATTCAAAATCCAGTACAACTCACATTCAAAACATTCTTTGGTTGAATAATTAGCTGTTTTTTCTCATGTAAGGTCATTCAGAGTGTGGTAAAATGTATTTGTATGTTTCATATCATTGATCTTATACCGAGGACCTCTTTTATCACCTTTAAAAGATGTCCTCTTAATCATTTTTGTTTGTTTATCTTTGATTCCTCAGCATTAATTTAGTGTTGACATAAAATATACATTATAGTAGGAATGGAGTAAACAGTTAAACATTGGGCTACTGTAGCTAGAGGATCTGATAGGATTTCCAGGAATCTGTCCATGGGGGAAAGCCTTTACACTTAATACAATCTAGAAGTTATCATTAGACCAAAGGACAGAAACCCAAGAATAAATTGCAGACAGCCGAAAGAGTAGTCCAAGGCAGACAGAAAATGTGGGGCTATTCAAATAAAAGACAGGATGAATTCCTATACTGTAATTGTATCAAGCATTATGCCAATATTACTACAGGAAATAATACTTAGCATTCAGTGAATAGGATTGCTGTCATTTAAAACCTGAACTGTAAACAATTAGTATTAAATGATCTGGCATAGCATTGGAATGGTATGGATTACAAAGGAGAAATTCAGAAGAAAATGGGTGGTTAAAGAATAGATAACCGGACCTTGAACAGAATAGAGTAGATAATTGTCATTGTCACACCTATCAAGGCTTTTATCAGTTCTTAGTGAGAGAAAACTCAGAATTCACTGAATGCAATTTAGTTTGCTTTATATGGTTGTGGAAGAAAATGAAATATATTTTCATTCAATAGAGATCCTACTGTTGCCTTCTTAAAGTTATGACAGATCCAAAAGTGGATTTATGGTCCAGACAATTTCAGTGAAGATTTTGTACCCATTGTGGACAAACAAGGTAAGCATCCCCTATTTCTTACAGAATGGTATTCAAACAAAGCTTATATCTACCCAGCACCTCCCAGTTTCTAGAGACTTAGGCCATTTCTGTTTACTGTGATTACTGATGTATTTGAGCTTATTTCTATTTGCTTAGTTGTTATTTAAAAATTATTTTTGTTTTTTCTGTTTTTCTCCTGTCTTTTTATTTCTGATTTTAATTATTTCTTTTCCCTTAGAAGAAAGAACTTTGACATTGGCTTATATCCACTGGTCTTTACCTTCCTTCATGTTGACATTATTACAATGATAATTATGGGATGTTTTTGATATACTTTCTCTTTTCTGTTGTTAGCTTTAAAAAAAAAATCTGTTAGGGACGACAAAGAAAATGTTTGTGAGGACATACTCTTCATTGCCTCACTTAAAATTACCACACCATCCCATTTTTGATTTCTTATGTCTCCCAAATTCCATTATAATTGAGAATTTAAAGCCCAGTCACTCTGAGCATATTATTATCCACCTCCCCTGGGGTTCTGCATCTCCTCATTAGCCACAGCCTTCTTTCCTTTAGTTAGTTCATCCATCAGTACACTTCCAAAAGCTTTCTTTCATGCTAAAATATCTTATCTTCTGGGTAATCCTTCTTACCTTTCTCTTCATTGTTGCAGGTGGATTTCTGTCTTCAAATTTTACATTGTAATTTCCATTCAGATGTCAGGAAGAATAGTGTGTTTGCCATTTTAAATCAGAATTTTCTCAATCATCATCTATACCAGTGACACCCAAATCTCAATCTCAATTCTAAAGCTCTTTCTTGAGGGCTAGGGCTATATATCAAAATTCTTTTCTGAACATTTTTATTTGGACATCTCCCAGTCAGTATGCCACAAACTGAAGTTTTCTTTCTTTTGCCAAGTCTCTCATATTTTTGTTGTTGTTCTTGGGCAGACTGTGGCAGCACCTTCTCCCCAGTTGCTCAAGTCAGAAAACTGAATGTCATTTTTGCCACCTCCTTCCCATCCCCACCCCCTTCTAATCACTCAACAAGTTCTCTCAATTATACCTCTTAAATGTGTTCATTCCCAACTATCAACTCTGACAGTGTATTAAAGGATCCTGACTTCTCTTTCTATTGCTATTCTTACCCATTTCTGGGCCATTCTTTACATTGCCACCAGAGAAACCATTCTAAAACTCCACTATGATACTATCTCTTCCTTGCTCAACACTTCTTAATGGCTCCTCATTGTTCTTGGGAAAAAGTATAAGCATTCTTATTGTGACATATAAGGCACTTTATGATCTAGACCACTCCTTTCCTTCCAGTCTCTCTTGTCATTCCTAAATCCCCCATGAATACTCTTCAGTGATAGCAAATTACTTAAACGCTCTGTGACCTTTGTACCCTCTGGTGTTTGCACATACTTTTTCCTCTGCCTGGCGTCCTCTTTCCCCCCATCTGTGGCTGGCCAGCATTTCAACTCCACCTGTGCGTCTCCAAGGTGACCCTCTCTGAGATATCTTCATGAGTCTTCAAGTTTGCTCCTCCCAGGCATTTTCAGAGGACCCCATGTTGGCTGCTTTTGAAGCACTTAACACACTGCACTATAACATCTTTAGGGAGGACTTGTAAATCGTGCTGAGCAACATAGGCTTTTGCATACTCTCATATTATTTAAGCCAAACACTTCTTTGGATCCTGCGCCCAGATCTAATCTGTATTTTATCTAAGAGAAATGTGAGGAATACATTTCATGAAAACTTTTTAAAAATGTAAGTTAATGATTGGGGTACTTTATTTAATGAGAATACTATCAAAGGCTTGGTTTTGTTCTTTTTTTGTGTGTTAAGCATTTTAATAACTATTTGTCTATATACTACTAGTATTTAATGATATTAAATCACAACAAATATCACATATCAACCTCTGAAAGCATGATCCTATGAAATACTCTATTGCATTTTCAACCCAGTCTCTGGCTGACAGTTGCGTGTATTCAATTCCTCTTGGTTTGCCATCATAGGCTAATACCGATGGCCTTCCGAAAAGAACATTCTTAGGAAATGCATTACTATATGCACTAAGAATATTGTTGCTTGTATTACACTGCACAGTATTCTCCCAGTGAGTGATCTCACAGAAGAAATTTCCTTCTGGTCAAGGAATTAAGCAGAGTTGTTATTTTCCTGAGCAATAAAAATCAATACTTTATGCAACTGTGAAGCTTACTAATAATTAGGTTTTCCTCTTCTCGGTAACAATTAATTATGTAGTATAAGTTTTGAACTAACTTTACTCCTGGGCCTGCCTTGTATTTCTACACATGTTTACCCCATTGCCTCATTTTCTTATTTCAAATTTTATTTTCATTTTGCTATATTGTTTGATCCATTATAAAATGTCATATTTAGTTCCTTTAGGAGAAAGAGAGGTACAAATCAATACACAAATAAAATTGTTGCCATGCAATCTATAGATTCAATACAATCTCTCTGAAAATACCAATAGTATTTTTCACAGGCCTAGAACAAATAATCCTAAAATTTGTGTGGAACCACAAAAGACCCCATATAGCCAAAGCCACCTTGAGAAAGAAGAACACAGCTAGAGGCATCATAATCCCAGATATTAAGATATATGCAAAGCTGTTGTAATCAAAATAGTATGATAATAGCACAAAAATAGGCACATAGGTCAATTAATAGTATAGAGACCCCAGAAACAAACCCATGTTTATGTGGTCAGTTAATCTATGACAAAGGAGGTAAGAATATACAAGGGGGGAAAACAGTCTTTACAAATAAATTGTATTGGGAAAACTGGACAACTATGTGCGAAGAATGAAACTGAATCACTTTCTAACACCATACAAAATAAGAAACTCAAAATGGATTAAAGACCTAAACATGACACCATAAAACTCCTAAAAGAAAGCATAGGCAGTAATTTCTTTGACATCCGCCATAGGAACATTTTTCTGGATGTCTCCTCAAGCAAGAGAAAAGCAAAAATAAACTGTTGGGATTGCAACAAAATAAAAAGCTTTTTCACAGCAAAGGAAACCACCAACAAATGAAAAGGCAACCTACCGACTGGGAGAGGATAATTTGCAAATGATATATCTGATAAGGGGTTAACATCCCAAATATATAGAGAGCTTATATAACGCAACACTAAAAAACTGAACAATCCAATTTAAAAAGTGGGCAGACGATCTGAGTAGACATTCTTTCAAAGAAGACATACAGATGGCCAAAAGACACATGAAAAGATGCTTAACATCACTAATCATCAGGGAAATGCAATTCAAAACTACAATGAGATGTTGTTTCACACCAGTCAGAATGGCTAAAATCAAAATGACAAGAAATAACAAGTGTTGGCAAGGATGTGGAGAAAAGGGAACATTTGTGTACTCTTGGTGGGAATATAAATTGGTGCAGTCACTGTGGAAAACAGTATGGAGGTTCCTCAAAAAACTAAAAATAGAAATGCCATATGATCCAGTAATGCCACGACTGGGTATTTGCCCAAAGAAACCAAAAACGCTAATTCAAAAAGATATATGCACCCCTGTGTTTACTGCAGCCTTATTTTCAATAGCCAAGATATAAAAGTGACCTAAGTGTCCATCGATAGATGTATGGGTGGAGAAGATGTGGTATATATACAGATTGGAATATTACTCAACAACAAAAAAAGAATGAGATCTTACCATTTATGACAACATGGACGGACCCAGAGCATATTATGTTAAGTGAAATAAGTCAGAGAAAGACACATACCATATGATTTCACTTATATATGGAATCTAAAAAAACCAAAACAAATGAACAAAGAAACAGAAACAGACTCATAAACAGAACAAACTGATGGTTGCCAGATGGGAGGGGTGATCTCTGAAACTAATATTTCACTGTATGTTAATTAACGAATTTAAATAAAACTTAAAAAAAAAGAAGGGGGGATGGGCGATGGGTAAAATAGGTGAAGGGGGGTGCCAGTCATAAAATAAATAAGTCATGAGGCTGGAAAGTACAACCTAAGCAATATAGTCAATAATATTGTGATCCTGTTGAATGGTGACAGATGGTAACTACATTTATTGTGGTGAGCATTGCATAATGGATAGAATTGTCAAGTCACTATGTTGTGCCCCTGAAACTAATATAACATTGTATGTCAACTATATTTCAATAATAAAAATTTTAAAAATCAAAGAAATAACCAAGACAAACACTATTAACATTTTGTCGTATTCTGTCCAACCCTTTGTTTCTATCTGTGGGTGTGGATATATGTATATTTTGCAATATCAAAGTGATATTTTATATAAGAAATAATGCCTTGTTGAAGCACTTGCACACAGAGAGGCTGACATGAATACTATTGGTATAAATGTCAAAAAAAGGTGAAATGTCATAAATGTTTCAGGGTAAAATTCTAACTTTTGGAAATGAAGATACTCTGAAAATAGTATAGTCCTTTATCCTTCACCTCATGGACACAAATATCAGAGCATTTTCTCAAACCTACAGAATGTCTCCATACTTATGTGTTAATTTGATTGGTAGATGCATTCTCACGACTAAGCAAGAATGAACTAGAATTTAGGTCATCGTCCTGTTTCCTGCACATCTAGAATTTTACAGATGGAGGAATGTGTTTTCCTTTTCTTTTTCTAAGTAATCCAACAATTTGCCTAGTCTCTATAATTTCTCTTATAGTCAGTGGAGTAAATAATCTGTCGTGACCACCTGTTCGTCCTGCGTATATATGTTGAGCATATAAACATCTGCAGTCTTCAGAAAGTCATAAATAAAGCCCACAACTAAAAGATTAGGTAAACTTTTTTTTTTTTTAAAGATTTTATTTATTTATTTGACAGAGAGAGAGAGAGAGACAGCAAAGAGGGAACACAAGCAGCGGGAGGGGGAGAGGGAGAAGCAGGCCTCCCGCGGAGCAGGGAGCCCGATGCGGGGCTCGATCCCAGGACCTGGAATCATGACCTGAGCCGAAGGCAGACGCGAAGGCAGACGCTTAACGACTGAGCCACCCAGGCGCCCCAAGATTAGGTAAACTTAATGACCTGTTACATTTTAGGTGTCTGAGTAGTGGAATTCTCTCATCCAGAGAAAATTGCAGACTTCATAGTCAGTGTCAATACATTATCAGTATTCCCTTTTAAAGTTAGCACCAAGTTTTAATTTTTTTCCAATTTATAGTACATTATTTTCTCCAAGGATAAGCAAAATTTGTTAACTCATTCCTTAAAAAGATTTATATTTAGGTACACAGAAAAGTTTTGAGTATTTTTAAGTATTTTTTTTTTAAAGATTTTATTTATTTATTTGAGAGAGAGAATGAGACAGAGAGAGAGAGCACGAGATGGGGGAGGGTCAGAGGGAGAAGCAGGCTCCCCGCCGAGCAGGGAGCCCGATGCGGGACTCGATCCCGGGACTCCAGGATTATGACCTGAGCCGAAGGCAGTTGCTCAACCAACTGAGCCACCCAGGCGCCCTTTAATTAAGTATTTAGTTTCAAGTTTTTATTTGAATTCCAGTTAGTTAACATATACTGTGTAATATTAGTTTCAGGAGTAGAGTTTAGTGATTCATCACTTACATGTAACACCCAGTGAGTTTTTTTTTTTTTTTTTTTCCAAGTAGGCTCCATGCCCAGTGAGGAGCCCAACATGGGGGCTTTGATCTCATGACCTTGAGATCAAGACCTGAGTTGAGATCGAGCCAGACACAGACTGAGCCACACAGGCACCCTAAATATTTTCAGTATATTAAGCTGATGATTAGAAAATGGAGCTGACACTTTTTGGAAGATACTGGATCATTACATATACGAAACAAATTGATAAGGGAACCCTGCATATAGCCCCTGACAAGCAGGGATTGGAGCTGTGTGCAAAGAAAATTTATTTTATTGTTTAGATATCTACATAGTCCTGGATATGCATAAGGAATAACAAATGATAAAAACATGTTTCTTCTGCAAGATAATTTTGAAATGTCCTAAGCAAATGTCCTAGTTTAGTTTGAAGCATTTGCCAATTTTCTTTCTCCAAGTATTACTTTCACAAAAATACTTGTGGTTAGTACAGAACATAACTTCTCTCTCAGTGGTCTCTTTTCTTTCAGATCACAAGGAAGGACCTTTTGACCTATGACATATAATTTTTGATTGTCATTTTTAATGACAGAAATAAAGGACACATAAACTAAATCCACATTTTAGTCAGGAGTCAGTCTTCCCACAGCTTATGGTAGAAATGTTATCAATAAGATATTCTGCAAAAACACACAAGGGAGAAACCTGGATTAGTAGCTCAAGTGAAAACAATATAGGGTATTTAAATGAGCCAGCCATTTGTTTTTGCTGCTAAGAAGGCTAACAGAATGACAAGCTGATTCATTATACACAAAAATATACAAACAAGGAATGCTCAGCTCCTGACCACAAAAATTGCAAAACTCTGACTACTAATCAGTTGAAGGATTATATTCAGTTCTGTCAAGTTTAAGTAGGATATTGACATTTCAGGTTAGACATTTTTCCAAAAAGGAGGTGGAGAAAACAAGGCTCTGAGATCTTTTTGTACTAGCATTTCCACCTTTTGAACAATCATACAGACGCTTACTGTCTTCCAGGTTTGTGTGGGACTTCCCTCATTTAGCAATCACGGTGGCTTTGTTCAGTGGATGTGATTGTCAAAATATACGGAAAGGAGCTTAGGAAGATTCCCTTGAAGAAAAGGAGACTATGTAAAGAAATGACACTTTTTAAATGTTTGAGGGATTGGTTATATAAATAAGGCAACTAATTACCTTGCACTTGCTGTTCCAGAGAGCAGAAGTAAGATCCAAGGTCAAGAGTTATAGGTGGTAGCTTTCCACTTCCTTTAAGAAAGGACTTTCTAAATAGAATTGGAAGATGGCAAAACAGTTTGCTTTGTGAGATAATGAGCTTCCCATCACTAAATTAGTTTAAACCAGAAGTTGAAAAATTTCCCTCCAAAAATGTTTTAAAGGGGATTGGTTACTGGATGGAAGATTTGATCATATGACTTCTGAGATCCTTTTCATAGTTAACAATCTATGCTTCAGATGATTGATTTAGGCCAACTTTCAATGTCCTCTTTTTCCTTGAACATTGAAAACTACAAATTAACATTTACCAAGGCAACCAAAGGATGGGAGGAAGGTACAAAAGTCCTATGATGCTCAAAGAGAAAACTGAATACTCACTCAGCTCTTGCCACTTCCCAGTGATGTTGGAGAAGACAAGGTAAAGAAAATGTATAGCCTAAATAAATGTGAACATTCTGTAGCTTGGCAGATGGTCTCACATTATGTGTGTAGGGAATACTTCGATAACTTGTCTGGGGCCACATGGAGTGAGCTGAGGGTGGCTTCTCCATAAAGGACAAGGAGGGTCATCGCCTGTAGGAGAGAAGAAATGGCCATCTCTGCCACAGGAGTCAGCCCCTGAAATCAGGTAGGGCTCATATGACTGGCTTGATTGGGTAGAAGTTATTTTCTCCATGTGCTTGCCATGTAAGATTTTTATTCAGAATTCTGGATGAAGATTTCACTTTAAAACAAAAATCCAATCTGGTGTCAGTGAAACAAATTTGAATTTGATCGTTCTTGAACCAGTTTTGGCTTATTGACTGACAATTCTTGGAGTATTGTTAGATGAGGTATATTGACTGGTCAAGTCCTGCTTGTCTATCCATTTATTATTTTACCTTTGAGCCAAGTGTGGAGTCAGATCAAATAAAATTGACTCAGAGCACTACTCGAGGCAAGTGTATTAGACATGCCCGGATTTTACTAGTAACTTAGTCTTCTGGCTAAGTACCACCCCTGCCCTCCCGCTGGAAGACCTTGACTGTTTTGACTGTGTCATAAAACAAGAGCTGTTTGCTGTGATGGTGTCTCAGCCAAGTACATTAAAGAGAAGGATACTTGTGAATATGATCGTATTTCTCAAATAAATAATCTCCTGAGTTGTTTTCTCGCTATTTCCCCTGCTGTTTAATTTCTTCCCTTTGACATAATTTGCTGCCTATTCAGTTAAAGCAATTAGATATTTATGTTAATTAGATACTTGTCGTCTATCCCAAAGTGGAGGTACTTAGCTCGTGAGGGGAGCTGGCCCTCAGATGCTCCTTCTGCAAGTAACTCGTTTTGTTTTGCTGTCTTCTCTGTGGCACACTCCTGTCTACTTCTTCAGCTGTGTATGGCTCTCTCAAAATGCATGAAACTTAAATGAGCCTGCAAAGAAGCATTTCTTCTGTGCCGTCTGTTGTTTAAAAATGTGTTGATTACGCTCTTTTCTGGAAAAGAGGATGACCAACTTAGGAGGCAAAAGGAACACTTCCTCTCATTTAGCAAGATCTTGAACTGCTTGGGAGGGGATACGTGTGAAACGAGTGCAAGGGGTTAACAAAGAGATTTTTCCTGTGAGTAAGTATGGAAAGCAAAGTCATTTTACAAAAGAAACTAACATGAAAAGGTCCTTCAATGAAATGGTTGAGTTCTGATACTTCGTCCCGCTCTGGAAGGCATGTGTGTGTGCGCATGCAGGCCTCACCCTGCGTGTACAGAGGACTCAGAGTCTGAGTCCTGCCCCCTGTGCTCAGGAACAACACCGTAAGTGTCCAGCCACCGGTCGCGACACAGGTCAGGGAGAGGAGAGAAGCAGCAAAAGCTTACGAAAGCCAGTGCTGACCTCACAAGAAAGCAAGAGCTTTGAAGTACACATGGGATTTTCCTTTTATCTGCTCTTCCTCTTGATTTATGTTACCCTGAACACTGGGCAGCTTGGGATGGAGTTGAAGATCGAAGAGCAGTGCCGTGTCCGTCTCCCCACCGCAAACCCTCTGTCCCGCCCCACTGTCCATCCTAGCAGCAGTGCAATCCCCTTTCAAGCCTCAAGCTTTGTCATTTTCACTTCCTCCGTCACCTTCATTCTGTTCACGTACTTTATTGCTAAACCAAATTCCATTTCGTCTCATGCTTCCCCCTTGGGTCCGTCTCACCTTTTTCTCATGCCCATTGGTGAACGCATCTGTCCCAGATACTTTTTGATTTTGTATCTTGATCAATGTCACTCTCCTCCTGGACTCCCTGCCGCCACCTGTTACGCTTGAATCCTTGTCCTCCTTGCAGTCTGCGTTGTTTTCTCCTCCCATCTCTGAGCCTCTCAACGTTCTTCCTAAAACACCCTTTCCTCTCTTCCCTCGAAGCCTTGTAGTGCGTTGTCACTGGTTATGTTGTCCAGAATTCTAAAATTATACATACAACCTGGCAGGGACAAGCCTGGAACTTCATTTCCTTAGTTTCTATTTGTTGGTTCAGGGGTCTTTTCTCGTGTTAGACAAACCTGTCCCAAACTCCCATGATACAGTCATTCCAGGCCGAATGCCAAGCCTTTAAGGAAACAGCCTCGTAAGCCTAGAGTAGTTCCTTCTCTTAAATCCCCCCAATTGTGTCTCTCCTGTCATTAAACTGTCACGGTCATTGCTCTCCCATGAAACCTTTCTAGATTAACCAGAGGGGACCTGCACTTTGTCTTGTGGAATACAGGATTCCCAGTGACTTCAATGAACATCTCAGCAGTTGGCTTTTTTTTCCTTTTTTACCTTTTGTCTTGTTTCTGATTTCAGCACAGCACATCCATAGATGATGTTCTTAATTGGACA
This sequence comes from Mirounga leonina, assembly GCF_011800145.1. Classification (NCBI taxonomy): domain Eukaryota; kingdom Metazoa; phylum Chordata; class Mammalia; order Carnivora; family Phocidae; genus Mirounga; species Mirounga leonina. The sequence goes on along the minus strand of NW_023270807.1, from coordinate 96,269,813 downwards.
TCAGGGAGTTATATGCAGGCCACTCTGTTGCAGGCTGTGTGTGCATGTGTGTGCATGCAAATTTTGAGAGGGCTCAAGCAATGGATTCATGTACATAGGGTCTTGCCAAACAGGTGCTGTGAGCATACAAGTGATTCTTTGGGATGAGGGTGAAAGCAATTCAAGATACTACTCTGGTACTAGACACAACAGTAGCAGTAATAGTTTAAAATGAATTGGGTTTCCTAGCAATTCTTTGATGGAGTTACTTTAGTTGTTCTTACTTGCTGATGAGGAGACTGAGGTACAGAGAGGTTAATACCTTTTGTAAGGTCACACAGCTTGTAAATGTTCTATGCAGAATCAACATCAAGCCATCTGATACCATAAACCCTACTCTCCACTGTTACGCCATGTTGCCTGATAGCTGATTTACTTTTAAATCTGTATTGAAGGCAACCCAAATTCATGGTTTTTCAAATAGAAGAATAACATTTAAAATATTTAATAAAATCAATGAAGCAAATATTTATGTCTTGACATAGCTCAAATAGATTCTGGTTAGTAATTTTTTTTTTTTGAAGATTTTATTTATTTATTTGACAGAGAGAGACACAGCGAGAGAGGGAACACAAGCAGGGGGAGTGGGAGAGGGGGAAGCAGGCTTCCCGCGGAGCAGGGAGCCCGATGCGGGGCTCGATCCCAGGACCCTGAGATCATGACCTGAGCCGAAGGCAGATGCTTAACGACTGAGCCACCCAGGCGCCCCTAGATTCTGGTTAGTAATTTAGAAATGTTTTCCACATGAAATTTTAATACAATTTATATTTATTTAAATATGAAAAATTAATATAAAAGGTAAATACATGCTTTTAAAAACCTAAGTTTTTTATTTATACCAGGGTGTTGAGGTTATTTTTCTATGTGTACAAAATACAAGTGGGGAAAAAGAATGACGATGTCTAAGAAATTAATTACACAGATATGCCAGATTAAATAATACATGTGTGCTGCGTACAGACGTTCATGCAGCACACTGAAATAGTTGAATAGGGGATGCAAAAACCATCAGCAATTGGTTTCTTTTCATGTGGAGTCAAAATTTCCTGGATTTATTTCAGGATTTGGTTTTCATTTTCTTCTTTTTCTTTTTGTTGGAAGTGAAATTGAGTAAGAATCTAGACTGTTGGTAAAGGGATTATCAATTGGCAGAAATAAATTTCCATAGCTAGTCACCTGGTTTGAGAAGTATCCTGTAATAGGATAAAGAGCTGTAAAATGAACAGGTCGGATTATATATGGCTTCTTTTTCAATAAGTCCAAAGTGCAATGAGTTTTCTGTGTTTTTTTTTCCCCACAATTTTTCCCTAACAAGGTTAAATGTGCTATTGTTTGATGTATAACTTTTTTAAAGTTTTAAAATTTTATTTTATTTTTATTTTTAAGTAGGGGGCTTAAAACATGGGGCTTGAACTTATGACCCCAAGGTCAAGACCTGAGCTGAGATCAAGAGTCGGATGCTTAACCGACTGAGCCACGCAGGCGCCCTTGATATATCACTTTTTGTCATTTCTTCCTTTTGAAATCAGACTTTTTTTTCTTCTTTATTCCTTTTTTCTTTTTTTTTAATTGAAGTATAGATGACATACAATGTCCCATTAGTTTCAGGTGTACAACATTGTGATTTGACAATGTTTCTTCTTGACTATGGAGTTTTTTGTTTTAATTTTTAGTCTTTTTAAATTTTAATGGATTTAGATGCTAAAAGTTGATATAAAAATTTGATGCCCCAAAACCCCACCCCGTTTGTATCTGGTAAGTAGCATTATAAAGAATGTCTTTTCCCTGCCTGAGAACATTCTGAGTGGCTTTTGTTTTTGTTTTTGTTTTTGAGAGCATGAGAGAGGGAGTGCACGTGTGGGGGTGGGGGCATGGGGAGGGGCAGAAGGTGAGGGAGAGAGAGAATCCTAAGATCAGAGGGGCTTGATCTCATAATTCTGAGATCATGACCTGAGCTGAAATATCAAGAGTTGGATGCTAAACCAACTGAGCCACCCGGGGGCCCCTGAGTGTAAGTTTTCTTGAATTAACGCGATGTTGGTCTTCCTCTGAGCCACATATATTCCTTTTTGGGATTTGCAGTCAGCATAATCATACCCCCACCTTTCTGTGTGGTTGAACTTCAAAATGAAGAATTCCTTTATACCACCCCATTTCAGAGAATATGAGGTACACACATACAGTATAGGACCAGCTACCAGGCCTTAGTGATATCAAGGTTAGGGCTAGTGTTCAGGCTGTTCAGAGTATGTTTTTTTATGTTTCTATAAAGGATAAGGAACAGAAAAAAAAAATCCTTTACACAAATGAGAACATGCTAAACCAAGGGGTATTTTACTTATCAAGTATAGCATGCAGTTTTAATCGTAATTGTTGAATAATTATTGTTGTTGGAAATTCTGAGCAGTCTTTCTCTCTCTCTCTCTCAAAAAAAGCACAGGTTGACAATTAAAGCCACTTTTTGATTTTCAGCACCAATTTTTCTGTAATAAGTAAACCATAAAATGTATAATCTGTCCTGGCAAAGTTGTATATTTAACTTTTACTGTCATCTTGCTGTCTCTTTAGGTGTGTTACTCCTCTCCATTCCTTCCTTCCCTCTCCCTACCTGCTGTGGTGACAGGAGGCCACTATATGAGTGCTAGGAATGCCTCACTCTGATTCCCTGGCCTGCTCTCCTCAGTCATAGGCCATATCCCCTGTCTCCCCAAGTTATCGGAAGTTCCTTCCTGCTGGTGACTTATTTTCAAGGTTGGGCCATGATTGTATTCTAAGTTCTAGATGCAACATGATTAAATAATAAAGTTGGATATATTTAATGCTCTCCCCATAATTAGATACCAGAAAGAGACCTGCTTGCACTGTAGAAATCCCTGAAGACAGAATCCTAAGTAGTGAAATATCTGGCACTGGGATGGTCTAGGTGATCTTTAGAGGCCAGTGGTCCTTATTAGTGTTTTTCAAACTTTGATCTTTTAGCAAACCATCTACATACTTAAATTTAATACTCTCATGATTATTTGAAAGAAGAAGTTGGAAGGAGTTGGCGGTAATGTGCTTGATTCTATTTTTTCCAAAAGGAAGTAATATTGTTAACTAAGGGATGTATTTTGCGGGAGAATATGAGAAGTAAAGCATTGATTTGATTTACCTATTTTTATCAAATTGTCTTCCTTTTTCTGTTTCTTTGAAAGATCTTAATGAACTATTTGATTTATGAAAATTATTCTGGAGCAAATGACACTAAATACTGTGCACTTTTTAGCAATTTAGTGTTCTTTAATTATATATTTTGAAGATTGTAATGACTAAATGGGGAAAATTTTCTGCTGGAGGAAAACATTATTTCATGTTGAATAGAGTATTTCCAGATACTCTTCTGTGCCTGCGTTAGATTTTCTAATAGTAGCTTTTTGTAGACTCAATATAAAATTTACATTTGTAAAAGCAGGGTGAAGCTAAAACTGAATTATTTAAATATACATATGTTTTATTCTTTACTAGAAATCAAGTTTGTTTCAAAGAGAATTATCCTAAATGGTCCAATGTGCCCAAATGTCTAATATATTTTTCTTGAGCATGATAGTAAATTCCTGAAGGAAACTTTCAAATCTTTGTATACAGTAATATTATTGAGCAGGCATAATAACATTTCTCAAATTCCCAAGAAGTACAAACTACTTTATTTCCTAAAATGATAAGTTTTAAAAAATGTGTACATATTTTAGAGATTTTTCTGCATGGCCCCCAAAGAACATAAACTCTTTATGGTTATCAAATTTGGCTTTTGTGAATAAACATTTTATTGTTTATAATTCTGTTGGGTGAAAATCAGTCAACACATTTCCATCCTATATATTTTAATGAAAATTCTCCCCACATCTTAAAATTTACGTTGAAGTCTTTCCCCCCACCCATTTAAGTTACTTAAGATCCTGTTAGTGGTTTGGGATATGAAAATGTATTTTGTATTTAGAATCACATAACTTTTAGCTTTTTTAACTGGAAGGGATCCTAGGAGATCATTTCTAGAATAACTTTTTCAGTCTACAGATAAAAAAAAAATTGAATCTCAAAGAAGCTACATAATTCACCTGAGATACCTGGTGAATTTTTTTGTTCATGGTAATAATGGCAAGTACAGGATAAACATATAAAACAGGAAGAATTGATTCATTTGATAAGTGTTTTTATTTTTCTTGAACGAACATTTACTGGGCACTTACTAAATGTCAAGTGATAAGTACTAATGAACTAAAACAGACATAGTCCCTGATCTCAGTATTCTTAGTCTTTGAGGGGAGAGAAGCCAATGAAATAATCACATAAAAATGTATAATAGAAACTAAAATAGTGCATTGATTGCAGTTCTAGGAGGGCAGACAACAAAAGAGCCTGACTGGACTGGAGGTTCGGGAGAGGTTTCACTTCCCATCCAGTCACTGAGACAACCCACAAGTTGAAGGAGTCAGGCTCACTGACTTTAGCAGTTAGGTTTTAAAGAAAAAAATTTTGAAAAAAATTTAGAAGTAACAGTTTAGTTTGTGCAGAAAAGGCATACACTAAGGGGTATTTGCAGCTTCACAGGCTTGGGAGAGTCACAGCCCCCCATCGCACCAGTGGGCGCGGATGCAGTGGCCATTTACTCCATGGCCAACTGCAGAGACCACAGAGAGTCTTGCCAACACAGGGCATGGATGCTAGCCCGAAGACTTCTGTGGCTCTGTGTCTGGACCCAGGATGTCTTATTCATTTGGTTAACAATTTTTTTTGTGGTAAGATGTGGAAAAGTAAGCAATTTCAACCTCAAGTTAAGACTGTTTTTTTTCCACCCCAAGTTCTCCTTCTCTTGTGTCAGATGATTTTGATATGGCTCCAGGAATTTATGAGACTCATCTAAGAGGAAATGGAATTGGGGTATTGAACTTGTGTTTAATGGGATATGTTTGTGCAGTTTTCAGCGACTTCTAGGCAAAGTTAAACTATTGATAACCATCCTGATAAAGGAATGGCTTCCTGAAATACTTCTCTTGCTCACTGTGCTGACCCACCTGGCATTATAACATGAGGGTACAGGGCCAGAGGTCATATCATAATATGAATGTGGCTTCTAGGGGCCAACACCACACATTTGTGAGAAATGGAGGAAAACAAGATGTGAAAGGTACAGAGTCAGAAGCTAATCTGTGAAAAATCCTTCCAATGATCAGATCTGTAATACTGTAAGCAGATGACCTGGTTGTTGTCCCTTGCAAATTGTCCCTTGCTAGGTGTAATGTGATAATGTTGCAAATATATTTATTAATGCACTAAATTAAATTAAGTTAAATTAATTTACATTACATTAAATGAAAACAGGTAAAGTGAATTCTTTTTTTTTTTTTAAAGATTTTATTTATTTATTTATTTGACACAGAGAGAGAGAGAGAGAGCACAAGCAGGGGGAGCGGCAGGCACAGGGAGAGGGAGAAGCAGGCTCCCCATGGAGCAGGGAGCCTGATGCAGGGCTTGATCCCGGGGCCCTGGGATCATGACCTGAGCTGAAGGAGACGCTTAACCGACTGAGCCACCCAGCCGCCCCTGGTAAAGTAAATTCGGAGAGCTGTATCAGCATAGGTAAAGTGATATCAAGAAGGCTGTATCACATCCTATATTAGACTCCAATCGGGAGACAGAAATGTCACACAGTAATGTAAACAGGGGAAGTTTAATATAAAAAAGTATTAACCATAACGGGATTATCTACTAAGGAGTAAAGAAAATATAAAGAATGGGAGAATAAGAGCAGACATGGAGAACAGTTCCCCCTCTTGTGCTGAGGTGGAGCATCCAAGGAAGAAACGAATTTGGAAGATCCTACCTTCCTCTCTCCTGCCACACCGTGAGATTCAGACTTCCCTGGAGATGCTGCAGCCATGATTCCCTGGATGGCAGAGACTTTGCAGAAGTGCTATCAGAATTCTGTCCTCTGGTGTAGGGGAAGCCATCCATGAGAAGGTGCCCTGCTGAAGAACTCATTGAGAAGCCCCCTGCCGGGATATTGCCCTCTATGTGCCAGAGGAAGCTGCCTGTAGGGTGTCCTGTGCTGTGGATTGCTGTGGGAGCAAAGTGAGAAGAGCATAACCATGCACCAGAAGAAAACCCCTTTCCTCCTTCAGTGTCCTTCCAGCACCCTCTACTGTGCAAGCCAGCTGGCAAGGGAAAACCCTTCTAGTTTCACAAACAGGCAATGAAGGGTGGATTTGGAACTGAGAAGCCATAAATTGATGCCCGAAACATACCCTTTAGGAAACTATCATTGCCAATAACCTACAAATCAGGTAGATGTTGCAAAATCCAGGGGGGAAAACTGAAAAATAAGGAAAACCACTCCTCTTGTATGTCTCTTCTACTCTCCATACTCTACTACAACCCTGCTTTGCTTCTTACACTTCTGGTCACCAAATGTGTGATTCCCCTCCCCCCCATACCAAGCAATTTTGTGACACCTGCTAGGTGTCATACAATTTAACTTAGTTCTGACACTATCTACTTGGAGATACCATGAGATCCCGCAGGTTAAGGGCTCAGTCCCACAAGACTGCCCCACCCCTCCTTCAGATGCCAATCCCAAATCCAGGCTGTCACTTGTGCTTCCAACCACCTGGCTATAAATTGGAAGTTCCCACAACCCCCCCCCCGCCCCTTGGGTTTGATTAATTTGCTAGAGCAGCTCACAGAACTCAGAGCAACATTTTACTTATTAGAATACTAGTTATAAAAAGATTTAATGCAGGAACAACTAGATGGAAGAGATGTATAGGGCAAAATATGTGGGAGAGACACAGAGCTTCCATGCCTTCTACAGGCATGCCCCTCTCCCAGCATCCCTACGTGTACACCAATCTGAAAGCTCTCCAAACTCTGTCCTTTAGGGTTTTTATGGAGGCTTTGTTACATAGACATAATTGATTAAATCATTAGCCTGTGGTGACTGATTCAACCTCCAGACCCTGTCCCATACTTGGAGGAGGGGGTGCTGAAAGTTCTAACCTTTTAATCACAAGTTGGTTCTCTTCACAACCAGTCTTCATCCTGTGGGCTTTCCAAAAGTTGTTTCATTAACATAAACTCAGATGTGGTTGAAAGGGGCTTGTTAGAAATAAGAAAAGAAATTAATTTCACCTTTATCACTCAGGAGCTATTTCAGGAATGGGGAAGAAAACTAAATATTATAACAAAAGATGTGACTTTGGCCCTTATATAGGAAATGGCAAGGGTTCTAGGAGCTATGAGCCAGGAACCACAGACAAAGACCAAATGTATATTTTTCTTCTGTAAGTCGCAATGTAAGAAGTGTATTTTGAAAGGAAAACCCTCTAAGGGTAAGAGTGGGGTTGGGAGATTGGGGAATGGAGTAGGAGGTGGCCAGTGAAGAACCTTGTTATCGTTGCATGGAAGGAATACCAGTTTTCTGTTGTCAGAAATGACAGAACTAGGCAGAGATGATAGAGAAGTTTTGTTAGAGACTTCAGTGGATTTGTGGGAAGGGCTACTATACCAAAAAGTTCATTGGAGTAAACAGGGAGTTTGAACTGTAGTGTCTTTTCATTGCTGAGCTCTAATAGTCTCTTAGTGGCTGGGCTGTTGCTAGGCAAGGAGAAAATCTTCCTCTTGCTGGAGTAGTAAAGTAGGCTTCTTTCTGAAAGGTATGCCTTTTCCTGTTGAGGCTTAAAAAAAGGCTGTGAGTGGTACAGTGTGAGAGCTCCCCCTTCTGGCTTACCAACTCCATTTTATTTATTTATTTTAAAAATTTTTTATTATGTTCAGTTAGCCAACATATAGTACATCATTAGTTTTTGATGTAGTGTTCAGTGATTCATTAGTTGCATATAACACCCAACTCCATTTTAAATGAGGTTTCCTTTATTCAGTTTCACAGAACTGAGTGAATTCATTGATTACTGTTAGGTGAAAACCTCTAAGGAGAACACAGCTTGCCTTGTTCATGGATAAGTAAAGAGAATAAAACAGCATGCATCTTATAAAATGCACAACACAAGATAAAAGTGTATAAAAGGATAAAAATCAGGGTGACCTCAAATCTGTTTCATAAAACAATAAATATAAAGAGACAATGGTATTACAGCCAATATGATAAGATAAAAATGGAAATAACAAATGTAAGAAAGAAGATAAAGAAATGACGTTGGTTTTCTCAGATGATGTAATGGCTAAAAGTAGAATAGAATACACAGAAACTTAGAACAATTAAGAGTTCAGCAAGGTTGCCAATTGTAAGATCAACAGATAAAATTTGGTGGCATTTCTATATTTCAGAAATAATAAATCAGAAAATATAATTTATAAGGAAAAATATAACTTCTGTAACATAAAGAAAAAAACTATTTACTTAGATACTCTTCCAAAAGGATATATATGTAATTTTTTTTTTAAAGATTTTATTTATTTATTTGAGAGAGAGAGAATGAGAGAGAGCACATGAGAGGGGGGAGGGTCAGAGGGAGAAGCAGACTCCCTGCCGAGCAGGGAGCCCGATGCGGGACTCGATCCAGGGACTCCAGGATCATGACCTGAGCCGAAGTTAGTCGCTTAACCAACTGAGCCACCCAGGCGCCCAGATATATATGTAATTTATGAAGAAAATTATAATACTTTGTTGAAGAAAGTTAAAGGAAATTTATATACATAGAGGACTATACCATGTTTACCGATGACACAGTTTGCTGTAAATATTTAAGTGATTCATTAAAAAGAAAGGGTAGAATGGTCTAGAATGGAGTCTAGCCACAAAGAACTATGATAATACATATAAGGCAGAGTCTAATGAGATTTTTAATGTTTTACTCTTAAATATGTAAGAAAAGCTAAGGATTACCATGTATATAGGAAATCTTCCAATATATGTAAGAAAGATATAAAAATATACAGAAATGGGTACAGATAATATAGAAAACAAATGAAAATTTCAAAGAAATTGTAACTTACGTTTTTAAAAATAAGAGAAATTGTGGCACCCATAAAAAAAAGAAGAGGATGCTATAGAAAAGAATGGAGTTACTGAAAATTAAAGATATGATAAATGAAATTAGAAATTCAATAATGAGTTTGAAAGATAAAGAAATTTTCCACTAAGTAGAAGATGATAAAGAAATTGACGATAAGACAGGAAAGATAAGAAAATTAGAGGGGGTGCCTGGGTGGCTCAGTCGGTTAAGTGTCTGTCTTGGGCTCAGGTCATGATCTCAGGATCCTGGGATGGAGCCCTCTGTAGGGCTCCCTGCTCAGCGGGATCCTGCTTCTCCCTCGCCCCCCCCCCCCCCCCCCCACCAGCTCCTGCTTTCTCTCAAATAAATAAATAAAATCTAAAAAAAAAAAAAAAGAATATTAGAGAACTAACTCCAGAAGTATGGTATTTAAATAGTAGAAATTTCAGAAAGGGAGCATAGATAAAACATTGGGGAGGAAATTATCAAAGATGTAGTAAAAGAAAATCATCCAAAAGTGAGGGATATAAATTTCCATATTGAAAAAGTTTACTGGGGCGCCTGGGTGGCTCAGTCGTTAAGTGTCTGCCTTTGGCTCAGGTCGTGATCCCAGGGTCCTGGGATCGAGCCCCACATCAGGCTCCCTGCTCCGCGGGAAGCCTGCTTCTCTCTCTCCCACTCCCCCTGCTTGTGTTCCCTCTCTCCCTGTGTCTCTCTCTGTCAAGTAAATAAATAAAATCTTAAAAAAAAAAAAAAAAGAAAAAGTTTACTGAATATTCAGCCCAATAATATTCAGTAAACTTTATTCCTGCATATTTAAAAGTAATTTGAAAAGGCATATCAAGACCTTTAATCATGATATTTTAGAATACCAGAAGACCCTAAAAGCTACCAAAAATTAAAAACAAACAGGTTAGATACAAAAGATCTGAGTGGCTCAAAATAAATACTGGATGCTAGAAAACAATCAAACAGTCTTCTATTAGAAGAAGAGTTCTATGCCCAGCCAAACTATCAATCAATATAAGTGCAGAATAAGATATTTTCAGACACATAAAGTCTTTAAAAATTTATTTCCTGTGCAGCACTTCTTCAGAACCTAATGAAGAATGTGTTCCTATCAAAATAAGTAAATAAACCAAGAATGAGGAAGACCTAAGATCCAAGAAACAAGATACAGCGTAGAAGAAAGTAAAGGGGAATCCCAGGATGACAACTCTGTTGAAGGCTTAGAGAGAATCCAGTCCGTATGATAGCCAGAAGGTAAGAGAGTTCCAGGAGGAGTGGAGGTATCTCTAGTTCAAAAATGGAACTATTAACTTTTCAGTATGACAGTGTAGAAAAGTATATTGAGTAGTGTTTTTATAAGATTGTGGAGGGTGTAGGAAGCCATCCAAAGATTTAAAGAAATGAAAGCAAATGAAATAAAAGAGAGGTATTTTGTAATTCCAAGAAGAACCAGAAGAAGCACTAGAAGAAGAATTAAGGCATAATATACTTAAGAGTAAAAAATATCTACATAGTTGTATTAAAAATATTCAATATATATACTATAAAACTTGTGATATAGCAATATTGAGAAAATGGGAAGAGGGGAAGAGGAAACCCAGGAGATTTTCATCTAACAGAATAATTAGTAGGAAGTCTAACATAGTTGACAATTTGCAATAGATGTATATTATTTAGAGATGTGGAGCAAATTCCAAAATAAATAGCAAAAGCAGTAGAAAGTGATTGTTTCTGGGTAGTGGGAGTGGAGATGGGGATGTGGGAGAATATTTTTGTCTCTGCTATATACTGCACATGTTGTAGTGTTTCCAAACAGGGTCATTATTGGTGTTTTGGGTGCCAATGCTTCTCTTCTGGGAGGGCATCCTATGCATTTAGCACTATGGCTCACCTAATCTTTGGCTAAAGGATGCCAGTAGCCCCTCCTGTGACTTGTGACTAATCTAAATCCTCCTACATTTTTCCTAAAGCCCTCTGAAGGAAAATGGCACTCCTTGCAGCTGAGAGCTATTATTTTCCTTTGATAAGAATTAAAACTGATTATAGAAAGAAATAGAACCTGTGGAATATAGAGAAAGGTATACTCCGAAGAAGATCCATAGTGCTAAAATAATTTCATTATAAGAAATATATAATAAGTGGAAAAAATTAAACATTTACTTCAAGAAACTTGAAAAAAATAAAAAAGAAAGAAAATAAAGAAAAGATAGTTAAGATTTAAACAGAAAGGAATGAATTAGAAGAAAAACGTAGACTTGATGCATAGAAGACCTGGCTCTTAGAAAAGATCAAAAGACAAGAAACTTCTGGCAATGTTAATCAAGGAAAAAAACACCAGGAAAGTACAAAATATGGAAAATAAGTGGTGAAACTACAGATTAAAAGGGTAATTTTTAAAAAATGAGAACACAATGCCATATTATACAAACGTATCTGAAAATTTTAATGAAACATGATTTTCCTAGCACGATTGAAATTATAAAAAATAATAATGAGGAAAAAGGAATCTTGAAAAGAAAAGAAGAAATATGTTATTCAAAACTAACCTTCAAAAAACCAAACACACACATTTAGAAAAATAGATTTGAAGTTTATATTGCATAGAAGTTCTAGGAACCTCCATGGAATAAATATTTCTACATCACTGGAACTATTTTATAAAAAGAATTGAAAGTTTTCCATATAACAATAATACGAAAATGGAAGGTGTGAGCATACACATGCAAATCCTGAAGACCAATTTAATTTTATTTGCAAATAATCAAATTTTAAATAAAATATCAGCAAATTTTATCCAACAGTATAAAAAAGCACTAACAAATTACACATTTTGTAACGACCGACCACGTAGGAATGTTTCATCAGGCAATCTCTCAATTGATTTTATCAAAGGGGAAAAATTATTTGTTAATCTCAATAAACAGTAGTAAATGCATTTGATGAATCACAACATACATTATTCATATGTTGTTTTCGAACACTAGCAGTACAGGGACACTTTCTTGACTTTTAAGGAATATTATTAGCAGTTTGGAACAGTTAAGCTTCCGGTATTATTGTTTTGCACTAACATTTTGTTATTAATGCCCAGTTTTATCACACTGCATTCTGAGAGGCCAGATCCCACTAGCCAGCATCATAAAATTGAGATGCAGATGGGGATGCTGATGACAGTTGTTATTGCACACTATTCTGGACATGCTACTCAAGGAGCTAATGATAAACAAAAAAGAAGGTATAAAAACTTTTGTAAGCAAAACCAAAAATCATTGTTATTTGCAATACTATAACTGCCTAACTAAAAAAAATTATCTAGAAATGAATGAGTTGAAATGTGGCTGTTTTCAAAATCCATATGCCAAAAACAATAGTTTTGTCCTCTACCTAGACTATTAAGTGGCTAAAAACTGAAAGTTTAAATGTTTATTTTAAAAAGCAACAAAAATGTGAAATAAAAAACTTATCACACACATGTTACATCTTTGTATATTTGAACAAATGAAAAGACATAATCTGTGGAAAGTGTGTACTTAAAAGAATATGTGACTCTTGATCTTGGGGTCACGGGTTTGAGCCCCATGTTGGGTCTACAAATTACTAAAACAAAGAAATAAATGTGAAAAAAGAAAACTGGCTAACTTCTGATGATATTAAAAAAAGAAATCCATATGAAACTGTTTTTTCTGAGAACTTATTAAATAAATTTACATTTAAAAGAATGAAGAAATATTAAATTTATAAGGTAATACACATATCTATTAATGGCTCAAATAGCTCTTAGGTTCTTGTATTAAATCAACTCTCTTGTAGGTTTTTTAAAATTCTTCAGGTTATACACATCCTGCAATCTAGCAATTCTATTTCTAGGAATTTATCCTAAGGAAATAATTGAATAAGTACACAAAAATGTAGGTACAAACATATTGACCCAACTTGGTCATGGTATATAATTTTTGTATATTTTAGGATTCAATTTGTTAATACTTTGTTAAAGATTTTTCATGTATGTTTATGTGCAGTGGTAGCCTATAGTTTTCCTTTCTTGTGATATCCATCTGGTTTTGGTATTGTGGCATCATAGATTGAGTTAATGTGTTTCCTCTGTTTCTGTTTGCTGGAAGAAATTGTGGAGAATTGTGGAGAATTAGTATCAGTTCTTACTTAAATATTTGATAGAATCCACCAGTGAAACTCTCTGGGTATTGTGCTTTCCTTTTTTGAGGGTTATTAATTATTGCTTTAATTCCTTTAATAGCATATTAATAGCTACATATTAATAAATATATTCAGAATATCTGTTTCTCCTTGTGTGAGCTTTGTTAGTTTATATATCTTTTAAGAAATTGGTCCATTTCATCTAAGTTATCGAACTTGTGGGTACAGAATTTTTTTTTTGTAAGATTTTATTTACTTATTTGAGAGAGAGAGAATGAGAGAGAGAGAGAGAGCACATGAGAGGGGGGAGGGTCAGAGGGAGAAGCAGACTCCCCACTGAGCCGAGAGCCCAATGTGGGATTCGATCCCAGGACTCCAGGATCATGACCCAAGCCAAAGGCAGTCGCCCAACCAACTGAGCCACCCAGGCACTCCAGAATTGTTTTTTAGGGTTTCTTTCTTATCCTTTTAATATCCATAAGATCAGAAATAAGAATCTACCTTTTCTTTCTTATATTGGTAATTGTGTCCTCCTTACTTCTCCCCCTCCCCCTTAATTTTATTGATCCTTTCAAAGAAAGAGCTTTTGGTTTTATTGATTATCGTTGTTATTTTCCTGTTTTCATTTCATTGATTCCCTCTCCAATTTTTATTATTTTCTTCTGATTGCTTTAGTCTTAAATTGTTCTTCTGTCTCTACTTTTCTAAGGAGGAAATTTAGATTATTGATTTTAGATATTTTTCCTTTTTAACATACACATTAATGATGCTACAAATTTCCTTCTAAGCACTGCTTGTTACATTTTGTAACATTTTGTTACATCTTAGATTAAAATAATTATTAATTTGTCTTGAGACTAACTTTGACCCATGTGTTATTTAGAAGTGAGTTGTTTAATCTCCAAATGTTTGGAGATTTCCAGCTTTCTTTCTGTTGCTAATTTCTAATTTAATTCCATCGTAGTTTGAGAACATACTTTGTATAATTTCTATTTTTTTTTTTGAAAATTTGATAATGTGTGTTTTATGGCCCAGAATGTGGGCTATTTTGGTGAATGTTCCATGGGATCTTGAGAAGAATGTGTACTCTGTTGTTACTGGATGGAGGAATTTATAAGTATCAACTAGAACAAGTTGATTGATGGTGCTTTTCAGGTCAACAAAATCCTTACTGATTTTCTGCCTGCTTGATTTATCAATCACTGAAAAAAGTACATTGAAGTGAGTTTATTTCTCCTTGCAGTTGCATTAGTTTTAGGCTCACATATGTTGATGTTCTGTTGTTAGATACATACAAATTAATGATTGTTGTGCCTTCTTGGAGAATGAGACTCCTTTATCACAATGTAATGTCCCTTTTCATTCCTGATATCTTTGTTCTGAAGTCCACTGTGTCTTAAATTAATATAGCCACTCTAGGTAAGATTATCGTTAGCATGGCACATCTTTCTCTAGCCCCTTGCTTTATTCTGAGTTTTGATGTTTAAAGTGAGTTACTTGTAGACAACTATAGCTCAGTCTTATTTTTATCCACTTTGACAATTCCTTTCTTTTAATTGGTGTATTCAGACGTTCACATTTAAAGTGATTACTGATGTGGCTGGATTAATGTCTGCTGTGTTTGTTACTATTTGCTATTTGTTGTGCTTGTTCATTGTTTCTTCTTTCACCATCTTTTTGTGCTTTCTCTGTTTTAATTGGGCCTTTTTTCATGGTCCATTTTATCTCCTCTCAGCATATCATTTAGGCTTCTTTTTAAAAACTTTTTGTGGTTGCCATAGAGTTCAAAATATGCATTTTTATCTAATCTAAATCCATCTGCAGATCACACTGTACCACTTTTGGTGCAGTGCATGTACCTCCGAACAGAGTATTCCCAGTTCCTCCCTCCAATCTCTTAGGATGTTCATTTCACTTTTCCATGTACTATAATCATCTGATACATTGTTACTAGTATTACTTTAAACAATAGGGACTCCTGGGTGGCTATGTTGGTGGGTTAAGCATCTGCCTTCGGCTAAGGTCATGATCCTTGCTCAGTGGGGAGCCTGCTTCTCCCTCTGCATGCCACTCCCCGGGCTTGTGTTCTCTCTCTCTCAAATAAATAAAATAAATTCTTAAAAAAAAAATAAACCAAATTATCTTTAAAATCAATTAAAAATAAAATATTTTATTTTACCTTAATGTATTCCTGTTTTCCTTTTTTTAATAGATCTGAATTTCTGACCTATATTATTTTCCTTCTCCCTGAAGAACTTCTTTTAATATTTCTTGCAGGGCAGGTCTGCTGCTGATGAATTCTGTTTCTGTTTGAGAAATTGCTTTTTCTCTTTCACTTTCTTTTTTCTTTTTAAGGATAATTTTGCTGCATGCAGAATTCTAGAATGGTATAGTTTTCTTTCAGCACCTTAAATATTTCACTGCGTTCTTTTTTTTTTTTTTTAAGATTTTTTAAATCTATTTGATAGAGAAGGACACAGCGAGAGAGGGAACACAGGCAGGGGGAGTGGGAAAGGGAGAAGCAGGCTTCCAGCCGAGCAGGGAGCCTGATGTGGGGCTCGATCCCAGGACTCTGGGATCATGACCTGAGCAGACGCCCAACGACTGAGCCACCCAGGCACCCCACACTGCATTCTTTTTTTTGACTTGTGTGATTTGTGATGAGAAGTCTGCTGTAATTCTTATTCTTCTTCCTCTATAGGTAAGGTATTCCCGTTCCTCGAGCTTCTTTTAATAGTTTGTCTTTGATTTTCTGCAGTTTGAGAATGATATGCTTCTGTATTTTGATGTTTATCCTGTTAGATGTCTCTGACTTTATTTAGTTTGTGATCTGGTATCTGTCATTAATTTGGAAAAATTCTCAGACATTATTACTTCCAATATTTATTCCAGAATATTTCCATGCCACCCTTTTTCTTAACGCTGTATTCCAAATACGTGCAATGTATGCCTTTTGAAATTTACTATGGTTCTTGGATATCCTATTTTTTTTTTTTCATTTTTTTTCTTTTTTGCATTTCAGTTTGGAAGTTTCTATTCACATATCTTCTAGCTCACTGATTCTTTCCTCAGCTGTGTCCAGTCTACTAATGAGCCTATCAAAAACATTCTTTATTTCTATTATAAATTTTTGATTTCCAGCATTTTTTTTATTTTTAGAGTTTCCATCTCTGTGCTATATTGCTTGTTTGTTTTTGCATGTTTTCTGTTTTCTATTAGATTCCTTAACATATTAATCATAGTTATTTTAGATACTCTAATATTAGAAGAACTGTGTCATATCTGATTCTGGTTTTGATGCTTGTTTTGAATCTCTAGATTGTGTTTTTTACTTTTAGTATGCCTTGTATTATTATTATTATTATTTATTTTTATGTTTATTTTTTTAAGCTTGACATGATGTATTGGGCAATAAGAACTGTGGTAAATGGCCACTGGTGTGAGCTTCCATGTTGTTTGGCTAGGAGACAGGACGTGTTTAATGTTTACTGTAGGTGCCAGTGGCTTCAAGTTCCTCCAGTGTCCTTGTTCTGGTCTTCCCTTTGTCTTCGGTTCTCTAAGAACTCTTCCTAAAGTAGAGTCTGTGCCTTACAGCACGTTGGGCTGTCATACACTATTCTTATATTGAAGCCCTGTTTTGACATGGTGTTTGGTGTGAGTGAGAGGAAGTATTTTATTAAATCTCAGTCTTTAGCGGATCTGTGTCCTTGGGCTATGAACTTCATTTATGTTCAGTTTTTTTCCCTCCACCTAGGTGAAACAGAAGTGTGAGAGGAAGCTGGAAAAAGGTACTTGCCCTTCCCCCAGGTGAATAAGGCTCTGATAAAATCCTTTCCCTCGGGCGCCTGGGTGGCTCAGTTGGTTAAGCGACTGCCTTCGGCTCAGGTCATGATCCTGGAGTCCCGGAATCCAGTCCCGCATCGGGCTCCCTGCTCGGCAGGGAGTCTGCTTCTCCCTCGGACCCTCCCCCCTCTCATGCTCTCTCTATCTCATTCTCTCTCTCAAATAAATAAATAAAATCTTAAAAAAAAAAATCCTTTCCCTTTGTTATGGGGAACATTCTGGGCATATTTCAATATGACTATTCTCCCTTCCTTCCACCAGGGACATGTGGGGAATCTCTCTCAGCTCTTCAAGGTACCAACCTCGTGAGATTCCTGGAAGTAGAACACACAGAAGTCTTCACTTTCCCAAAGACTGTGGCCCCCAGGAGTTTCTCATTCTCATTCTAATCCACATTCAGACTCCAACAATTTGTCAAAATTGCCAATTTTGTGTACCTACAGTGCATGGCTCCAGCAACTTCTGCCCTGGGTAAATAGATGTTGGCAGTGGTTTTCTTTCTTCTTTTTATCCTGTCTCTCCAGATTTCAGCATTCAAGTTTGCCCTATGACCTCAATTTTCTGATGGAGGTCATTGATTTTCCATTTGTTTAGTGTTTTTTCTTAAGTTAAGAATGGCAGTGACAATTTCCAAGCATGTCATGTCAGAACTGAAATTTGATGTTGGGATTATTTTTCCTAAGTTTTATTTTGCTCCTGTCTCATTTCTTTCTTTTTAAAATTTGAATGGTACAGTGACCATGCATTGCATGAGCAACCCAGATCTTAGTGATCTTCTCATCCATTCAAGCTGATCCTCTTTTGGCCTGACATCAATCAGTACATGAAACTCAGACCCTTTGCTGGTTTTCACATAAAATCCAATTCCACTTACCATTCATCATCATTCTTCTCTTTTTCTTCGTTTTGTAGTCTCTACTTAAGATTTATGGAGGCAGTGGAAAGGATGACAGTCACATGCTGCACATCATGCCCCAGACAAAGCCCCATTAAACACATGTCTTACAAAGTCCCTCTGTCCTGTTGCCACTTTACGTTTTCTGCTTTGCTGTCCTCTGGACACCTGCATATCATCCCCAGCAATGGCACTCAGCTTCTATTTCTTAAAAAAAAAAAAAAGTTGGATTCCATAAATGAAGCACCTATTATTTTATGGAGGTAAGTAAATGAGAAGTGAGAGAGTGAAATGCTCTGTCCAGTAACACCTTAGATTATACTTTCCTCCCCAATAGCTGCTTCGAGGTAGCTCTGACTCATCCATGTTCCCCTCACAGTGGCAGCCACTTTTGTAATCCACCTCCAGACTGCTCATGTACTCCAGGAACTTGGGTTATTTCTACAGAACCACACTGTGTCCTGTGTCCTGATGGAACCGATCCATCCATTTGTCACAATATATTGTTCCTGAGTCTTTGTTTGTTTCCTTCTGATACTAGAAGTATAAGTTTACAGAGTACAAAACATAAGTCAGAGACTATATTTGAGTCATCTTTTAACATCTTGCTCTATTCTTGGCATGTGCTAAGTACTCAAAAATAGTTTGGTGAGTGAATGAATGACTTATTGGTGATGATTTTTTTTTTTATCAACAAAGTGGGAATGTTTGTATACATTTATGATACCAAAGGAAAAACAAGTTAGAACAATGAGTGCTAATTAATATGATTTTCACTAAACTTTCAGACATTAAAATTTTCCTTAATAATTTGCCCAAATTTGAATTACTTTTGAATTAACTTTGGGATTACTAATGAAACTGGAATAGAGTTTCCTGAAGCGCATTTCTCAAAAATAACTCAATTATCCAAGTTAAGCATGTTCCACCTGAGGAATTTTAATTCTGTTCTCTAAGGAATTATTCATGAATTATATTTGTCCATTCTTATTAAAAGAAGAATCAATAGGCCTCTAATGTAAAATTAATTTATTTCCCTATATAGCACTCATAGTTTTTATTAGGTTCTTTCCAATATTAAAGAATGTTAAACTGAGATTATATATTTTTTCCCAGAAGATAAACATGTCAATACTATACTCAATGAGGTCTACAAATCCTGTATTTGGCAATGAAGACACATTATTAAGACATTGCAGTTGTCTATGTAATTCATTACGGTTCATCAGAGAAACTTATCCTGAAGTCTTTAGTGTTCATTGTCAGCAATTGATAAGCATGCCCTTAATATATTTTGCAGTCGAGTGAATGGCAACTAAATATGTAAGTGGATTTCCCAGCAAACTGCTCTCTGATTTGTGCATACATAACTTACATTTAATTCAGAGGTTTTGTTTATGAGATTTCACCAACACTAAATTTTCATTTCCAAATCTCTTGATAAATTGACTAAATAGGGAATAGGATGGATTTGTTTAAGAAAATGGCATACTCTTCAAAGTTTTAGATATTTTGTTATGTTTTATATCTCATCAAGCATTCCTTTAACCCAAATCCTTGTGTGTGTTTTTTTTTTCTCCTCTTGGGAATGATGTAAGACTCGGATAAAGTGAGAATTATGCTCAGTAATGACAATTAGAATATATGAATTAGGTACTCAATTTGTGTGATACATTGCAAGGAATTGCAAATCATGTTTTGTCCCTAGCTTCACCTGTTTGAAAAAAAATGAGTCCCTTCTTTCCCCAACTTGCTGTACTGAGAGAATTCTTATCTACAGAAGTCAAGGAACAGCTGTTTATTAATGGATCACAGCAGGAGAATAAACACAGCAGTCTGGGCAGAGGGTATTTTTCACTCTTGTGCAACTTGTTTCTCAATATTTTGTCCTCTGTTGTGGATTATATAGTGTGTATGTGAGAGTAAACATCAGTCAATCACTCTTCCTCTCTCTGCATGAGGAATAACACTTCAAGGCATATTAGTAATTCATATATTCTGAGCCACGTGCAGTGCAGTTCTTTATTGAATAAAATGAGTACAAATAGAAACACGGATTGTGTTTACTTTTCTCATTAATCATAAGAACAGCATAGTAAGATGAGAATGTTTCTCTCAAATGGGGCATCCCTGATTTGGCTGTTTTTATATTCTGTTTTATTATGCTCCTACCAATTACTGCATGCTTTCCATAATTCCACGGGTATTGCATGAATCTAGGTGAGACGTTATGAGGGTGAATTAGAGAAGTGATTGGAATAAGAACATTTCAAGAAGATAAGAGTTTTCAAATAGTTGAAAGAGGTCATGTATAAAAGGAAATTAAAAAAAACCCAACCCAAAACATTCACTGGATTTGGCAATTAGAAGGCTTTTGGTAATGTGGTAGTCAGCTTGGAAGCCATACTACAAAGGATAAAGATTATATTAATTATTGATTACTCTTTCAAGCAGATTAGCATTAAGGACCAACAGAATTCATTTGGAGTTTTGTTTTAGATAAGGTGGGAAGTATGCATTCCCTTGGGTTGTGGATATATCTAGAATTATTTCTATTATGTTAAGTTCTAAAATTTCTTTCTTTGAAGGTTGGGTTTGGGTTGTGGAGGATGCTTAGAAATTACTTTTAAATAAATGGGAATGGGAGCTCTTTCTGCTTGTTGGATAGGGTGCTGCCCAATTTGTGGATTTTTGAAAAAAGCCAATTATGCCTTTAAATTTAACATAAACTAATGAATAGGAAAGATCATTTTGGGGGGGCATATGATTATCTCCACATTATACAAAGATCGAAATAAAGGAATGCATCTTTGAATGTATATCTTGTGTGTAACTTACCATATCTCTTTATTTTCAAATATAGTGGTATTCATTATTCTCTTCATTCATATTAATGCTGCTCAAAAAATAGATGCCTGGGCTATAGGCTCAATGACACAGAGCAGTCATAGAATTCCAAGGCATAAACAATTCTGAAGGGATATTTTGGTATTTGACAGCACCCTGCCATTACACCTGTGTGCTGCTTGCTTCCTCCCTGAGTGCCAAAGTTTAGCTCAGAAAAATAGTAGAAAGAATAAGATCTCGGGGCGCCTGGGTGGCTCAGTCGTTAAGCGTCTGCCTTCGGCTCAGGTCATGATCCCAGGGTCCTGGGATCGAGCCCCAAGTCAGGCTCCCTGCTCAGTGGGAAGCCTGCTTCTCCCTCTCCCACTCCCCCTGCTTGTGTTCCCTCTCTCGCTGTATCTCTCTCTGTCAAATAAATAAAATCTTAAAAAAAAAAAAAAGAAAGAATAAGATCTCTATATTAATTTTTAAAAAAACTTAGATTTTTTTTCAAAAAAAGGACTATGAAGATGATTTAACAGAAAAAAGATTTAGTATCCTACATTCAACAAGCAAAACACTAGACAAAATGACAAAATGTATAAAACAATGATTTTTAAGACCCTATGCATCAAGCAATGAAAGACCTTGAGTGATGAGAGACAAGTGACTTGAGCCCAGTGACTGCCCCAGCTTACTGTCTAGAAAGTATTTCCAGGCTGCGCCCAGGGAGGGGGAATCTAGGTGATCCCCTGAGCAGATTCCCTGAGGGTTTGGGTTGACCAGAGCAGCTAGAGTTTGTAGGACAGAGTCCTGGAGAGGTGAGAACTAGACAGAGGAAAAAAAAAAAAAAAAGAGAGAGAGAGATTAGAAAGTTCCCAGCATTCCCACAGGCCTGGGAATTGTGCATCTTCCAAACAACCAGTCTGGAAAACATAATTTATGGAAAATTTTGTAAGTACATGAAAGGGCTTTGCATCAGAATTGAGGCAAAATTAGCTTTAGGCTAAAGTGTACCTTGGTCCTGCTTAATGTATTTTAAATGCGAGACTCAAAAAAGATCAAACTGTTTCCAAGTAACTTAATTGTATGCCAAAACAAAACTAAAAAACAATGATATATATTATAGTCATATAGCAGACTTACATTATGTGAAATGTTGAAGAAAGTCCTTTAGACAGACAATGATACCAAATGGAACTATGGATCTGACCAGGAATAAAGAGAAATGAAATTTTTCCCTACATGGGAAAATTCATAAGACATTTTTATTATTAAAATATTTTTGAAAAAATGACTCTTTAAACAAAAACAGTAACAATGTGGTCTAGAGTTTATTATCTACATAAAAGTACAAATCTCAAAGACCAAGATAAGAAAAATGGAAGAATACTATTATAGGTTATTATATGTGAAGTGGTATAATATCACTTAAATATGGACTGTTGTAAGTTAGAGATTTCTACTATAAGCCTAAAACAGTCACTAAAGTAACAGTACAGAGAATTACAGCTAAAAAGCCACAAGATAAAACAAATTGAAAATAAAATTCAATTAATCCAAAAGTCAGACGAAAAAGGGAGACAAGGGAAACACATATGGCAAATAAAAACACAAATAGCAATAGTAAACCTAGCCATATCAATAAGCACCATAAATGTAAAGGGCCTAAATATTCCATTAAAAGGCACACATTGTCAGACCCAATAGTAAGCTGCCTAGAAGAAAGGCATTTTATTTTTTATTTATATACTTTTATATTTATTAATTTTCAATTATTTAATAACAAATTATTAATGATTAAATGTATATTAACATACATATTTTAATCTGTATAAAATGCATATGTATATGTACACATACATAAATATGTGACCTATTTTTTTTTGAGTTTTATTTTTAAAAATTTTATTTCATTATGTTATGTTAGTCACCATACAATACATCATTAGTTTTTGATGTAGTGTTCCATGATTCATTGTTCGCATATAACATCCAGTGCTCCATTTAATACATGCTCTCCTTAATACCCATCACCGGGCTAACCCATTCCCCCACCCCTCACCCCTCTAAAACCCTCAGTTTATTTCTCAGGGTCCATAGTCTCTCATGGTTCATCTCCCCCTCCGATTTCCCCCCCTTCATTTTTCCCTTCCTACTATCTTCTTCTTCTTCTTTTTTTTGTAACATATAATGTATTGTTTCAGAGGTACAGGTCTGTGATTCATCAGTCTTACACAATTCATAGCGCTCACCATAGCACATACCCTCCCCAATGGCCATCACCCACCCACCCATCCCTCCCACCTCCCTCCACTCCAGCAACCCTCAGTTTGTTTCCTGAGATTAAGAATTCCTCATATCAGTGAGATCATGTGATACTTGTCTTTCTCTGATTGACTTATTTTGCTCAGTATAATATCCTCTAGTTCCATCCACATCATTGCAAAAGGCAAGATTTCATTTTTTTTTTTGATGGCTGTATAATATTCCATTGTGTATATATATATATATATATATATATATATATATATATATATATATACCACATCTTCTTTATCCATTCATCTGTTGATGGACATCTTGGCTCTTTCCACAGTTTGGCTATTGTGGACATTGCTGCTATAAACACTGGGGTGCACATACCCCTTCGGATCACTACACTTGTATCTTTGAGGTAAATACCCAGTAGTGCAATTGCTGGGTCGTAGGGTAGCTTTATTTTCAACTTTTTGAGGAACCTCCATACTGCTTTCCAGAGTGGCTGCACCAGCTTGCATTCCCACCAACAGTGTAGGAGGGTTCCCTTTTCTCCGCACCCTCGTCAACATCTATCGTTTCCTGACTTGTTAATTTTAGAAGAAATGCACTTTAAACGGAAAGACACTTCTAGGTAAAAAGTTAAAAGATGAATACATACCATGCTAACACTACCAAAAAAAGCTGAAAGAAAGCTGTAGTGGTGGTATTTTATCAAAGTAAGTATCAGAGCCAGGAATATTATGAGGGATAAACAAGGTCATTTCATAATCATAAAAGGGTAGATGGGTCAAAAAGACATTACAATCCTTAATATTTAATGGATCTAAAAGTAGAGGTTCAAAATACATTAGGAGAAAGGTAATAGGACTGCAAGAAGAAACAAATCCATAATCATAGTTGGAGATTTCAGTCTCTCTCTTGATAATTGATACAAGTAGTCAAAAAATTAACAAGGATATAGAAAACATTAAACAACACCACCAACTTGAGCTAATTGACATTTATTGATCATTCCAACCCAAAATAGAATTCATATTCTTTTCAAGTGCACATGAATAATTTGCCAAGGCAGACCACATTCTGGGCCATAAAAAGAATCTCAATAAGCAACTTGAACTCAGTGAAAATCAAATTCAGCATACCAGAATTTATGGAATGCCTCTGAAGTCATAGTTCACAGGAAATAAATAATACTAAATGTCGCTATTAGAAAATAGGATCTCAAAACAATGATGTCAGCTTCCACTCTAAGAAACTAGAAAAATGAGAGAAAATTAAACCTAAAGTACACAGAAGAAAGGAAATAATAGTATTACAGTGGAAATCAGTGAAATAGAAAACAGAAATATCATACAGAAAAATCAATTAAACCAAAATCACTTCTTTGGGAAGGTCAATGAAATTGATAAATCTCTAGCCAGAGTGATTGGAGGGGGTGGCGGGGGGGAGAGAAGGAACCAATGAGTCAGATCAAGAATGAGAGTGGTGATATAATTGTAAATTCTACAGATATTAAAAGGATAATAAGGAAATAGTATGAACAACTTAAGTTGACAAATAAGGATGGGTTTCTTAAAAGACAAAGACTTCCAAAGTTCATGCAAGAATACCAAAATTCATGCAAGAAATAGATAATCTGAGTAGTCTTTTATCAATTAACAAAATTTTGTAGATAGAAATTTTCCCACAAAGCAACTCCAGGGCCAGATGGCTTCACAGTTGTTTTCTACAAAAAATGCTTACTGTAAAGCCACAGTTATCAAGACAGTGTATTATTGGCATAGAAAGGGACAGAAAAATCAAATGGACCAGAATAGTAGTCCAGAAATAGACTAACGTATCTATAACAACCGATCTTCAACAATGTACACAGGTGATTCAGGAGAGAAAGTATGGTCTTTGCCACAAATAGTGCTGGAACACATTGGGAAAAAATTGTGATGTTGGGCTAGACAAAGATTCTTTAGATGTAACACCAAATGCATGATCCATAAAAAAAGAAAAGAGAAATTGGACTTCATCAAAATTTAAAACTTCTGCATTTGAAAGACACTTTTAAGAGTATGAAGACATAAGTCATAGAGTGGAAGAAAATATTTTCAAATGATATATATGATACAGGACTTCCACCTAGGATAGATAAAGACCTCAACACATAATAAAAAATAAGCAACTCAATCAAAAAATGTGCAAGTTTTAAACAGACATTTCACCAAAGAAGATCTTCCAAAGACGAGGGCACAGCAACACAGGAAAAGATGCTGAGCATCATTTGCCATTAAGGAAATGCAAATTAAAACTATAATAAAATACTGCTATACACCTATTAGAATGGCTGAACTTAAAAAGATTGACCATATCAAATACTGGAGAGATGTGGAAGAAATAGAACTTTCATACAACGGTGCTGGGAATATAAATGGTGCACACACTTTAGGAGACAATGGGGCACTGCCTTAAGATTTGAAACCTAACACCCACCCTATGATCCAGCCATTCCATTCCTACATATTTACCCAGGAGAAATGAAAGCATATAGCTATGCAAAGACATTCACAGCAGTTTTATTTGTAATAGCTCCAAACTGGAAATAACCCAATGTGATAATATATTTCCAATGGAAACAACCCAAACAACGCTGTCCACCAACAAGTAAATGAAAGAATGAACTACTGATAACAGGCAATAACTCAATCATCATGCTCACCACATGAAGCCAGACGAAAGAAGTACATAATATCTGATTGATTCCATTTATATAAAACTCTAGAAAAGGCAAATAAAAAATGAATGAGTGATTGCCTGAGAATGGGGATCAGAGTGGGAGAAATAGATTATGAAGGGGAATGAGGAAATTTGGGGTAATAATGGATTTGTTCACTATCTTGATTGTGGTGATAGTTTCACAGAGCTTACATGGATCAAAACTTAATCAAATTATACACTTTATTTTTTTAAAAAAGATTTTATTTATTTATTTGACAGAGAGAGACGCAGCGAGAGAGGGAACACAGCAGGGGGAGTGGGAGAGGGAAAAGCAGGCTTCCCGCTGAACAGGGAGCCCAATGCGGGGCTCGATCCCAGGACCCTGGGATCATGACCTGAGCCGAAGGCAGATGCTTAAGCGACTGAGCCACCAAGGTGCCCCAAATTGTACACTTTAAATATGTGCAGTTTATATAAATTATACCTCAATAAAGTTGTTTTTAAGAGTTGCTATTTATTCCTGTTCATTGGCTTTTAAACTGCCAAATTTGTACTTTTGGTTGTTATATAAATTAGGACAAACTGCTGCTGTGTTTTCTTAATGACAATATTTCTTGCCCCTGAAATCTGACCCCTAGACTGTCCTACAAATCTCTCATTAATTGGACAACAAAAGGTGAAGGAAGTGCAGAAGAGGGCAGCCTTCCCCAGAAATCCATAACACCAGGGACTAATTCTTTCCATTCCCCTTGTAGCATTGCTTCTGAGGAACAGTTTTTTGTTTTTGTTTTTTGAGAGAGAGGGGGAGAGAGAGAGAAAGCGTGTGAGTGGGGGCGGGGTGTGGGAGAAGTGGGGGTGTGGGGTAGAAGGAGGGGCAGAGGGAGAGAGAGAATCTTAAGAGTTCCATCTCACCACCCTGAGATCAAGACCTGAGCCAAAATCAAGAGTCGGATACTTAACTGAATGAGCCACCCAGGTGCCCCTGGAACAGTATTTTTAATCAGCCTGGGGAGACAATCTTCCAGGGCAGGAATTGTGGGGTGGGAGGGAATGGAAAGCCAGTGTATATTAAAATCTTTGGAGGATGGGATGATGTATATAGTTTAAAAACAAAGCAGATCTATGTCCTATTTGTGGTTTCTTTTTTGGTGATTTTTAACTTATTTTCATTTTTAAATCGTTTTAAAGAAAGGCATTGGATTTTTATGTAAATGAAATAGAAGAAGTTTTATAAAGATTAAGAAACACTGTTTTAGGATATTCTTACTACTTTTTATTTAGTGGCTCTTAACTTTCTGAGGAGTTTTGAGAGCTATAGGCGCTTTCCCTGGAAAAAGGAATCCACACATAATGTTTTGTAGACATGTAAGGGGATCCACAGAAGCAGCCCCCAAATGCCCACGGATTCCAGGCTCATAGCCTGTATCTTCAATCATCCTGTTTTCAGATGCCCTCAGGGATGTACCAGGAACTGTAGACACAACATGTGCTTCTGGAAGTATTCTAAAAAATGCAGGGCGCCTGGGTGGCTCAGTCGGTTAAGCATCTGCCTTTGGCTCAGGTCATGATCCTGGGACACTGGGATGGAGCCCTGTGTCAGGCTCTGTGCTCAGCAGGGAGCCTGCTTCTCCCTCTCCCTCTGCCTCTCTCTTCTGCTCATGCTCTCTCTTTCTCAAATAAATAAATAAAATATTAAAAAAAATGAGTCTGACTGGTAAATATTGGGGTGATGAGCTGAATCTGGCCTGCAGCCTTTGGAGAAGAAGCAGGAGTTACGCCTTGGCTAAGAATATTAAGCTTTATTTCCTGCTAGCTTTGTGATTTTTGAGGGAAGCAGTTAAATTCTCTGAATCTCATATTTCTTCATTTTAAAATGTGGGGATAATAATATCTGTCCAATTTACTTTACAAGCTCCGTATGAGGCTCAAATAAGACATGATTAAAATCTGACTGTGTAAGTGTAAAAACTATCAAATATAAATAATTATTACTCTGCATAAGAAAGGCAGGAACTGTCTAAGTCAAAGGGGACTTTTAGACAATGCATTTGAATATATGCTTTGAGATGGAACATAGATTCTCATCTATGGTAATTGCATAGTACTCTTACAGTCTCACATAGTTTCTTGATCATTCTAGAAGGCAATAGAAAATCAGTCCACTTGTTTCCTATAAGGCACTTGCCATTGCCACTAGGGTGCATGGGTTTTCTGGTTTCATCAGGAGCTTTCCATAATCTGATGCTTGATTCTGCCACAGGGTAGCATGCCGAGGGGGTTTATGAGGTCCCTTGAACGTTCTTGCACGAATGGTTCTGTCCCTTCGCACCATCATGGATTGCCCAGATAGTACACTGGAATGCTTCTAGTACCACCAAAGCGCAAAACATGTTTGTAAATTCATGCTGCTTAACCAGGTGTGTGTTTTTTTAATACCTGTCTAGACTCTTATTACAAAAGTAGATGTTGACTACACCAACCTTGCAGGAGTCAGGATAGAGTCAATGCTGAAATGCCATTTTGCCTTTTCCTTTTCAAAGTGTAAAGCTTTTAAAGAGATGTAAATTTTCCTGACCAGCATCTCAGCAACTCATATATCACTTGGTTTTGAAACTCCATGCCCGTGGCTGCCTCCTCCCACTTCAATTCCATTGTATTGGCTACGTTGACACCCTCCAGCGCAAACTCATTTGTAGTCTGGGCGCAGGCACACTGGAGCTGCTTGAACACCCCAGGGGGAAGTAATTATTCCATCAGAAGACTCTCATTGTCCTCATCATGCCACTAATTTCTGCATGATTTAAATGTGCATTTGCCACTGCCTATTATTTCCCTGGGGCTGACACCACTGATGCTATTATCAGTGAGGCCCTGGCTGTCTATCTTTTTCTTCCCTGCAGTGTCAGGTTGGTATTCTGACATTTGGAAAGAGAAAGAAAGCATGGAGGAGATTGGAATCTAGTTCTTGGCATGCCCTTGACAAAGCACTTTGCACTGGATCGGAAGTCACAGATCTGGGCTCCTATTCTGGCTTTGCATTTACAGGTCATGTAAGCACGGGTAAGTCACTTAGTCTCTGAGTTTCAGGTTCCTGTTTGTGATTAAGATGACAAAACAAGAGTTTCAGCCTGTTGGAGAAGTCCATTTCTTGGGTGTTATCTCATTCTTAGCTCCCTGGGAAAATCTGAAATGCAGAATAGGTATATTTATTATACAGCTATAATAACAAGTTTAATTAACATGATCTTAATGAGCATAAAGCGACATTAATTATGTGGCAGGCTTCCTTCATGCTGTCAAATTCTCTAAGTCTGAAGATACAAATATGAAATGCTTCTAGTTGACAACAAGGGTGAATGGCTGGACAGCTTACCACTAGGCTCTCTAAACACCCAGCCTATACTGACGAAAAGTCACCTATTCTGGGCATTGCACAGAGAATGGGGGGCCAGATGTCAGACTCTGGGGGAATGACCATTGGGCTGTCTCCGTATGATCATAGAAGCACCATCTATTCCTTGGCATGATCTGGCTTTAGGATTCAATATCTGTAGGATGGATCAAATCATGGTACCTGCCTCATCTTCCAGTGAGGGTGTTTGGTTGGGGAAACAGGGTGTGGCAGACACAGCACCCACTAAGTCTCATGTACTTTCTTGCATTTGTCAGGCTCCCCTGCAGTTAGGTTGGGGCCCTGTGGCTAGTTCCGACCAATGAGCTAGGAGCAGATGTTTTGGCGCCTCTTACAGACTCAGGCAATAAGAACAAGTCTCCTTCCACCAATTTCTTTTATCCTGCTTTGGCAGCATGTTCTAGATGGTATAGCTCCATGATGGAGCTGGCTGGTCGATTTGGATTGGACTTTACCTAAGCAAGAAATAACCTTTGTTGTTTTAAGTCATCCAACTTGTGTGTGTGTGTGGGGGGGGGTTGTATATTGCAGTAGCTCGTGTTCATTATCCCATTTAACAGAGGATAAAAGGTATGGGAGATGGAGGACAAGTGTTTGAACGTTATCTAGAAACAATTTCAGTTCTCAAGGAAGAGTAGTCTCAGGAAACTTTTCAAAAATAGATTGGTCAAGAAAAAATATTGACCTTCCAATGAGCTAGTTAGCCGTGTCTGGGTCACCACAGTGTTTAAGAAGAACTTGCATCCACGGAACGCTGTTAAACGGCTCCCGAGGTCTTCCTGCTGCACCCATTTCCCTGACCATCAGCTGACTCACTAAGATGGCGCCTGTGAAGGGTCACAGGAGCCTAAGACAGTGTTAACTGACAAACGATGGGCTTATGGAGAGTGTACCAAGCATGTTTGCCCTTTGGCAAAGTCAACTCACGCTTTTGTGATTTCCAAGGAAGATTCCAGACTCTGTTTATTGGATTTTCACTGTCTTTTTATAGTACTACTAAACCAGAATGACTTTGACATAGGCACAGGCACTTTTCTTTCTTAATTTACTAGATTTCTTCAGGCCTTAGGCTACTTTTGCCTTTAGGATTGTTGCCAGGCAACAGCTGAAAGTCACTGGTCTAAAACACCTTAGAGAAACTCTTCTTTTAAGAAACCTTAATAGTTTCTTTTGACCCGAGTGTAAAACAAAAGATTGACTAGCATTTTGAAGGGTGGCCTGCAGTACCTTCTGAATGTTCTTTGCTGTTTTGGGTGTTGGTAATGGCTTTTTGCTCTCTTACTCTCAGGCCGCATAAAAGCAGCTCCCCTTCAATAACCATCACTGCTTAATACTTAAGAAAGGGAGGGAACAGGGGGCGCCTGGGTGGCTCAGTCGGTTGAGCGTGCAGCTCTTGATTTCAGCTCAGGTCATGATCTCAGGGTCATGGGATCCAGCTGGGCCTGGGGCTCTGTGCTCAGCGGGGAGTCTGCCTGGGATTCTTTCTTTCCCTCTCCCTCTGCCCCTTCCCCAGCTCACGCTCTCTCTCTCACTCTTCCTCTCTCTCTCTCTCTCAAATAAGTAAATAAAATCTTAAAAAACAAAACAAAACAGTGATGGTCACTGATGGGATGAAGCTGAAAGCTGCCCGAGGCTTATATTACAGTAGCAGTGGTGATTTAAGCCCTTCCTTTGGCACAAACATGGAAAGAAGCTCCAGGCAAATACAAAGGGCTACAGGTTAGCTGGGCCACCCTCCATGTGAATGTAACACCAGCTTTGATGTTCGTTGGTTCTATCAGGGTCCACTACAAGACTTCCCACCAACACCCTCAACTATATACACACGCACACCCTGTGTGTATGTATTATATTCTTCATATCTATGAGTAGTTACATATATGACATAATTACTTTATGTATTTATATATGAGTGGTTAGTGGTTATATATATATATATATATATATATATATATATATATATATAACATGAGTTACAACATAAGTAGCCCACACACATACACACACACACACACACACACACACACCACACCACACATACAACAAGTATATTGTGCAGGACGCTGTGTCCTCTTCAGAGATTGGATGATTTTTCCCCTTCCTCATGCTGTACCCACCCACACCCCTCCCCCCACATTCATCAGGATTCTGCTGTCACATGCTGGGCCTTAGGCAGTGCCAGAGGCTCCAAACCTCCAGTGCCCTCTATTTCTCAAAACTTACCTGATGTTCAGTGTCCCATTTCCTACGGACCTTTTTGGTGAGGTTTATTCTAATCTAATAAACCAGATCTCTGTGGTGGTTGCTAATGACTTCCCGTGTTACACTATTCGGAGAATGTGATTGTATGTTCACTGAGTCCTACTGAGCTTTATCCCTAAAGCACTGCCGTCAGGGCCTAGAAGAGGGTGAGGTAGGTCAGGTGCCTAAAAGACAAAATTGAAGGAGGCGCTTGCACTACTTGGACAGTGGGTGCCCCCTTAGATTTTGTGCCTTAGGATCTTGTGTTACCACACCCTTGTTCAGCCACGACTTCTGGATGGAAGTGTAAAGAAGCACTGTGGCCAGCAAGAAGAAACATATTTCTTGTCACCTCCAAAACACACTCCGTAAGTATCTGCTTGCTCTAAGAATTAACCCTGGGACAACTGAGGTCTTAATTCATTTACCGACGTCAGTGTATAAAAGACCACATAAGACATGTCAGTTTGTCAACAAGACATAGTCCTTGTTGATTGACAATTTTGAAACATAGCTAAAAAAAAAAAAAAAAAGATTCTGGGTAATAACAACAGAGGGAGTTGAGCATAAAATGATACTAATTTGGCACTGACCTAGTTTTATTTTAGCAGAATAGAAATTCAGAAATTGTATGGTATTAAGGATGAATTTAAGGCCTAGAATGAGACCCAATCAGTAAGAATGAAGTTTGCAAGGTCAGAAACATAGCTGTGTTTCTCAAATAGATTAACTGCCTTCAAAGGCAAAATTCGCAGGATTCCCAGAGGACACATTCTGACATGGCGTACCCCATCAATGAGGAGCCTTCTACCTATGTCCAGGTACAAATGGATGATGTGATGCTACTGTTCAGTGACTTCCTATTGCCTTGCTGAAGTCACAGGTACAAAGGTAATATTGTGATAATAAGGAATACGTAGGCAATCATTTTGAGGGTTCTAGAAATCATTCTAGTCATAAATGTTTTTCCAAATGGGAAACTAAATGAACAGGAAAATATTACATTATATTCTTATTAAAAGAATGGTGGTTTTGAACAATTGCTTTTGAAAACACATGGGTGATTATTTCAAATCTATCATCAAGGGCTAACTATATTAGCTAAAAATAAGTGATACGGGTTTTGTTGCAGGCATTTCTATTAAAGAAGAAACGGTACATGATTTTCTCTAGCAGGTATGCTAATGATCTCTAGCTTCAGAAACTTCCTTTTAACTTCCAGTCATTCTTCTCCAAGGGATTCTTGATAGACTGGAGGTAAGGCATGTAACCATGGAGGGGAAAAGAAACACTGATGGAGCTGGACTGAAACTTGCCATACATCTTTTCAATAGCATTAAATAAGGGATGGATACATGTTTATTACTTTTCTATATCACCTACCTTTTTCTTGTTTTCTACATTTGTGTTTAATGATTTATTCAGCACCATGCTGAGGGTAGGGCGGGTGGAGAGATTCCTGCAGGGATTCAAAGCCTGTCTTAAACCTTAGGCTAAACTTTTGATCCAAGAGGGTTAAGTTTATTTGAGTACACAATATCTAAGTGAAAAAAAAAGTTAGAGATGTTTTATTGATTTTTTTTCTATTTTTCCTCTTGTACCATATCCAGATTTCAGGTTTTCTCCGGCTTGCAGTAAAATTCTGACTTCACTTCTCTAAGCTGCCATCTTGTAATGACTTCCTGTTGCTCTGGCCATCAAATCCAGACTCACAGCCAGTAGTAAGCCCTGCATGACATGGACTCTTCTGGCCTCTCTACTCTCATTTTCCTCTACTCATCGTGTTCCAAGCACATTGGGTTCTTTCTGTTCCTGAAACATTTATAACTTTGGATTTTTGCATACATTCCCTCTCTCTGGGATTCTCTTCCTCCAGTTCTTCCCATGGCTCTTCCGTCCTTAGGTCCCAACTGAAATACTGCCTTGTAATAGAGTCTGTCTCCATGTTTAATGCTTAACCATAGACAGCTGCAAGCCCTGATCCTCTGGGAAAGCAAATAAGCACGTCATTAATTGTGACGTGCAAGTGCCCAGGAGAGCACTCTCACTCCCTTGGCATAGGTACATGTGGGAATTTAAACTATACAAGCCCCAACAGATTCATGGGAACCCTCACCCTAACCCCAGCCACTAACCACAACAAAAAAACAAGCCACATGCCCCTCTCTTTGCTCAAGTCATTTGAACTGGCTTGGATATCTGTGGCGTTCTCCCTCAAAAGCCTCATTATGTAAGTAATAAACCTTTTCATACACTCTTAGTGTGGCTTCATCAGTCTCCATATTGGAGTGAATTTTGAGCGGAGGGTTTGACTTATCCCTTATGGTGCAACCCCAAGGCACAGTTCCTCAGAGAGGTCTTCTCTAACAATTATCCCAGGATGGCTTTGCCCATAATTCTCTATCTCATCATGTTTTCCGTGTCCCTGTCCTCAAAAAAGTCGTTAATGCTTTCTATTGTTTTCAAAACAAGTAAAATAGCAATAATCTGTCTTTTAATGCCTTCTACAAAGTGACCGCTGCATCTCCAAACATGTCTGTCCCTACACTGTGAGCTCCCAACTAATTAGTCTTTACAGTTAACTTCCTGACTGGGATATGAGTATTTCCTCTCTACCTCCTTACTCACAATTCCACTTACTTGGAAAGCCCTGGCTCTTCTCTACTTGTTCAAGAGCGATATATCCCACAAGTCTCATATTTGGGACTATTTCTTCCAAGAGCTCTGCTAAATAACTCCAAACAACAGCTTTTCCTGTGTTTTGTAAAACCTTTATCCATTGAATTTATTATATTAGTATGCTGGAGCAGCATGAGAGAGAAGGGAAGGTCTTTGAGAGGAAGCTAGAAAGAGTGAAGAGTGTCCTCTGCAATGGGATGAGGGGGGAGAGAGCTATGGGGCTCACAAGGGAGTAGAGACTGAGCAGCAGTTCCCAGGCAGCATCCCAGGGGCAAACAGACGAGTATCTGTGGGTATGCCAAAGAAGGCAGCATCTGAGGTGTCAGAACTCAGCCTCCGCCCAGACTACCAAGCCCTGAGTGGACCATCAAAGTGTCAGGGCTTTGGTCCTGAAGAAATCATGCAGACTGTTGTCTCAAAATAACTCATGTGGACAGGTTACTGGTGGCCTCCTCAGACCTGGATGCTCTATCGACTCAGGGAAATGAGCCCTTGGCATTGACTCAAGTTGAATTTCCTTTCAATCTGGGCCAGATATAGGTTGATCTAGAAAAGAAAGATATGTGCTGTTTTTTGCACACCTGAATTTGTGAACTTATTATTATTATTATTTTAAAGATTTTATTTATTTATCTGAAGATAGAGACACAGTGAGAGAGGGAACACAAGCAGGGGGAGTGGGAGAGGGAGAAGCAGGCTTCCTGCCGAGCAGGGAGCCCGATGTGGGGCTCGATCCCGAGATCCTGAGATCATGACCTGAGCCGAAGGCAGATGCTTAACGACTGAGCCACCCAGGCGCCCCGTGAACTTATTATTTTATACCTGCTACTCTAGTGATTTATTTCACTCGTTAAATTAGCATGTATTCATCCTTCTTTTGTATTTATGTTGTATCTCTCCAGCTATTTCAGAAGCTCCTGGGGAACTGTGTAATTTCAGATTCTAATGCAATTTTCTGCATATAAATAACAACCAGGTTTTTGTGTACAGAAAAACTGGGGCCACTGTCTGGCATAGAGACTTTTAATTAGTCTCTTGGTAATCATTGTCCTCATAAATGGTCCAAGGGCTGGGAAGTAGTTCACATGCATTCAGTAACCAACCGTTATTATAGAAATAAGAGAAGATACATGAGTCAGGGAGTGGGAGAAAAAACAGATAGGTCAGTTTAGGGCTTGCCTGACTCAGGGCTGTCATTTATAATAATAACTGCCGTTTGTATGTCCTTACTAGGGCAGGGCTGTGCCGCCTCCCCCCCCCCCACTTGCTTTCTTCCAGTGCTTGTGATAGTAAAATGAGAAATGCCATTTTCAAATCAAAACTAAAAAGGTGCTCATTAATAAAATAAGGCAGGACAAGTTGTATATAGAATATTACTCTAATTTTGTTGTTTACATATCTGCATGTGTATGTATTTGGAGAATACAAACCCGCAAATATCTTTATGGCTGTGCATGTAAATACATCTCTCTATGCCTGTATCTACATCTATACACTAATCCTTGTAGTCTGTAGATGATGAGATCCCTGATGACTTTTATTTATTGTTTATAATTTCCAAAAATTTCCACAATGAACATACATTTTTTAATATTCAGAAAAAATTATAAATGGTTCAGTTTTTTTTTTTTTAAAGGCAAGTGGATAGAGAGGCAAGATGCATTATTTTTGATCCATACTTTATTTATAACAGAGTTAACACAGTATTTATTCACTTGAAATGTATCTGGGAAAAGAACTATGATTCTGCATGTTCAATTATTGTCATCCTATGACCTGTGTTCTCCAGAATATTTTTAGTGAAACATTTTTGAATTGTATTACTAAAATCAATTTTAGAAATCAATAACCTTAATGTTCAGGATACATAGCAATTTGCTTATAGCTCTGTAACTAATACATGAATACAAAATTCAAAGTGATTATTTCAAAATGAAACTGAAGATCAGCTAAATATATTTGACAAAGCTGATTGTTTATTAAATATATGGTTTTAGAACGGAGGAAGTATTAATAGGAGAGTCAGTGGTAGGGCTACTCCATGCCTTTTGTGCCCCAAATCTGACCAACACTTCCATCTGTCCATGCCCTTGAGGGAAAGGGAGCTAACTTTTAGTTAACACCTCTCAAGGGTGGGCTGTAGCCTTATGTGTCCCTGAGTCCACATAAGTACCTGAGTATCAGGTGAACAAGAACCAGCAGACGTATCTGACTTAATTTGCCAAGTGGTATTTTTTTTTTTTCTAACATTGTTTAAATAGGAAATGCAATGAAGGAATTTTACATAAAAGAACTAGATTTCCAGTTTCTCCTGAATTCCAAAGGTTTGGTAAAACTAGGCTCACTTGCCTGCATGGCATGACATGGGACAGATATCATGGTCCCCACCTGCCTTGTTTCACACAATTCATTTATCTGCCTGGATCCTGCAAGCATTTCAATTTACAACCTGTGAAAGCCCTCTAAACCCAAGACACCAAGGTTTGAGACTTTGCTTTAGAATAAACATTAGGTGATCTCCTAACCCCAAGTCACCTAACTAGCCCACAGTCCCTCATCATTAATTGTGACGTGCAAGTGCCCAGGAGAGCAAAAATTTTGGCAGCACTCATGTGGCAGCTACCCTTGACCTGAACTAAGGTTAACCTTCTACAACAGTCATCAAACATTTTAGTCTCCAGGCTCCTTTCACTCTCGAAAATTACTGTGGACCCCAGTGGTCTTTTGCTTATATGAGTTGTATTTATCCATGGTTACCATATTAGAAATTAAAATGGGAAATTAAAAAAATATGTATTCATGTTTGTTCTCAAATAACAAGGCCATTACATGTTAATAGAAATAATGTATGTGTTTTTATTTAAATTCCATTAGCCAACATACAGTACATTATTAGTTTTTGGTGTAGTGTTCAATGATTCATTAGTTGTGTATAACACCCATTGCTCATCACATCATGTGCCCTCCTTAATGCCCATCACTGAGTTACCCCATCCCCTCACCCACCTCCTTTTCCACAACCCTCAGTTTGTTTCCCGGAGTCAAGACAGAAATAATATTTAATGAAAATAACTATATTTTCCCAAACCAAAATTTTAATAAGAAGAGTGGGATTGTTTTATGTCCTTGCAAATCTCTTTATAGGCTCGCTTAACAGGAGACTGGCTAGCCAGAGTCTCTTATCTGCTTCTGCATTTAATCAGCCCTTAATATCGCACATCGTGGAGCCCCTTGAAAACTTCACTATACATTCAGAAGAGAGGCAAAATGAGAAAGTTAAATGTCTTAGTATTTTTATGAAAATAATTTTGGCTTCATAGGCCCCTTGGAAAGTTTTGGGGATTTCCAGCTATCCCTAAATCATACTTTGAGAACAGTTGGATTCTTATAATCTTCATTTGTCCCACTTGATAGGAATGTTCATATGTTTCACTGGAGAACTACTACTGTATTTGATTACCTAGTGTGCCCCAGACTTTGAGGGGAATGGGAACATATAATGTAGTATATACCCTATATAAATTTTGTAAAATATGAAAAACTCAAAATTCCCCCCAAATCTGTCCTTAAGGTGGATAGACAATTATGTACCTTGTACACTTTCTCAAACAAACTTGTTTCATGGTAATAACCCAAACTGAAAACGCATATTAACATACAATAATAATAAAGAAAACCTCAGCATAGCGCAATGGCAGATGTGCTTCTGAGAATTTAAAAATTTGCAGCATCTGGAATGATTGAAGAACTATATCCCTGTATTTTGATACATCCCTTTATTCATTCAACAAATAGTTTTTGACCATCTGCTAGGAGCACCTATGATAGTCTTAGCTCTAAATTACTGAAGTTACTTGAAGATGGTGAGAAATCACATTTGTTTGATGAAGTTTCCAACCAATGAGAATGATACATGGGTATTTAATTTTACGGCATGATTTATTTATTTATTTATTTATTTTTTAGAATAATAATTTAAAAAAATCCTTCGATACCTCCCATTCCCTCCCCTCCCCTCCCTCCCTCCCCCAAGCCAGTTATGGCATGATTTAGATGTTGATATGGAGTTTGCAAGGGTTGGTAAACTATGGTATATGGCCCAGACCGTGCCCTCTGCCTGTTTTGGTAAGCACACAGCTGTGTCCTTTCATTTACATACTGTCCATGGAAGTTTTTGTGAGAGTTGAGTCTGCCTGACTCACAAAGCCTACAATATTTGCTATCTAGCTCTTTACAGAAAAGTTTGCCCACTCCAATCTTGAACGCTGATCTAAATGTCCCCTGAACAACTGGAAAAATAAGATCCGTTATTATATGATGAGTGCTCTATGACTTTTATGTTGTGAGACATCTCTGATGATTTCAGTTCTAGGAAATTGTGGATTGCATCAGGAAATTCTAAGTTGGTGGAATACATACTGAACAGAACTGATTTACTGAGAGGAGAGTTACAATGGAGGCAAATTGGTCTTTCTAGATGAATTTCACTGCTGACCTCACTGTTGCCTACTGAGCTGATGTCCAAGGCCAGGGTCTATCCATAGCACTTTGCACTAGTTTGTGCAAGTTTTTGATGTGGATAAGAACCTGCCAGATGGACACTGGTGTTCCAGAAGTGGTCTTCCTATCACCTGTTAAGTGTCAGGGTCTTGTGTCATTCAGGGCGGGGGCCTCTAACATTTCATTGAGACAGCTGGATGAAGCTACTTCTTGTTCTTCCTTTCACACAACTACCTGGATTGCAAAACTATTCCTGGCTTTTGTGAATTGTACATCTGAAGAGTTTGAGTTATGACCACAGAGAGTAGAGTGGATAATGTTGTCTTAATGTAATTATTGTGTCAATCAGTCTCAGATTAGCTGTGGTGAAGAGATTTGCTTCTTACGAAGTTGGGATCAATTAATTTACTGTATTGATTTGGTGTTTACTTGTTAAAAGGCCATCCCTTTTAGGGAGAGAGTGTAGTTGGAAATAGGAGGCATGCACAGACAAAGTATGAAGTATATTTCTCTGTCTCTGAAGTTTAAAAAACTTCCTCTTTCCTGGAGGTGATTATTTTTTTAATTGACACTGATGGTATTGGATAACTGTAGTAGCTATTATAAATCATTTAAAACTGTTACGAGTTAGTCTCTATCCGTTATTTATTACCCACATATAAGCCTATGCTATATTTGTCATAACTTTATTATTTTGATCACAGAAACTGAGATGAAGAAAGCAAAGGGACCTGACCCAAATCACATAGTCAAGAAGTGGGAAGTTGAGATGAACCCTGGCTTTATTTATTTTTTGAAATCCTTTGCCTCTGTTGTCTATAGGCTTCCCAGGACCATCCACTCAATTCTGGTCCTTTTGGATAATTCCCTAGGCTCTAGGCATTGCCTGTTCATGTCCCCTCCTTATTTCCCATCACAGCCAGCTCCTAGATAGTTTGCAGACTGTCAGAAATGGGAAAAATAATTCACACTAGAACTAATTGGGATTGATTCATTTATATATTCTACAACAAATTGTTGATGACTTCTGTTTACCACATATTTTGCCTGCCTCTGGATTCTAAAAATGAAGACAATATGCCTGCCCTCAGGGAGCTCCTGGCTCACAGATGTGTGTACTGGACAAATAATGACCACGTATTACCTTTCCTCCGATCCATTTTAAGAGGGATAGTGTTGTAATGAAGAAACTTTAGGCACTGGCCCACCATACTTATACAAGTGTAATAGAGGGGTGAGGGTAAAGGGTCCAGGGAGCCCTAGGACTTGTAGTCGCTTCTGCATAAGGATGATCCTGTTAGAAAACAGTCCAGTTTAGACTGTTACCATGCCTATGATATTAGTACTTGGGAAGTTTATGAAGATTTATCTCTTATTTAAATCTAAATTCTAAAATGTAACCTGGTAAGTTATTTTTCCTCAAGGACAATTTTGGTAAATCACAATTTTGGCAAAGAGGAAGGTAAGGTGACTCTTGTTTCTTGTTCTCATCTCTCTGCTTCTTCCTGCAGCCAGTCTGGAGAGTGGTGATTGTAGTTCAGCCAGTGGCTCTGATGGGGTTCAGGATTTACTACCCCCAAAATATGGCACTTTGGTGTATCAGGTATCTCAAGCCAATGAAGTTTGAGAAAATAGTAGAAACAGAAAGGTTACACCTCCCCACCACCTCACCTTTCTTTCCTGAATACAGGAGATGAGTCTCCCATGTGAAAGTCGCCCTCCCTGTATCAGGAGGGGCAGAGGACATTCTTATCATCAGAGATGGGGAATTTAGGAATGAGAAATCCTGACAAACCAACCTCATTAAATTAACCCTTATCATCTAGTTACTTCCCCACCACTTACTACCCCTAGTCCAAACCCCTTTGTCCTAATTTTTCACCAATTTATTGTCTCTTTGTCTAAAAGGTATATAAACTCCCTGCTTTAGTGACTTTTTGAGGTCTTCCTTCTCTTGTGAAGTCTCACATGTATATGTAAAAATTCAATACAATTTGTATGCTTTTCTTTTGTTAACCTGTCAGTTTAATTTTCAGACCCAGGCAGGGACCCTGAGAGGGTCAAGGAAGACTTTTCCTCCCCTTCAGCTCTATGAACTCCTGCCAGAAAATGGACCGATGAAAGATTACTCTCAAAATACATCATTTCTGAATTTAAAGATGTAGTGAAACACGGCTGTAATGATACCATGCCTGCATATTTAGAGTCATCTTTTTTTTTAAGTTTTATTTATTTTTGGGGGGGAAGGGAGGAGAAAGAGAGAGAACAAGCAGGAAGGGGGCAGAGGGGGAGGGAGAGAAGCAAACTCCCCGCTGAGCATGGAGCCTCATGCAGGGCTTGATCCCATGTCCCTGAGATCGTGACCTGAACTGAAATCAAGTCAGACACTTAACTGCCTGAGCCACCCAGGTGCCCCTAGGGACATCTTTTTTCCTGTGTGTCCAGTGAAATACACACAGATGATCTGTTAAAATTGCTATACTTTTATTTCCTATTTTTACATGGATGTATCATAACACTGGAGATAGAACAGACGTCAGGCATACCATGATTTGCTATGAGCAAAAGTTCTCTCTTGCTTTTTAACATGACTCTGTACAATATTTGCATATTTACACCACCAGAGTTTCTTTGATTGCTATGAACAAATATAGCTACAAACACAAAAAAGTCTCAATGAAAATCACCATAAATACTTCAGATGCGTTCAAAGAGAGACCGGAAATCAGAGATGTAATCAGTTATGTGGTATGGTTGCATATATTCTTAGGGAGAGGAAAGTTGGCTTTCTTCAGCAAACAGGTGACAGTCACCGCAAGAAGAATACTGCTTGAGGATAAGCTGAGCGCTTCAAGTTGCCCTGCTGCTCAGCGTTTTCCAGGGAGCCTTCCGAGAGCCTAATGCTAAAGGCTGCTCTCTAGAAAATGGGCTGATGCTTACTTCTTGTAGTCACAATATTGCCTTATAATTGTAAGTGCCTCTCCTCCTCCACTTGTTACCTCATTTCCCTGAGCTCTAAATACTTTCTGCCTTCTAAATACTCTCTTATTAACCTCCAAGCTGTGGCAAGGTCGGCAGGGGAATTTGGAAGGACCATTCATCTTCTGAGCTCAGAAAATTCTATCACGTCGGGGTCAAGGAACTTGTAAGATTTCTGCTCATCAGAAACACATTTGAACCTTCCGGCTTTGCACGAATAGATGAAGAAAAAACTAAAAATACGTCAGTGGTAGTCACCCAGAGGAATAGAAGACCGTGTTCGCCAAGGTGTTAGTTGAAGGTTTCTCCACAAGTACACAGTTTGAGGCTTGGGCGATCTTGGTAGGCTTTTTATATGTTCTACTCACAACAAGCATTGTTTGTTAAAAATATAGTCCTGGGACAAAAACTTAATATGTAAAACGCTAAGGTTTTTTTTTTTTTTTCCCATCTAATTGAGTGGATTTAGTTGTAGAATGCAAAGTACAAGCAGAAACAAAAGTAATGGAATCTGGAAATAAATTATGTATGCATAAGATTCTATGACTGCAAAAAAAGGTTAATGTGTAGTTTAATTAATGTTCTTCATTACAGAGTCTCATCTTTGCTAGACTTAGGAAGCACGAGCTTGAGTTGTTTACATCAGAAAGGTCAGGGAACTACTTGTGGGAGCACAAAAGAATAAATCCAGAAAGTGAGAGGAGTAGAAAAAGGAAGTTAAGATTGTGAGGCAAGTAGGTTAGAGGAAACTTTGGGCCACTGAGACAGCTCTGTGTGTATGTGTGTGTGTGTGTGTGTGTGTGTGT
The DNA here is from genome assembly GCF_011800145.1 of Mirounga leonina. Taxonomy (NCBI): domain Eukaryota; kingdom Metazoa; phylum Chordata; class Mammalia; order Carnivora; family Phocidae; genus Mirounga; species Mirounga leonina. The sequence continues at coordinate 96,227,477 of NW_023270807.1, read as the reverse complement.
GTGTGAGTGAAATTGAGAGAAAGAAAAGGAACTTTCAAGACTTCATTTGTGGATTAAAAATTTAACACCCCCATTGATTTTTGATTGTTTTTGGTTGTTGTTCTAGAGTTTCTTTTTAAAGGACACTGATAGCATTACCAAGTATCTTGGTTTTGGTAAGCAGAACCTATGAAATGGCTGATTCCTGTATGTCAAAGATAGTCAAATATTGCTGATTTTCCTGGGCCACCTTACCTTTGGAGTGAGCTAGTTCATATACAAAGACTGGTGGAAGTGGTCCAGCTAGAGGAAGTCACAGGCACAGAGACAGCCAGGGAGGAAAGGTAGGGCCTCGCAGGTGACCTGAGGCTGAGACTAACCTGGTGCTCCCCAGCACGCACTTTTTTCCAGACACCGTGCCAAGCGCTGATAAACAGAGCCCAGTACAACCTCATAAGGGTCCTATGAGGCAGGTGTTATTAGTTTGTGTCATTCTCATTATTATTTGACTAATGAAGAAATGAGCCTGAGATGGTGAATTTTATGTGTCCTCTTGACTGGGTTGTCGTGCTGAATTGATGTGATTAACATATAAACTATGAGACTTTGAGGGAAGCATATTACCCTTCCTAGCTTGGGTGGTCCTAATCCCATCATCTGAAGGCATTAAGAGAAAAGACTGAAGCCCCCTTATGAGGAAGGGATTCTGGCTCCAGATGGCTCCTGCTGGAATTTCAGTTTAGACTTGTCAGCCCCCACAATCAGGTGAGCCAATTCCTTAGATTCAATCTCTTGCTCTCTCTTTCCTTCTCCTTCTCTCTTCCTTTCCCTGTTGCCCATATATACCATGTATATATATATATATATATATCACACATATACATATGTATATATATATCTTCTCTCTCCACCCCCCTACACATACTACATGGGCATACCTTGTTCTATTGTGCTTCACCTGATTGCGCTCTGCAGATCTTGTTCTTTTACAAATCGAAGGCTTATAGCAGCCCTTCATCGAGCAAGTTGATCAGCACCATTTTTCCAACAGCGTTTGCTCACTTTGTGTCTTTCTCTCACATTTGGGTAATTCCCCTAATATTTCAAAATGTTTCATTATTTTATTTTGTTATGGTTATCTATGATCAGTGATTATAACTTGCTGAAAGCTCAGATGATGGTTAGCATTTTTTAGCAATAAGGTATTTTTTAATTAAGGTATGTGCATTATTTTTTTTAGACATATGCTATTGCACACTTAATAGACTACAGCGTAGCATAAGCATAATTAACCTTTTTATATACTGGGAAACCAAAAAAAATCATTCAACTTGCTTTATTGTGAATTTACTTTATTGCAAAGGTCTGGAACTGACCCTGTAATCTTCATAAGTTATGTCTGTATGTATATATACATATTTACATAAAATATATGTATTACATATAAGATATACTTAAAATATACATATATAAGTATATACAATAAATACATACATATACATATATACATACACACACACACATATATATGATGTACATATACATAGCCTATTGGTTCTGTTCCTCTGGAGAACCCTAACTAATACAGAGTCTTTTTCAGGGAGCTAGAAAATTATAGAGCAGGGACAGAAACTCAAGGTTTTCCTGGTTCCAAAATCCATACTTTTAATCACTTCATCACACTACCCATGCTTATTTTTCATTATGAAAGTGTCATCCTGTGTTCCCATCATTTGTTTATTGTCTGTTTCTTCTACTAAGCTATAAACTCAAGAGGGCAAGAACTTTTATACCCCCAACATCTAGCACAAAGCCTGTCACATGGCATTGCTCAATACATATTTGTTTTAGAATTTGAGACAATATGGTAATGTGCTTTGATAACTGTAAAGCACTATCAGAATATAAGACTTTATTGTTATGTGGCAAACACATAATTCTTGTACAGTTATTTATAAGCAAATACAGAATGTGTGTACCTAAAAAATCAGACTGTGTATGCCTAAGCCAGTGTGAACATCTAAGCCAGCATTATTACTTGTTATAATTTTTACCCTTTGCCAGCAACCAGAAGTGAAGGAATATTTCCAGGATAGACAATAAAATTGTATTTCTCTCTGTAACAACTAAGGAAAGAAATAGCAATCACAGACTGTTTTCCATATAGCATAAAGCCAGCAACCTTTAAGCTGGAAAAGGCAAGTAGGCTCAATGTCAAATGCTAGCTTTGAATGACTGGAGGGGCTGTCTACAGCCCTTGAAAAGATTGTGATGGCAGTTGGCCCCTCAGCAAAGAGTGCCATGATTAACTAGCAAGGTCTGCCCTGGGCAGAGGAATGGGGGGTGGGCATCGCAAGTGCCATTTTGTCTCCTGCCCTTATTTAAGCAATACAAGACTGGTCCCTTTAGTGTTTCTGTGAATTAGCGAGGCTCACTGTTGGGAAGGAGCATAGGAAGAAAGGTTCAATTTGAAAGGGAGCCAGAATGAATTTCTTGAATCAGATAAAGCATTCTGAGTTCCTACATGAAGATTAATCTCCTTGGTGCTGTCTTTAACATAGAATATATTACATAATTTTTTTCCTGTAATCACCAAAATCATATAAAATCAAATTAACTGACATTTTTGGGGACATATTTACTGGATTGGAAGGATAAGTTGTCAGAGCCCTGTACAAAAGTAGGATAGCAGGGTAGAAATATATACTATTGGGGCGCCTGGGTGGCTCAGTTGGTTAAGCGTCCAGCTGTTGATTTCAGCTCAGGTCATGATCTGAAGGTCATGAGATCAAGCCCCGTGTTGGGCTGGCCATGGAGCCTGCTTAAGATTCTCTCTCTCCCTCTCCCTCTGCCCCTCCTCTCTCTCTCTGGGAAAAAAAAAAAAAAAAAGAAATATATACTATCGTTATGGGGTATTTTAGTTTTCACCTACATTTCACCATAAACTAGACATTAATTTCATAGTTTTATACAGTCACTGGTTGGTCGATGTCTTTGCACACTATTCCTTTTTGCATGTCAAACCTTCCATCTGGGATCACTTTACTTCTGTTTGAAATTTATACATTGTTTAGAATCCATGGTAGTAGGGATCTCTTGGTGGTAAACTCACTTAATTTTTTCTTCTGTCTGAAAATGTCTCTGTTTTTTCTTCGTTCTTGAAAGATACTGTTGCTTGGTATGGAAATTTAGGTTGGCAGTGATTTTCTGTCAGTTTGTTTTTCAGCATTCTTCTGATTTCCATCCTTTAGGATGTGAAGTCAGCAATCACTCTAATTATCTTAGAGCATGTAATCTGCTCTTACTGCTTAGAGTGTTTTAAATATATTTTGCTTTTGTCACTTGGCAGTGTCACTATTCTGTGTCTAAGATTGAATTTGTTTTTATTTATTCTATTTGAGGTGTATTGGAGTCCAGCCTCTGGAGGTCTTTCAATACTTCTTAGAAATCCTCAATAAAATCCTTTTTATCTTCAAATATTATCTATTCCCAATATTATCTATTCCCAATTCTTCATCTTTTTCTGAATCTCTAATGAGGCATTATTCTAGCTCTTGTCACTCTATCCTCCATGTCTTTCAATCTGTTTTTCATACTTTACATCTAATTTCTTCATAGCTGTGTTTCAGTTCTCTGATTCTCGGTGAACATGCATCTCATCTACTGTTTAATGTCTTAAAGTTCTAATTTAATTAGTAAAGCTTTATTTATTTGGTTTTTATAGAAATATAATTTTTTGGTTTATTTTGGGTATATTATCTAAATGTAGTTTTATTTGGTTCTTCATCAAATCTGGTCATTCTCTATCATGTCATGTTCTTTGCTCATGCTTTCAAGTTTATTTAATTTTTTAAAATTGTTTAAACGTATTAAACATAATGGTTTTGCATCCTTTATTTAATAATTCTAATGTCTGAAATTATTTTTAGTCTGTTTCTATGGCTTATTCTTTATGGTACCTTGTTCTTGTGAATCCTTGGCTTTTGTACTGTGAACTATTTGTTGTCTTGGTCTGTATCTGTCTCACGTCTTTGGTCAGGGTTGAAATTGACATTGTAAAAGTTGACTTACGTTTATTTGTGCCATTCTCTTTTGTGTGACACATCCAACTCAAAACCACTTTAAATTTATTTCTTAATTTTTGGACTACAAAGCATGAATTTGGGCCAAAACCCATTTGAAGACCAGGTTGAGCTCTCAAATTCTCAGGGTGAGTTTTTTTCATCCAGGGTCATAATCAAGACAGGCAAATTTCCTTACTTTTTTCTTTAGTGTCATTAGGGTCCCTGCTTTATACGTGGTTTCCTTTTAGCTTCCCCATCTTCAGCGGGCACTAGACTTTTTCTACCTCCCCTCATGTACAAAGAAGCTAACAAATCGGAAGCTTAGCTTTCCATCATTCAGCAAAAATCTTTGGGGCAAAAGCCAGTCTTGGTATTTACTTAACTCCCTTAGTTACTCTTACCCTTAATTTTTAGGATCTTTAGATTCCTTATTTTGTGTGTGTGCTAGTTCAACAGTGCATTTAAAATGATTCCTAAGAAAATAGTTTATCTGTCTTATTCAGAAAAGTCATTTGAGTTGTATAACCTGTTATATTGCTAAAAAGTCAAAATCAGATTTTATCACACCATGTTTTACTCAGACTTCTGCCAGGGACATTTGACTTAAAGACATGAAATCTCTTCACTCACACAGAAACACAAGCATTGAAGGTATTTAAGGGATCCTCTGACTTGGGGGTTGAAAGCTGTAAATGCATTTACCAATTTATGTGCTTTTTGTTGTACTGGACTCTACAATGTATGAATAAAGGGAAATTCACATTAACTCTGGTTAGAAGTCTCCTGGAGTCATTTTAACTCCCAACAGCTTTTACCTGCATATTATGGATCATGTCCGGGCAGGTGATGGAGAATATCGAAGTACACAGTACCTGAGGTAGCAGCAGAGAAACAGGGCCATATGGCTTTGCAAAATTTCCTAATGCTATTATGTCGCACATACTCTCACTCTGGGATGGAGGACCCTGTGACCATAAGTTTATGCTAGGAAGGGCAGGCTGCTCATCATAAGGCACCATCTGGGACAGCTTATCCAGATGCAATTTCCTTTAGCAATTTTCCTATGCTCAGCTCCATTACCATAATGGATAGATTTCCATCATGTTCCTTGGGAATGTTTTGTAATATCAGTGTTTCCAGTGTTAGGACTAAAAAAAATTTTTTTTTTGGCAAGGAACTAAAGAGTGTGACAATTTATTGTCAGTGAATATGAAGAGTAAAATATTCCCTTGCTCTGAGCTCTTTTGCTCAGTTTTGCCTCATGAATACCCTCTTCCAATTACTTGGGTCTGGAGCCAACTGTACGTTAAGTAAGATTCTGACATGGAATTACATCACTGCAGATAAAATACCTTATTTAAATTATAAAAACAATGTTAGGATTCTAACTCTTCAAAACAGTGTCATATTGCATTATACTGTTTTGCAATGACAAGCAGGCTTGTAAATTTTAAATCAAAAATAAGGATGGCATTTGAAATAAATTTGCCTTTTGTCTTCTTTAAATGTAACAGATAATAACATCTAAAGAATTGAACAGGGTGGAGAAGAATCTTAGTGTCTGTGTCATAACACATGTGTTTTCATCATTTATTGGGGTTATGACCTCTTGCTGTGTAATTTTGCCCACATCATTGATATTTTTAAAGAATTTTCAGGTACAAGAGCAAGAAAGAACTAAAAGTAATATTTAGGGAGGTGCCTATCAAGTAGGGTTTCTCTAGTCCTCAATGTATTTACACAGTAATTTTTTTTTTTTTTTTAGAGAGGGAGCAGGGAAGGGACAGAGGGAGAGGGAGAGAGAGAATCTTAAGCAGGCTCCACGCCCAGTGTGAGCCTGATACAGGGCTCGATCTCATGACCCTGAGATCATGACCTGAGCTGAAATCAAGAGTTGGACACTTAACCGGCTGAGCCAGCCAGGTGCCACAAAGTAAAAATTCTTAATATAAGTTTACAGGGTTTATTATTCAACCCACTGCACAGAAGTTTGGATATGAAAGAGTCTATCCATTTAGTTGAATCAGAGGAGGTTTCTGAAGGACATGGCATTTAAATTGGTCTTCGAAGGATGCATACTAGTGTGGAGAAACCATATATATATATTTTTAAAGATTTTATTTATTTATTTGACAGAGAGAAACACAGCGAGAGAGGGAACACAAGCAGGGGGAGTGGGAGAGGGAGAAGCAGGCTTCCCGCGGAGCAGGGAGCCCGATGCGGGGCTCGATCCCAAGTCCCATGACTTGAGCCGAAGGCAGATGCTTAACGACTGAGCCACCCAGGCGCCCCGAAACCATATTTTCTTAACAGTAACGTTTTCCTCTAGGAAAAACCTTGTTTTATTTGATGACTACTCTGACAATTCTATTTAGAGCGGGGTTCGGAGGCTGCCTAGGTGCAGGCTATGTACCAGACTTTTGATTTACTGAGTAGAACAAGCAAAGTGAGTGTGAGCTGAATTTAGCTCTTAGGAAAATAAAAAAAGGATTTTTAAAGGCAGCAGAATGCAACAGATGGAAGACAAATGAGGTGTCTTCAGGGAAGAGGCTTTTAGGGGAGAAAAGAGAGATCATTGGGGAATCACATTGGATTTTAGGTAGGTTCTGCTACCATGTAAGTCCTTTGTTTTTTTTTTTTTAAAGATTTTATTTATTTGAGAGAGAGAGCGCAAGTGAGAGAGATCACGAGCATGGGGAGGAGTAGAGGGAGAGAGAGAAGCAGACTCCCCGCCAAGCAGGGAGCCCGATGCAGGGCTCAATCCCAGGACCTTGGGATCATGACCTGGGCCGAAGGCAGACGCTTAACCAACTGAGCCGCATAGGTGCCCCTACGATGTGACTCTTCTTTCCCATATTACCATGACATATTTGGCAAAATATCCATTTATTTTAATGTATTCTGGAATTAGATGTACCAATGTCCTGCCTCAAGGCTGTTACCAGAGACCTAGTCTCTGATAACTAATGGATAGGATTGTAATGAGAATGAACAGTAATATTTTTCTTATTTGGGTTCTTAATCAAAGTTACAGAGAGGATGCTTGAGGGTATATTTTCTCACAAGTGTTTGAAGTCCAAAGAAACTCAACTCTTGATTGGGAGCTTATTCAAATATTATAGAGGGCAGAGGACAGAGAGTGAAGTTGGCGGGCCTTTGTGGAAAATTGAGGGTTCTTGCTCTTGGGGGAGATCATTAAAGAAAAACTTTTCATATGGGAAAAACTTTTCATATGGAAATATGTGTGTGTGTGCATATGTGAATGTGTGTAGGTGTATTTTGAGTGTTCATTATGACAGAACCCCGAAGCTAAGAAAATAACACCCCCCCCCACACACACACACTAAATACTATTTCTACAGTCATGGAGCTTACATTTTAGCAAGGGAGACAATCATTAGACTACCAAGTATCAATTAATTTCAACTGGGAAATGCCGTGAAGGAGAGTTAGGAGGAATTAGTGTTTAATAAGGGGACCTAACCCAGTCTTGTTGGTCTGACATCCTTCAGATATAAGTTTCAATGAAGGGAAAGGGAGAGAAAGTATTCCAGGCAGGGAGAGGGAATATCTTGAGCAAATTCCAAGGTGGGAGAGAGGTTGGCAGGATAGAGGCTCAGTATGGCTAGAGCCTAGAATGGGGGAGGAAGACGGCAAGAGATTTAGGCTGGAGCTGTAAGCAGAGGCCTCTTCTGCAGGGTCCTGTAGGGCACCTCTTTGCAGTTGGTAATGCAGCCATTAAAGAGTATGGGAAGCGGAGTGACACGTTTATTTAAATTTGTTTACTTAAAAAACCTCTCTGGCTTGATGGGAGAATAGACGATAGGTAGTGTGGCATATTGCATTATCTTTTCCAGTTCTGCGTTCCCTCCACAGTTGGAATAATGGATCCTTGTTTTTTACCTTGTGACTTTGTACCCCTTCCCACTAGATTGCGGGAGCATATGTACACGCCTGTTGGACATTAGGCTTGGCAGTGTGACATGCATTGCCCAGTGGAATGTTAGTGGAGGCTCTGGATGTGCTTCCAAGGTTTGTCTTGGCCTCTGGCTTCTGTGTCAGCCATGAGACTGCACTCCCATGGGCCACTGGTCCCAGGATGAGACACAGACAGACCTGAGCTAAGCCAGCCCCCGGGCCTCGAGTGAGAAAAACAAATGACTTGTGCTATAAGCCCCTGAGATTTCATGGCAGGCTTTGGTAACACATACAGGAAGGTATCAGAATGAAAGCAAGGAGACAAATTAATGGTCTAGGTAAGAGATAATGGCGGATCGGACTAGGATAATGGCTGTGCAGAGATGATGGAAAGAACTGAATAGATTCCAGAGATATTTAGGCTTTTGGGTTGGTAATATGGATGACCGATTGGATGCAGAGGTAATGGGAAAGAAAATGCCAAAGATGGTATTTCAACCAAAGATTCTTGTGGTATTGTCTAACCTTATGGCCCTAAAGATAACTGAATATGCCCAAAGCTTTCAAATACTCTATGTCGTTTTATTTGTGACTATAGAGATCATGATTTTGTGAAAAAATTCGATAGTCAATACCCCTTCTCCTAAGAGCCCACGGGGGAGGCTGTAGGCTGCTGGCCAAGCACTATTCCTCTCACGGAGGTAATCCCAGCCCAGGCTTCAGAGGACCTGTGGCCATGGGCTAGTCAGAGCACAAGCCTTGACTTTTGACATGATTGATCATCTAATGTCCTGTTAAGGCTTTTGGGCTGTCATAGGCATGCCAACTTTTGCTCTTAAGAAGTATTAAACCTATCACTTTTACAAGGCAGCAAAAAACCCCCAATTTATTATATTTTACTGCAGGATGCCTGTCAGGCTTTCTGCCTGAGGCACACTTTATGCCTGAACTTGGATCCCCAGCTTTATAGCCTGCCCTTTCCCCACACAATTTCCTGATTTGTTCCAGGTAATTCTAATGGCTGGTTATTTATTTATTTATTTATTTATTTTCCAGAGAAGCAATAAACTATTTTCCGTCCGTTAGCGAGTTGCAAGCGGCATGGTTTTGTTTTTTTTTTAAATTTTTTTATTGTTATGTTAATCCCCATACATTACATCATTAGTTTTAGATGTAGTGTTCCATGATTCATTGTTTGTGCATAACACCCAGTGCTCCATGCAGAACGTGCCCTCCTCAATACCCATCACCAGGCTAACCCATCCTCCCACCCCCCCCTCCCCTCTAGAACCCTCAGTTTGTTTTTCAGAGTCCATCGTCTCTCATGGTTCATCTCCCCTCCGATTTCCCCCCCTTCATTCTTCCCCTTCTGCTATCTTCTTTTTTTTTCTTTTCCTTAACATATATTGCATTATTTATTTCAGAGGTACAGATCTGAGATTCAACAGTCTTGCACAATTCACAGTGCTTACCAGAGCACATACCCTCCCCAGTGTCTATCATCCAGTCACCCCATCCCTCCCACCCCACCCCCCACTCCAGCAACCCTCAGTTTGTTTCCTGAGATTAAGAATTCCTCATATCAGTGAGGTCATATGATACATGTCTTTCATTGATTGACTTATTTCGCTCAGCATAATACCCTCCAGTTCCATCCATGTCATTGCAAATGGCAAGATCTCATTCCTTTTGATGGCTGCATAATATTCCATTGTATATATATACCACATCTTCTTTATCCATTCATCTGTCGATGGACATCTTGGCTCTTTCCACAATTTGGCTATTGTGGACATTGCTGCTATAAACATCGGGGTGCACGTACCCCTTCGGATCCCTACACTTGTATCTTTGGGGTAAATACCCAGTAGTGCAATTGCTGGATCATATGGTACCTCTATTTTCAACTTTTTGAGGAACCTCCATACTGTTTTCCAGAGTGGCTGCAGCAGGCAAGTGGCATGGTTTTCATTAACATAGTGACAAAATAAATGTTGGCAGTTCAGTTGTTGGGAAAATGAGGTTGCAAACTGCACCAAGTCAAGAATCCAGGCCGTGTGACTCATTCTGTCACTGAGCAAGTGGGGTTTCACGGTCCACAGGGGTGTGGAGGCAGCAAGCTTGCTGTGGCCTTCCTGATGGAGGTTAGGGCATTGGAACCGTTTGTGAGTCATTCATCAGCCAGGTTAACTTGTTGGATTTTATTTTCTCCATTCTGCCTGCTGCATTTGCCTCCGTTAGACTGAACTCCAGCTTAGCAGTTGGTCTCTCTTCTCCTTTCAATGGGGTTCAGCCAGTACAGGAATTACTAAAAAAAAAAAAAAAAAAATATATATATATATATATATATATATATATACACACACACCAGAATTAGGAAGATTAATTACAGTTAATTCTTAAATAAGTGTTTTAGTAAGTTGGTAAAGTTGAGATGCATAAGATCCCATTTGGTCCCCCACATTCATATTCCTTTAAGATTTTCATTGGAGATACACTACATCAAAAACTAATGATGTAATGTATGGTGATTAACATAACAATAAAAATTTTTAAAAAAAGATTTTCATCGGAGCAGCTTTGATAAGGACTAAAATATCCTGATGTTTATTTCTATCTTTTTAATTTCATAGTTCTTGAAGTGTAGGGGGAATATGGCCCAATAAAGGGGAAGAACATGACAAAGATTGATGTAGGGAGTGAAAATCTCCAAGCCATGTCCTGAAAAAAGCTCCTCCTTTTAGGTAAAACCAAATACAAAACAAATACTTTTTTTTTTTCCTCATTCAATTATCAAAGATACTGTTTCAATAGAAATGGCAGGAGATTTGGAACCAGTAAACTTTGTTTTTTCTAGTTCTGACGCGCCAAAATTTATTGTATGGCCTTGGGCTAGTCATTTAATACTTCTGAGTGGCAGAATTCTGTGGAAACTGAGATTTTCTTGGATGATCTCCACGAGGACCTTTTTAGACAAGAGTCTATGTTCTTCATTCTATGGATTGGCAGTTGACGCTAGCCTGGATCTATTATTTTATAATGATATTTTTGCTGGTGTAGACACCTTTCAGAATCCACAGATAATTCTTTGACCTGACAGTAATTTATTTTGACTGTATTGATTACCCTAAGTACCATTCATTTTTCATGATCAAGAAAAAAGAGCATCCCATTCTGTTTATATTTTTTCAAGGCTGTATTTCTTATCCCTTTAATCTCATAAATCTAAATCTAGCAATGGAAAGTGCTAGGAAGTACAAACACAATGAGCAAAATGAAATACAAAGACAAAATCAAGCACACAATTAAACCAACAAAAAATAAAAGCAAATTATTAGAGGCTGAAAAATCCAAAGCAAGATTTAAACTATCCAGAGGGATCTAGCTAGGAGCTCTGGCTTAAATTACCTATAAAATGACATCAGGTGAAGAGGATCTAACTGGCTTTGTAAAAAGTGTTTTATTTCCAGGTTAATTTGGCCTTTTAGTAAGACCTCTTTGCTTTAGCAGTTGACTTCATTTTTCTGCATCTTCTCCACATACTGCTTTCACTTGTGTAAGTTTCTTTCTTTTTTTTTTAGATTTATTTGAGAGAGAGAGAGCACACATGTGAGTGCGGGGAGGGGCAGAGGGAGAGGGAAAGAGAGAACCTCAAGCAGGCTCCCCGCCGAGCACAGGCCTGATGTGGGGCTTGATCCCAGGACCCTGAGATCATGACCTGAACCGAGAAACCAAGAGTTGGACGCTCAACCGACTGAGCCACTCAGGCACCCCTGTGTAAGTTTCTTTTTCTTTTTCTTTTTTTTAAGATTTTATTTATTCATTTGAGAGAGCGAGAGACAGAGAGAGTACCCAGCATGGGGAGAGGCAGAGGGAGAGGAAGAAGCAGACTCCCTGCTGAGCAAGGAGCAGGATGCAGGGCTCAATCCCAGGACCTAGAGATCATGACCTGAGCTGAAGGCAGATGCCAAGCCATCTGAGCCACCCAGGCGCCCCCCCCTCCTTGCCCCCCGTGTAAGTTTCTTAAGATGCCCTTCCACGGGTACCTCAAAGGACATTTCACACAGAACTGAAGAAGACTTTGAGCAGTCTCCACCTGTAATATGTGACTATTCACGCATTCCTGTGAAGGGGTCCAGAATATGCCACCCCAAATTTTGCCACTTTGGCATATTTGATTATTTTGAGCTAAATGCAGTTGTGAAATAGCAGACACAAAAAGAGCTTCCTTCCCTCCCCCCCACCTGTCTGAAAAGAGGGCGTAAATCCCCACCCCCCACCTCACACAGGGATGAAGAGAGAGACACTTATTCCTGGAGATGCAGAGGTGGCCCTGAGACTGGTCGGTGTGACAAGCCTTACTAAGGTAACTCTTATCTTCCGTGGTTAGCTCTGCCCTCTATTTCCTACTCACTTTGCACAGTTTATGAGTCCTGGCAACCCAGACCCCTTTCTTTTCTAGTCATGTCTCTGCAGTTCATTGCCCTTTGTTAAAAGGGTATATCAACCCCTGAGTCCAGCCATACCTTTGGGTTTTCACTTCTTCTCTGTGATGTTCCCATGCACACAAAACTTTAAGTATTGATAAAATTTGGTTGCCTTTTCTGTCAGACTGTTAGTCTTTTGTTAGTTTAACTCACAGGCCTCAGTCACTGAACTTGAGGGAAGAGGAAGAGGCTTTTTTCCATCTCATGTACCCGAATCCCCCTTATCAGCCAGGAGAAGGCCAGGAGTCACTCTACCCGCAAACCCAAGCTGTGGCCTTTGGTAAAGGAAGAAGAGTGAATCTGCATACTTGTAATGGCAGAGGGGATCAGGAAGGTAGGATGCCCTTATCCCAGGTGGGACTTGGCCAGCAGAGAATCCTTAACGGTTCTTCATGGTTGGAAAGTGGTCAGAACCTTTGGACCCACATCTTTATTAAGATGTAGACTTGACTTTCTGATTGTTTTCCTTCCAATCAAGTGTTTTATAGTTTTGTAGTCTGATACTGTTTTCCATGAATTGTACATTTGTCCTAGATTCCTTTGAAATAACTCTGTTTTATCTAACAAGACTTAGCCTTATTTATGGCCAGCTTCTCATAAAGCTGAGTTTTTAAAGAAAAATAAATGTGTTCAAAGACAGTAAGTCTAACACATGGTGCATGTTACTTGGAAATGTTCAATATTTTTGCCATACAATGTCCTATGACTTTCAAGGGACAGAAGCCAACCAGAATTCTATGTGGCTTGGGTGGATTTTTGTGCACAGTAATCTTCTCTAATACATCACACTTAGAGAAACTGATGTTAATTTGTCTAGCGCATACCTCTGGAGGATCTTTGGCATTTAATGGCTATCATTACAGTTGTATTCTCAATTCTGCTTCATTCATTTATTAAAAACACCTGTTTGGAACCTACAAGATGACATGCCGGTGCTGAGGGCACAAAGATGAAAATCCCAGATGCCTGACTCACTTTGACTCCTTCAATTGGCGTGTATAGAGGCATCTGTTGAAAATTAGGTCAAGTACTAATGAAATCTTTAAATTTTACTGCTGAAATTACATGGTTTGTTTGCATGCAAAACGGTCCCAGAAAATTTTGGCTTACTGAATAAAAATAATTCAAAGTATTTTAATTTACTAGAATGGCTTACCATTAAAGGTTGTTCTAATAAAGAACAATACCAAATATATATATTTTCCTAAATACAGTTAATAATTATTTTTAGTTCTTCACAAAACTGTTTTCATGCATGCTTAATTTATTGGTCACAAAGAATCTGCTCACACCTTTAAAATAAAAAAAAAATCGAGCATGTGTGTGTGTGTGTGTGTGTGTGTTGAATGTTACATCCCCATATACAGTCCCAAGTGGCTGCCAGTTCTGTCTTTTGTAGGCCAAAATTTATATCTGACTTTGAATTGCTTATTCTTATTTTGTAATGGAACAGATTTTGCATAATTATAGTTATTCTAAATTTTAATAGATTATTTTAAATAGAAATTAGAAATAATTTCTGTCATATACACCTGTCTTCTGAGTTATCAATAATTCTAAGTGACGTTAGGGCTCTGGATTTGCCATACACATAATTTTAAATGTTAGTGTTTACATTTTTTTTAAAGCTTCAGGATGTGCTTAACGGGAATTTCTAACAACCTAAACACTTAGGTTAGCTAGATGTCAAGAGATCTTCTGAAAGGATGAATTTTTTTCACACTGCTTTTTCATGTTTCTTCCCTTCCTGTCATGTATAATGTTTATTTTGTTAGGTGTGTCCTTATTACCAAAAAGAGAAATTTCCCTAAAGAGAAAAATGTTTTATTCTTTACTTACCACTCAGTTCAGATCAAACTTGACCAGGGACATCGCTTTGGAGATTCTTGTTTTTGTTCAGAGCTAAAAATAAATATGTACTTTCAGATCTCTTCCTACTATGCAATTCTCACATATAGATGAGAATCCCTGGTGTTATGAAAGAAAACTGTTAAGGGTTGATTTATTGGATTGCTAATTCCTACCAGGTAAGAGGAGAAGGGAGGTGTGTAATGCTGAGCGTGAGGCAAAGGTGTATCCAGGAGGGAGGCCTTCCTGTCTCTCAGACACTAAAGTAATTTTGGCTCAGCCCCAGCTCAGTGTCTGAAAATTCTGAGCTCTTCTCACCAGGTTTCCTCTGGACTTTTTCCACTTGTGTTTTAAAACATAGCATATTAGGGGCACCGGGGTGGCTCAGTTGGTTAAACGTCTGCCTTTGGCTCAGGTCATGATCCTGGAGTTGCGGGATTGAGCCCCACATCGGGCTCCCTGCTCAGCGGAAAGTCTGCCTCTCCCTCTGACCTTCCCCCGTCTTGTGCTCTCTCTCTCTCACTTTATCTCTCTCAAATAAATGAATAAAATCTTAAAAAAAAAAAAAAACCCATAGCATATTAATAGAAAAGTTGAGGTACAGTGAGGTCAACAGATCAGGAGATAATTTCCTTTGTAAAACTAGTTACTCACAGTACCCAAGAGGAGGAGTCATGCCAAGCCTTGTGGGGCCTCCCAGGGAAACGTGAGAGTCAGCCTGAAGCAGAGAAAGCAGGGGAAATGGGAGCAAGAGGCTTTACTGTGGTTTCTGCAGGAAGGAACAGGCAGGGCAGGGTAAGCAGGCTTGGGATTGGCACATCAAACAATTTCATCAGGCTCTAGGGCATGGGAGCTGTCCCTCATTGTCTGAGGTGATTAGAGCAGGTGGATCGTGGCCCAGAGGATGAGGCCAATAAAGGAGGTGGTTGGAGGTGTGGGCTCTGCGTTACTTGGTTTGCATTTGAAAAGTTTGCTTCTAGGAGAGTGGTTTCCTGTCTCTAGAAATTGGCCAGTTCTGGGAGGGTTGGCAAGACACCAGATGTCACAGCATCAGAATACATGGTTAAAAAGACAAGGTTCATACAACTAGGTCTGGCTCACTATCTTGGTTCTTCCTCCCATAGACCTAAACCGAAAATACCCTTCATCAGTGTCCACAAAAGTTCTAATCACAATAAGAATTTTATTAGTTTAGGCTTGAAGTGTTATAGGAAAGTTACAAGGAGTTATAAACAACTTGTGGGTGTTATCTCTTTTCCTGTCTTTGTCTAGTTCCTTCTTCCCTCTCCAGTGAAAACAATTTCCCTTCCTTGCCTCTGGCGGGCAAATTCTTACATTTAGTCCCTCCAAGGTCTTAGCTTCTACTCACCCAGGAGTTTCAGATGATTTTCTGAACATTGGTGGATCTCTTCTCCTGATGATAAATGCTTCTGTCAACTGCTAAGAAAATAAAAATGCCCTATCTCATACTGATAACATCATAAACATATATAAACATCAACCTGATAAGATGGCTGGAGGAGAACTGAAAATAACAAAAGCAAGAAGTGATTTTATATTAGCCATAAAGTTGAAATGAACATGGAGAATGTGGCACCGTTGAATCCTAAGTAACAGTTTTGGCAGCAGCTTTGATGAACGTACCAAGACTTTGCTCCCTGAGGCAGGATGTGATCTGTGAGCTTGTGTAGAAGGAATTTATCATATATGCTGGTATTATTACAATGCAATTTGTGTTATCATTTGGGGGGAACCAAGGATGGTTTGTTACATGGCATGAGAAAGGTTTCCTGGGTGCCCCAAACCCTGGCCTCTGAGGGGTGAAGCTGTCTCTAGGACATGTGCCCCTGGTTATTCTGTGAAAATGACCTAGGAGCATCTTTAAATATCTGCTCTCACAGGGCATGTGTGATGGTTAATTTTATGTTTTAATGTGAACGGGCTGCGGGATATCCAGAGAGCTGGTAAAACATTACTTCTGGGTGTGTTTGTGAGGGTGTTTCTAGAACAGATAGTATTTGAATTAATGAGCTGGGTAAAGATCACTCTCACTTTGTCAGTACGCATCAGCACTCCACTGAGGGCTTGATGGAAACAAAAAGGCAGAGGAAGGGCAAATTTGTTCTCTGTTTGAGCTGGGACATTCATCTTCTTCTGCCTCAGACATTGATGCTCCTGGATCTTGGGCCTTTAGATTCAGACTGAATTACACACCCGGCTTTCCTGATTCCCTATTGATCACATTTCTTTGGAAAACTAATATAGCATGAGTAACTGGGAGCAAGGATTCCTGGTATGTGAAATAAAAGCTGTGCAATTTGTTTGCTGTGTTCCCTTGGATCTTTCTGGGGCTCAAAATCTTCTTATGTACAAAATGGGAATAATGTCTAGATCACATGATTGTGCAAATTCCTCGAAAGAATGTATTTAAGTGTTCATCCTTGAATTCAGTACTGTTGGTGGTTACCATTCTCTGGTTAAATTGATCTCAAGTACAACGATAATCTAAATCTCAGCATAATAAACACTCTTATTTGCCTCAAACTAATTGGCATGATATTTGTTACCACATTCATATATTCTAAAAAAAAAAGAAAGAAAGAAATTGGACAGAAATTTACCTCTTAATTATGTATTGGCCTATGTGTTCTTTTCAGCTACAGACTTCTTGAGCTGAACTATAGGGGCAATCAAGGCATATGGTGTGAGATACTCCTCTTGATGGGGCCCGGGCTGCTGATTGTTGCTCGGGCCTCATCATCAACAGGTAAGTGGCACTTCCAGAAGCCAGAGAGAGAGAGAGAGAGAGAATGCAGAGTGGGACCATGCAGAGCTCTTGATGAAGAGCTGCCAGAGTACTCTCTGATTTGCATCCAGAGAAATCAGGAATATACTGCTCAGGCACCTTGATTTTGCCATAGCTACTTCCTTCTTATTTCTCAGTACTTATTAAACATGTATTCAGCTCTCACAGTGCCCGGCACAAACCAAATAAAGAAAGGTCTGTCATAGGACAGCTTCTACTTTTAAGCCTTTTTCTTTTAACCCAAAGCTTAGGATTACCCAGAAATATGAGATCATAATGAAAGAAGTAGCTAATAGTATCCTCCTGGACCATTCCCTAGTTGTTCTGCATTATAAATATAAGTTATATTTAGTGAGTAAAAGTATCAGTGTATTTGTGGCTAATCAGTGCAGTCAGGAGGTGGAACAGATTGGAAAGCAGAGGACTGAGTAGTCACCATAACCCATATTCTGTTGGTTCTGAGAGACTGAATATATAAAGGGACCATGGCCAGACCATATATAAAGATAGAACTTTGATCCACCACCTGCAGTGACCTGCCTGGGAAACCAACCCCTTATCTACAATAAACAATCCAGGAAGACAGCCTGCTATAACTCAGGCTTGGAGGAAGCCAGATTTCTATCTTTAGTGCCAATTCAAGAAGCTGAATAATAAGTTCTGTAACAGTTGGCCCCAAATAGCCAGAACCTGATTAATAACTGACACCTTCTTGGGGCACCTGGGTGGCTCAGTCAGTTAAGCATCTGCCTTTGGCTCAGGTCATGATCTCAGGGTCCTGGGACCGAGCCCAATTGGGCTCCCTGCTCAGTGGGGAGTCTCCTTCTCCCTCTGCCCCTCTCCCCTGCTTGTGTTCTCACTCTTAAATAAATAAATAAATAAATAAATAAATAAATAAATAAATAAATAAATAAATAAAATCTTAAAAAAATAATTAAAAAACATAACTGACACCATCCCTATTTTTTTTTTTTTGCTCCCATATCCAGTTTATGACCAGCAAGAGAAAGCCAAATATGTATTCCTAACCAAGCACTTCTAGTTAGCCCACCTGCAGCTTCCTTGTGCCAACAGCCTCCAATCAGGGCATGCTTGAGGCCTTACCTTTTTCACCTTAGAATTTCCAACTCCTCTGCCTGTCTTTGACTCTATACCAAAACCCAAGTGATAATGGCTGACTCCCTTGCTGTAGCAAGTTCAGAATAAAATAGTCTTTGCCTTCCTCATTGGTTGGTGCTCATTTATTTCCACAGTTCTGAGACGGATGAGATGGCTGAATGTGAGTGGCTCCATACAAATCCCTCCCCACTGCGGAGAACTCAGGGACTGCCCCTGCTGGGCAATGGCATCTGTCTCTAAGTGGACAGGCCAGTGGGTTTGTGTGTGAGTGGGTGATCATAAAGACCCAAGAGTGTGTGTGGGCAACCAAACTTCACATCTTAGCAGTGCACCTGAGGGAATTGTTATAGCCATATTGCCAAAACCAAAATGGCACAGCCCCTCCAGAAGCAGTCTGAGAGGATTAGGTAGAAAGCCAATAGCTTGCAAAGAACCACACAATATAGACTGAGCTGTACTTTTAACTGTCCAATGTGCTACTGTTAAATTTAAAAAAATTATTGACTTTAGCAATTTTATGACAATATTTTTCTAACTTTTAAACTGCTTTTGACATAACCTTGAAATTCATTTAAAAGGATGTTCCCCCTACCTTAACTACAGCAAAGCAGGGCTTCAGGCAAAGAAATAACTCAGGGAGTTTTACTCCTATCAAAGTCACTTTGGAAAAGGTAAATTCACATAGTCAAAGTGAAGTTACCAGAAGTATCAGAAGAAACAAAACCCAATTGAAGCTACTAACAACAGAGCATTTTTACTCCATTTCACTTAACAAAAATAACACATGACACAATTGTGATGAAGACCTTCTAACTGTAGAATGAATCTTCCTCACCTCACTGGTTTTCAGAGCTAATTGAGCTGTGTTTCTTCATTTACTTTCTTGTTCTTTATTTGTGTACTCTCAGTTACAAAGGTCACCACTGCAATCCTGGGAGCCCTCCTTGGGTCTTTAAGAATCTGGAGGCTTCTACTTACCCACTTAGGGTGGTGGTTTTTTACTGGGGCAGCTCATTAGAACCATCCTACCTCAGACCAATTAAATCATAACCTCTCAGTACATTTATAAAAATAGCTCCCCAGGTGATTTCTAACATGCATGGAGTGTTGAAAAAAACACTCCTAGAAGAGGCAAGATTTCCTTGACAGTGTCACCTTGAGTTGTGTTTGCTTTATTTGAGGGTTGTCAATTTTAATAAAGCAACTTTTGCCTTGTCCATTTTAAAGTGATGGTAACACTGATGTTACAAACTGGAGCCTTGCCTGGCTTCTTCGCTGCTGCTGTCCCAGGATCCAAGCTGGTGATGGTGGTGGGGGGTGCTCACCAGACTTGGGGGAATGGGACAAAGGAGGCAGATTCATCTATTCCTTCTCTATTGCTTCAGTTTTCAGTATGAAAATGATCAGCTAGCTGGTACAGGAGGCAAAGAGATGGAGCGCGAACATACGTCAGGTTGGTTGTATGAATCATCAGTAATGACACAGGGTCACGTGCTGGCTCTGTTAGGAAGGACAGTGCTCTTTCACCAGTGACAGTGACCACCCAGAGGACACAGGGCCTACAGGTAGGGTGGCACCTTTGCACTAATGATTAGAGAAAGCCTTGAGAAACAGATTTGCAGGCATGGAATCTGTGCCTTCCAGTCTCAGATTTCAATGCAGAAATAACACCAGGTGACTCTATAGGAGGGATTTTGTTTTCTAGAATTCATGAGACCACAAATGAGGTACTAGACTTAAAAACTCTCAGTACCTGGGCAATTAGAGGAGGAAAGCAGGAGTGTCAGCCCCTTTACCAATCTTCTCCTGTGTCGGTGGAGGGTCCGGCCTCCCAGCTTCTGCTGACTGGACCTTTCCTTGAAAAGATACGTCTAGGGACAGCCTTTGGTGCCTCCTGACAGGTGCATAACTTAGAAAGGGCTCTGCATTCCTGATTTACTTTGAACATGTGTTTGTAGAAATGACTGCTTTAGATTGTTTCTTAATTTCTCCTACCCCTCTTATTTGTTAGAGATAGAAATATTCTCAATTGTTTTTGAACTTCTCATGGATCTAGGAGAAAAGAGGTTCAGAATAACATGCACTCTCACTCAAGTGGGGAGACTAGTGGAACGTTGTGGACAGAGCAGTGAACCTGAATTGGCAGCTGTAAGGTGGGTTAGGAGGCTACGCAGGGTCTAGGTGAGAGGGATGGTGGGGGTGGTTGCAGTAAAGATAGAGGGAAAGGAACAAGGAGGTAGAGTCCAGGGATTTGATGGATTAGAAATGGGGTGAAGGAACAAGGGCAATCAAAGATGACTGTGGTATCAACATTTACAAGACAGGGAACAATAAATAAGGAGCAAGTATTTTTGTTTTGTTTTGTTTGTTTTGTTTTGTTTTGTGGGGAGGCTTGGCAGAATTAGTAATTGTGTTAGACCCATTAAGTTTGGGAAGGCTACCGATGTGTTCATGTTGAATCAGCAGTTGAACGTCCAAGTTTGATGCTCAAGAGGGAGAATGGAGCTGAAGATATAAATTTGGGAGTCATCAGGGAATAAATTGTATTTAAAGTCAAGGGACTAGATGAGATCATCTAAGAGAAATGAGCAAGAAGCTGGAGGGAGTGGTGTGAGGTGAAGAGAAGATTGATTTATTTCCTTTTACAGCAGGGCTACCAGAGCACATTCGATGGTTATGGAGGTGAATTGGTCAATGTTAGTGTCAAACAGCAAAATCTGGAGGCCTGGTTATAAGGTCTTCCCTACTACCTCATCCAGCAGGATTAATTATTCCCTTGTCTCTACTCTCATAGGGTTTGCCTAATAGTATTTAATAACTTTATTATGGTAAGTTATGTAAATTTCTGTCTCTCGGGTGGATAGTAAACTCTTTGGGAGAACAGGTATCATTTATTAATTGTCAACTATGTCAAGCCTTTATTAGGCACATGATGTGTGTGATCTTAGTTACTCTTCTCCAGTCTACAGGTGAAAAATTCAGGCTCAAGGAGGCTGAGTAACTGACCCACAATAATTGGGGCTGGAAGCAGAATTGAGATTCAAGTGCAGATCTGTCTGCCTCTCAGCCATACACTTTTCCTTGCCACACTTCTTTTTCAATGTGTTCTGCTACGTATCCTGGTGCCCGCTTAGCACAGTAACCCATCAGGCACGTGCTAACCTGAAATTCAGTGATGGTGAGTGAAGTAAAACAAAACTACAGTAATAAGCCTTAAAAACCTGCAATTTGATTACTCAGTCATTCTCTTGTTTCTGATGATATATCCCATTTGTTAATCTAGGGGGAATATCCCAGATTTTTAAAACCTACACTGGTCCTTCCACTGGAATCCTGCTGTACTTCTTGATCAGAAGAAAGACAGAAACAGGGGAGCTGGTGCTAGAGGTCAGCTGAGCTGATGTTGGCAGCTGCTGAAGCTCCACTTGAGAACTGGCTTGGAAGAAGGAGCAATGGAAAGAGGAGAACCTTTGGCTAAGTAAGTGAACATGCCTTACTGCAATTCAGCAACTACAAAAAGTCAGAGGATGTGATTCTTTGTTTAACATCAAAATGATTATTTCCTTTTGTTTGGCAGTTTTCCTTCTTAGGAGTCTTTTGCCAAATTTGTCACATTATGATGATAACCTCATGCAATTTATTTGGAAAAAAGATAGAAGATTTCTTTTTGGGGATCTTTGTTATTGATCACAGTCATCAAATACCCTCATTTATTAGTTTCACCTAAATTTGATGTAGTAAAGCAATTTTGTCCAGTTGCCAGACTGGTAGCTACTGAGTCTAGAGGCAAATATTTGCTGTAACTGAATGGAACCAATGTACTGTACCTTATCTGTGCTATATTAGCCCACTGCACTCACTTGTTTTCTGTTCTAATACACCTGAGGTCAGCTGGCCTGAGTGGGGATTTTGCAAGTCCTGACCCTGCTATATCACCAAGGGTAAAACTGCAGGACTCACACAGTTCAGTGTTCACCAAGTGCTTGTTTTGTGTTGCCAATGTTTTTCTATATACTTTGGGAGAAGAAAAGTACTGTCCTTGAGAATTTTCATGCAACTGGGATCTCAGGATTTGAACAGATATTTAAACCACCATAATGGTTGGATTCAATTAGGAGCCAATCATTCATTCAGAAAGCCCATATTGGTTACCTATGATGTACGCAGACATTGTGTTAAGAACTACAGGAAGTTTAACTAAAAAAAAAAAAAACCCCCAAAACCCCAAAAAACCCCCAATGTTCTGCCCTCAGTGAGCTCAGATTCAGAAGAGAAGCAGACAAATTAAAAATGACTAATTTACAATATGGAAAATATCTTGATGTAGATAGCAACAAGATGCTTTGGGAACACATAGGTAGAAATCCTAAACCTGGCTAAGAAACCCTGAGAAAGCTTTTTGGAAGGGGGCAAGATTGAGTTAACTGCAAAGAAAGAGTAATAATTAGCTAGTTGAAGAAGGTGGTGGAATGGGGAAGAGCATTCCTGGAAACAGAAACACATTTGCAAAGGTAAAGAGTTGAGGAGTTGGCTGTAATTCTGTGTGGCTGGAGCACTAGGTGAACGTGGTGTGCTGGGAAGCAGTGAAATGTGAGGTTGGAGGCAGGCAGGCATGAGATAAGCAGCTGCCTAGTTTTGCTAAGGAGTATGGATTTCATCCTGAAGGCAATATAAAGTCTCCACTGAGACACTTCAAGCAGGTTTGCATTTAGGAAATAGTACTCCAGAAGGAATGTGGCTAATGGCTTTGAAAATGGACAAAACCATAGCAAAGAGGCTGGGAAGCTGCTTCAGTAATCCAGTTTTGAAATTTTGACAGTATAAATTTCAACCTGTGATAGTGGGACTGGAGAAAGAAGACAGTTTAAATGTAGATTGTGAATTATTTTAATGTTGCTGGTTAGGGAAGGAGGTCCAGTTAAGTCTTGATTTCTGCCTTAGCTGGAATGGATGAACGACACATTCTCTGGAGGGGACAGGGAAAGGGTAAAACAATGAGTTAACCCCAGAGCATATGTTTGAAGTACTTGTTCTGCATCCCAATGGAGATAGCCAACAGGTAGAGAGTATCTCAGCTGGATGCATAGACAGGACATCATCTCAAAACATGAACTATTTAGAGCCAGGGTAGTAAATGCAGAAAAGATGTAGAGACCTGGATCGTCACCATTTTGCAGGTTTTAAATTCTTTGACAACCTGATCACTCTCATGATCATACCCTAGATATTGTCCTTATCAATACATCTTACTCCTCCAAAACCCTAATTTCATCCATCCTACTCTCTGACCACTACTTTTATAACTCATTCCCTCTAGTGTACTAACTCCAAAGATGTGTCTGTGCCTCCCAGGACCTACAATCCTGTGTTTACATCTTTTTCATTAAATAGTATTTCACCATTTTTTCACTATCCCTTACTCCTTCAATACTCAGGATCCCTGCTTATGCACCTTAAATTTATGGTCAATCATTCTAATCACTTTCTTGCTCCCTCTTGCTTCATTGTACGTACTTGACAAACAGTAACCCTGATTAAGGCCAATCCTTTGCCTACTTTTAGTGCCTGTGCAACAGATTGTGATTATAAACAACAACAACACACAACCACACTGCCTGGCCTCATTTTTATTTTCTTGACCTTGGATTTCAGGTGGGTCTTTCAAGTGCTACCTGGCAATCAGATAAGATATCCTTATCTCTTATTGTACTAGATGGCTATTTTCTATCTTCTTTCATTTCCTCAACCCCCCCTTCCCCAAACAACCCCTAATCCCTTCTTTATTCTCAGGAGATGAATTTGCTATCTATTTCACTGAGAAAATTAGATAATTGGATAATTTATCTGAAAACATCGACAGAACCCCTCCATCACCTCTATCCCCCCATCAGAATCTAGTACACATACTCTGCTTTCTTGTCCATTGCCATAAAGTCTCCACATTCATATTGAAAGCCAGACATTCCAAATATGTATGCACTAGATCCTCTGTCCTCTTGCTACTCAAGGACATCACTTCAGCAATCTCCTCTCTCTTTCTCATCAATTTTCCACTCTCTGTTCAACCATTCTCATCAACACACAAACTAAAATAGTTCTCCATTAAAAAAATAACCTTCTCTCTCACCGTCATTTTGCTCCTCTTTGCTGCAAAATTCCAATTTCACTTCTTCTGTTCATTCTTAATCCTCCTCCAGTCAGGTCTTCATCTCCACCAAAATTGCCCTTGTCAAAGTGACCAGGAACCTCCATGAAACCCACTTCAGCTCTCACTGTCCCTTTCTGTAGCACTTGACATAGCTGATGACTCCCTCCTCTTTGTTACTTCCTTTGGCTTCCGGCATCCTTCTTTGTTTTTCTCCTCCATTGCTGGTTCCTCCTTCTAAATTGTCTTTGCTGGTATCTCTTAATATTTGATTGCCCTAGGTCTCAGTTTTTGGTCCTTTTCTATTTCCCATCAAAACTCATTTTCTTAGTCATATCATCCTGTTACATAACTTTAAATACTGGGTGTATGCTAATGACTCCTAAATTTATAACTTCTGTCTAGACTGTTCTTCTGAATTCCAGACTTGTATATTCAACTGCTTGCTTAATATTTCCACCTAGTTGTGTAGTAGACACCTCAAGCTCTCCAGGTCCCAAATGGATCTTCCAACCATCTGTCTCCCCTCAACATTGTCTACCCACAGTTCCTCATCTCGGGTGATGGCAGCTCCATTTTTCAAGATGCTAAGGTCAACAATCTTGAGTTGTACTTAACTCTTTTTTGTCTCTCATATCCTATATCCAGTCTGTTTGGAAATACTGTTGGGTATAACTTCCAAACATAAATAGGAACTGACCACTTCTTGCATATCAGCATTTGCATCCTGTGTAAACCACTACCGCCTCTTGTGCAGATAACTGCCATAGCCTCCTGATTGGTCTCCTACTTCTACTCCTGCAACTATACATCCATACTGAATATACCAGCCAGAGGGCTTCTTCTACACAAGCCACATAGCATAACTTCTAAGCTCAAAATGCTACGATGGCTGTTTATTTCACTCAGAGTAAAAGTACTTACAATAATCTAAAAATCCCTGCATTACCTAGGTCACCATCATCTTTTTGAGCTCATCTCCTTACTATGCTCCCCTTGTTCCCCTGTTGTTCCTTGAGCACTTCAAGCATGTTCGTGCCTTAGGACCTTTGCACTTGCTGTTCCTTCTGCTTTACTTGTTATATACATGACTAAATCCTCATGTCTTTCAAGTCTTTGAATAACCATTACCTTCTCAATGAAATCTACTCTAACTACCATTTTAGGCTTACCAGCTGCCTTCCCACTCCCCTGGGTCTTTGTGATCCCCTTTACCTTGTCCTACTTTTTATGTAGCCCTTATCATTTTTCATATATTGTATAATTTACTTATTTATTGTGTTCATAGCTTTTTGCCTAATATAAGTTCACAAGGATCTTTGTAGGTTTTTTAAATTTTCTTTTTCCAAGTTTTTATTTAAATTTCAGTGTAATATTAGTTTCAGGTATAGAATTTAGTGATTCATCACTTACATACAACACCCAGTGCTCATCACAAGTGCCCTCCTTAATATCCATCACCCATTTAACCCACCTCAACTCACTCCCCTCCAGTAATCCTCAGTTTCTTCTTTATGGTTCACAGTCTGTTTTCTGGTTTGTCCCTATCTCTTTGCCCCTGCCATGTTCACCTGTTTTGTTTCTTAAATTCCACATATGAGTGAAATCACATGATATTTGTCTTTTCCTGGTTGACTTATATCACTTAACATAGTACTCTTTAGCTCCATCTACATTGTTGCAAATAGCAAGATTTCATTCTTTTTTATGGTTAAGTAATATTCCATTGCATATATATACATATATTTATATATATATATACACCAAAACATCTTTATCCTTTCATCAGTCAATGGACATTTGGACTCTTTCCATACTTTGGCTATTATTGATAATGCTGCTATAAACTTCAGCGTGCATGTATCCCTTCGAATCAGTATTATTGCAGCTTTCAGGTAAATACCTAGTAGTGCAAATGTTGCCTGTCTTGTTAATTTTTGCCATTCTAACTGGTGTAAGGTGGTATCTCATTGTGGTTTAGATTTGTATTTCCCTGATGATGAGTGATGTTGAGCATCTTTTCCTGTGTCTGTTAGCCATCTCTGTATCTCTTTTGGAAAAATGTGTATTCCTGTCTTCTGCCAGTTTTTTTTAACTGGATTATTTCTTTTTTGGACGCTGAGTTTTATAAGTTCTTTATATATTTCAAATACTAACCCTTTATCAGATATATCATTTGCAAATATCTTCTCCCATTCTGAAGGTTGCCTTTTAGTTATGTTTATTGTTTCCTTTGCTGTGCAGAAGCTTTTTATTTTGATGAAGTCCCAAAAGTTCATTTTTGCTTTTGTTTCCCTTGCCTTTAGAGACGTGTCTTAAAAGAAGTTGCTGTGGCCGATGTCGAAGAGGTTACTGCCTATGTTCTCCTCTAGGATTTTGATGGATTCCTGTCTTACACTGAGGTCTTTCATCCATTTTGAGTTTATCTTTGTGTAGGGTATAAGAGAGTGGTCTAGTTTCATTCTTCTGTATGTGGCTGTCCAATTTTCCCAGCACCATTTGTTGAAGAGATTGCCTTTTTTCTATTGGATATTCTTTCCTGCTTTTTAAAATTCCCTTATTTTGAGAACCTAGAAGAGTGCCTAACACAATACAGATCCTCTGCAAATATTTATGGAAATAAATAATATTGAATGAGAGAATCCTTTGCCTATAAAAAAATGTACATATGCAAAATAATTTGTATTCATTCCAGGAGGCTCCCTTAGGACCATATGAAGCTTAGCTACTGACTCTGGGGTAAATACCCAGGTAGAAATTAAGAACAGCAGAAACCTCTGGGCACATAAGCATTTTAGGAATGGCTGAAAAAAGAGGAATATAGGAAGGAAATAGATGGAGGGGCAAGATGCAAGTATGAAGCCAAGTCTAAGATGCCACAGAGGTGGAGATGGGGCTTTGTGAACAGTGTCAGATGCTACAGAGGAAACAGTTTATGAGGTGAAGTCTGATGGTGACTGTTGAGTGTTGGGATTAGGAGGCTATCACTTAGCAAGGTGGAGACAATAGGCAGAAAAGTGAATAGAAAAGAGGATGGAAAGTACAGGCAGCATCTCAAGACAATTGATAGAAAGCAGAAGGAATTCGAAAACAGTTGAGGAAGTTGCCTTGTTATAAAAATGGGCAAGATCTGATTATGTTTATATGCTGAAGGGAAAGAACTTTAAACAGTCAATGAGGGATGTGGAATTCAGAGTGGGAGGCATCAGTGTAGTTTGGGGGAGGAAAATGAATCTAAAGAGATGGGCAGGATTTGGCTGTGTGAAGATTCAGTCTCAAAATATGAAACAAAAAGTTTGTAATATACTGGTTGATTATGGCCGCAGTAGTTAGAGTTAGTATTGTAATCCTGCTCTGCAGTTTACTAGATACGTGACATTGGGGATGATTCTGGGTCTGAATTTCCTCATCTAGAGAATGCAGCTAACAACAGAATCTTTCTCATACAGATATTATGAGGACTGAATGAAATGGTTTCATTACCAAGATGTCAACCTGAGGCCTATCTACCCCTCCAGTTCTAGGGCAAATTGGTTTAAACCTTTGCTGGCTTTACGATATTCAAAAGTCTGAAGGCTTTCTCTGAATCTCTTTACCCCCTCAGATTTTACATTCTTAGGTCACTTGGTTCCCCTCTTCTGTGTGCTCCTTAGCAGCTTTTATGTATGCTATACTCACTCTAAAGGACCTCTCTTCTTTCTGTGGCTTCCTCAGAAAAACTTAAAAAAAAATTAAAATACAATTAAAAAGCCACCATCAAAAAATCATTCAATGATTTTTGTGGAAAATTGGTAGGGAGAAGAGTGCAGTGGAGGGGAGATTATATCAGCAATTTCAACAACCTGGAGGGAATAGTCAGCAACACCCTCTCCACACTGTTTCTCTGCTGAATTTCACATTCTCCAAGTTTTGAGTCTCTCTCCACGCTGCTACTCCTCCCTCTCTCTCATCTCTTCTGTCTGCTGTTCACTTGCAGGAGTCAAATTTCCAGGTGGATTATATAGGGAAGCTTTCTCTCTCCTCTGAAGTCTAGAAGACACTCAAAAACAGAGCCTTAATAGGAGCTTTCCCCCCTAATTTCTTAGTAAGATTCTTCCAGAGAAAATTCTTTTAGGAGCAATTCAGGAGCTATTTAAATAGTAAAATTTTCTTTATCCTGCAACATTTGTAAAGTACTCGAGTAAGCAAATCTAGCTATTATTGTTAGAAAGAAAATGAGCATTTAGTTCTCATCTAAGGCTGGGGTCTGGCAGCAGAGTATGGAAGATCTGGAACACTTCTTGATTCCATGTTTGCTGTGTTTGGACACTCCATCCTTAATGTTCTCCCATGCTCCAGCCCTGCCTTTCCAGATGCCAACTTGGTCTCTACCTCTGACTATCTGGCTAGCGTCTCACAGTTACACCATTTATGTTTCAATAGAATGGGCCATTCTCTATGCTCTCTGTGTCAGAACTCTGGATTGTTACCCTGAGGGCATAGTATAGGCTAACGTGGTGGTTGGTGGCAAGGGGCAAAATGAGAAGAGGAATGATTAATTTCTCCTACCTCAAGAAGAATATGTGGTATTCTTAACTTCTTCTACTCAAAGATAACCGTTAGTCAATTCTAGTCACAGAAAGCAATTAGTAGACTTACTATGTCATAACCTTTATTTTTGTGAGTTTCACACAATCTGGAGCTGATCCCTGGGTAAATGTCATTCTGATTACATTAAGGTTAAATTTCAAACAGACAGTAAAGGGCAAAGCAAGAGCTGAAAGTAATTACAGAGAAGAGAGCACACCTGCTCTACCAGAGTGTCCATCTTGCTGCTGATGCTGAAATGGATTAGTTCTTTCTCAGAATTGGCTGAGCAGCTTGAACATTAGGATGTTATTAAATGACAAGATGAGTCCATTTTGGAATGAAGTCTAAAAATCAAGGTGCCCAAAATAAATCACACCAATAACAAAGTACATTTCTCCACTTCTCTGGAATCAGCTACAGTCCTCTTGCTGAGAACACAAAACACTGACCTTTATCCTAACCAAAAACTCCTAATGTAAGTAACTGGGATATTGGAAAAATGATATATGGTTCGTTATACTTAGAACAGTAACCACATTCACCTTCAGTAGTAAGTTGTGATTTTAGGACAATTTACGAAGTCCTTCAAGCCTTTGGAGAAACATTGAGTTAGTGTTATAGTTTATGGGCTTTGTGTCTACATGATAATAGTAGGCAAATCTTTTAAGTGGCTTATCATTTGGAGTGGCCTCAGGGACTTCCCCATAGGATGCTAAAATGACTTTTCCTATAAATCGAGTGTTCCAAGTTTTATTTTTGTGTTTCGTAGATGATGTAGAAATCTAATTATGGTAGTGTAGCACATGATTCTGTTGGAGACACCACCTAATGAGTTTATGATAATCCACTATAATCCTAGAAGACCCATATTTCTGTCCAAATAGGACATGAAATTTTTTAATGTGCATCTTTAAGTGCCTGCCTGACTCCCGGGGATAATACACTATCCACTTAGTGCTTCATTGTCTCCCTTCCACAGATGCCGCTGAAATGAGCATATTAAAGATATTGCCTACCAATCATATAGATTGGGTAGTTTTTTTGCAATGAAAGAAATAATTTATATCTATTGCCATTTAAATAGTTCCTACATTATGCCTTTTGAAGCTCTTCTGCTTGTGATAATGGCTTATATGAAAATAATAAAGTCTTTGGGAATGTCACTTCTGGGCAACTCTGTTTGTAATAACATGAGATATTCCTTTGGGGAACCTCCAAGTGTAGGGTTCCCTTAGATAGGTATACATTGCTACTTGCCTAAGGCAACCCTTTTATGACCTTACCTGAGACAAGGCTATCTGAAACTCAGACCCTTGGAACCAAAGTCCATTGCTATCTTTTTTCTTTCTTTCTTTCTTTCTTTCTTTCTTTCTTTCTTTCTTTCTTT